>NC_089689.1:24565991-24876170 GCF_031753505.1 Anomalospiza imberbis | reverse complement strand
TGGAACAGTTTTACTCTTTTCCAAGACATCCCTCTCATAAAATTAATATTTAATTCTTATCAAAGAGTTATTTTGTTGTTTGACAGATGAGAGGGTGCAGGTGGATGAGGAACCAAGGAGAGGCATGTGTGAGCAAGAGATGGATCTCATGTACAAAATGATTTAATAAAGATAACGGGCAGGGAAAGGACATTACACAATGCAAGCACCCGGTTTTGTCCTATGCAGTAATTCAAGAACCTCTGTGGAAACAGCCTCCAGTTCAAGATACCACATCAACACTGTCTTCAGCAACACTGAGCTCACACAGTGTTTTCATCAGAAGATCTCATAATAATTTAAAATATCCGCCACCACCTATAACCCCATACAAATACACTGCATGACTAACTGAAAAAGAGCACTAGGAGAAAACAGGAACACAAAGGTGTGCAAACCCGTTATAAATATACACAGAGAGAAGAAATTAACTAATTTAAAACCATCCATGAAGTTACAAGAAACTGAAAAGCTAAACGTGTAATTCGTGTGATGCTGACAGTCACAAGCTGAGATGAGAAAGCCAGAGCTGAATTGTTCATGGCATCTAACCCAAAGCCAGATTTCAGCAAAGAGAACAGGAAAGAAAAAAAGAAACCAGCCCAATTAAGTTGACTAGCCTTTGCTGTACATGTGTGCAGGAGGTGGCAGGGACTGGGGGGTAGAGGGAAAAACAATGCCTAAAAAGGCTATTTACTCACTCAACAAGGGTTTTTTTTCCCCACTGTTTCTTGAACACCTTACAATTAAGTGTGTATGTACATAATTTGTTTATCTACTGAGTAATTTAAAAAAGAACCAGCAAAATAAAACACCTTACCAACTGCCCTGTGGAAATCAAGCAGGAGTGGCTAACTGAGACTAACCTTGCATGACATTGAAAATGTTTTTCAGACTCTTAAAGGTTAGTGAATTAATGTATTTCATGAAGCAGAGTCAAATCTCTAAGGTTTCACTGCAAAATATGTAAGTCATGATAACTGAACACTACCCATATTAAAAAACATCCATACAACTTCTGGAAAAACACTAGTTGAAAAAGATGACTGACATGGTCCTGAACTTTTATTAATTTCTTTTATTTGATGATCCACTCAAACACAGGAACCTGTCCCTGCCTCCTGCCCCTACGGTGGAACCCACTGACAAGCTGCACAAGCTCTGCTGCCGATGCAATGTTCTGTGTGGTGCAATGAAATTCCTCCTGATGCCAAGGAGATGAAATATAACACAGCTACCTGGAAAAACTATCACCTTTTGGATCTGAACCCAGAAAAGAGAGGAGGGAAAAAAAAACCCAAACGAACCAGAAGAAGAATCAAGAGCAGTCAGAGCTCTAGCTTCTTAAAGAGCTAGACACTAGATACAAAACAAGACAGAAAGCCTTCCTAAATACTTACAACCCTAAATGAGGAATTTAGATGCACAAAGCTTAGGCAAGTAGTCACAGTTCCCACAGAAATCACACTTCAGCTGCTTTTGCACAAATATGCTATTTAATGTTCTTGCCCACTTTCTTTTTCATGCCTTATGAGATGTGTAATTTGGATGCTGCATAGCTGCTCTAAGTATCACATGCCAATTTTCCAAAGATGTGTGTATTTGCAAACCCCACTGTGGATACTTATGTTTGAACGCCAGGAGACTGGAACAGAACTCTCCAGGGCACAGCAGAGCACAGAGGTAACAGAATGAAGAGATGTAAATAGCTCTGATGGTGAGAGAAGGCTTAGTAGTGATAGGAACCACATCCTCAACGCCACAACTGGAAGCTGGGCAGCCACACAGACTTAGGCATGCAAGGACGCCAGCGAATAACCTCAGCAAAGGATTCCTGTGACTGTCAGGGCACAGGCCAGACAGGGAAGGGGGCCAGCAGCTCTGCTGCAGTGCAAGAAGTTTGGAGAAGATGATTCAGCACCTTTCCAGCAAGTCTGAAGACCAGCAACATCCTTGGCCCCACACTCCTCTCCCTGCTCTGAACTGCTGCTCTGCAACACAAAGCATCTACTTGGTCCAGTATGTCCTGCCTGGCCAATTTTAAACACATTTTAAAGACCTCCCTGTCAGCACCGCAAGACTGAAAAACAAAAGGCAGCATGCACTGCAGGTAAACATGTTAACACAGCACTAAAGTACCAGTAATTCTTTCTCCCCTTTCCACTTCTTTTACTTTTGGCTCAGGAATAGAGATTTTATTACCTTCAGTCCCCTGATTTTGTTTTCCTCCTTTAAAATTCAGAGATACTAAAAGTTGCATGTGACAGACATCCTAAATCCTACAGCTTGCTTTCCTATCACTACAAGCAGAACTCCATCCTACCTACAGGGAGAGTTAAAACATTTCTACATTGCTGTCAATTTTGTATAATACAGTTAGCAAAGTTTCAACTGAGCACAAATGAAGATGTTTTCAAAGATTTATGACTGCATTTTTAAAATGTATTTACTTGTAAATAATGAAAGGACCTAGACACTGAAGAAGTCCAGACTTACCAGAAGATTTACATGAGTTCAGCCATTTTTAATGTTCCTATGTATAAGCACAAAAACCTTAATAAAAAATGTGAACAGGGTCTTTCAAACAGCATTGCCTAATTTTAAAACAGTTGATGGATTTGCTTTAAGCCCATCTCTAATACAGTGTGCTATACACCTTGCACTCAGGCCAAATAATATCAATAACAAGAACAAAGATAAAAACCTGAAAGGGGATTAATGTGCTGATGTTTCCAAGCTTTGTGACAGTGATCAGAAAGATCTGGGGACGAGCGTGAGGTGGCTGGATCAGAACAGAGGTACAGGAGGAATCAAAGGAGACCTGTGAGCAGCATGCAGAAGGGTTATGTCTCCTGCAACTTGCAATTACACAGGAAGGATGCAGAACCAGGGAAGATACAAAAGAGAATGGAGACAACAGAGCATCAAGAGCTATTAATTGCCCAAATTACTTCTCGTTAGAGCAGCTGGCACTTACACACAGTATTTTAGTAGCAGCAGGCAGAAAGTAAATAAGTATTACAATTTCATACATGAAAAAAACCATTCCTCAGTAATTCCTGGGTAAACCCTTTCATGCTACCTATCCCCAAACCAAGGATGCTGGAAAGGAGAAAAAGTTTAAAATGGCTTTACTACAGAAACCAAGCTTATCTTGTGCTCCAAAGCTTACACCTGTATGTAAAAGTGCCAGGACTTTCAAGAAGCTTCCTGTGTACATCTGTTTTATTTTACCCTTTAAGAAATAAAGGTTAGGTAAGCTGCCTAAATAAGGCACCCAAATCTCGGGGATAAACAGCTCCCTCATGAATATGGCTCACACAAGTCTTTAGTGTATAATTTAGACTA
Source organism: Anomalospiza imberbis (assembly GCF_031753505.1). NCBI lineage: Eukaryota > Metazoa > Chordata > Aves > Passeriformes > Viduidae > Anomalospiza > Anomalospiza imberbis. The sequence continues at coordinate 24,872,783 of NC_089689.1, read as the reverse complement.
CAGAAATGACAATTTTATAATAAGGAAGACAAGGTAAAATACAGAGAAGGTAATGGGTATAAAAACCAGAACTGATGCAGTATTTAAGAGAAGAGCAATGCCAACACTGAACTTTCCACACTGCCACAAAAGCAGGGAGAGGCTAAAGAAAGACAACTGAAAGAAATCTGCATCTCCTCTTCTTGCCTCTAGAGTTCCTGGAGCTCATCTCTTGGGATCAGGATGACTCTAGCTTTCCTATCCAGTTCTCAGATTGTCATGCAGATTTATGATGTTCTTTAAACTTCTCTTTGCAAAGTGTGACATACCTCAGCAGATGATTTTTAGCTTCCTTTCAAGTAGGGCAGACAAACAATGGGTATTTTTAATACTGTCCTTTTAAAAAAAATTAAAAGATGCTAGTAGGTATAAAAGTTGCTCTGCAGCCTAGCCTTCCTAATAAATAACTTTATGTTACAATTACCTAGCAACAGATACTGGGCACTTGGGCTTCAAGGAATTTGTGCAGCTCAGCTGGAGAAGCTGGCAGGTTGGCACCCAAGAGTGAGTTCACTTCTGAGCTGAACTGCCTCTTCCACAGCCACAGCTGATTTGTTTTTTTCATTGAACAGGCAGGTAAAAGGTGAGGCAGCAGCCAGGCTGCTTGTGGTTCCTCCAGTCTGTGGAGAAAAGCTGCATGTGAGAGGATGACCTTTACCAGTCCTAGAGGCCTGTGTGGATGAGTTTACCTCACCTGAGGATACCCATCTGCTGGGCAGCGACTCTCTCCAGCCCTTTGTACAGGAAGTTCTAGGAAATGGGCACTTCCAAGGCACAGTTCATCAGTCCTGCTCTACAAATCTCTAAGAGGAAGATAAATCATGCTCTTCTTCACTGGCTACACACTAAGGAGGTCTCCAATGATCACCAGGGGAAGTCCAAGCAGAAGGACCACCTTTGGTCAGCCCAATCCCACCATAGTTTACCAGGTGATCAAAGCAGATGGTCTCCAGCTGACCCTCACCTAAATGAGCTTTGGCCACACTAGGGTCTCTTAACACCACAGTGCAATCCTTGATTTAACTCAGATGTTCATAAGGACAATAAGTACTTCAGTGAATAGCGATTCAAGCAAGGTAAGTTTAGCACAGACACACACCCACACCCAAGGCCAACACTCAGTACTCCCATAACAGCTACACAAAGCAGATCCTGCAAGACTACATTGGTCTGTACACAGAAAAAGCCTAACATCTTTGGAAGCATGTGAACAACTCATCAAAAGAAAAAAAAAAGGCAAAATTTATTTCATGAACTCTAGGCTAGGTAATCTTGCTTTCATAACAGAAGCTTTGATTCTGGACCTCCAAACACCAAAGCCTTAAGAAAAAAAAGGGTTCTAGTACATCCAATTTATGACTGTTTGGAAAAGCAACAATCACATCAAAACAGCTGCTCTGAAAACCTACCCAGCTACAGGCCATCACCCTGCAGTTTAAGAATATTTCACTCCATTGCCTGAACACATTTATATTCTTCCAGGCAGTTTTCCTGTTGTTTTATAAGGATTCCCCAATGCAATAACAAATGATCTTTCTTTTAATAGTATCACTGGATGTGTTGTAACCTGCACCTAGGGACACCCTGCTCTGCTCAGATAAAACTTAATTGTTCTTCTGACATCGTACAATGAAGGAACTTTAAACTCACATAATAAATGAAACAGTCCTCTATTTTTAACATTTTTCCATAGCCCCAATGCCTAAGAAAATTCACTTAAAAAATGTTCCAAGCAAGCACAGATAACCAACATAGACCTAGTGCCTAGTGTGCAAAAAAAAATTACTGTTTCTTAAAGGTGTCAAATAAAGGACAAGATTTTATTCTGCTGTGGTAGAGGGTCCTACTTCTGTGAGTAAAGGAAAGCAAGATATCAGCAATGCTGTGGAACATTTGACAAAGAATTTCAACTGCTGGCAACAAAAGGCAAAATCCCTCCAGCATTGGCACTGTGTCTTTCTCCAGACTACTTCCATAATTTTGTGCTTTCTGCCAAAGTAACAGGGTAGTATAGGTGCGCACCATAAAATTCTGTGGTTTGGAAGTGGAAATTTCAGCTCTTGACCTTTGAGGTTAATGGTGCTATTTAAATTTAAGACACAATGAAGCTATTAGCCAATTACTCCCACTGACCTCACTGTTAACTGGAACACTGTCAACACAGAAAATGAGGCCAGTTATTTAGGAGCTATCATCTGTTCAGGAAGTCACCCTCTTCAGCTGGTTGGGAGACTACCCCAGGCTGGAGGATGATGACATGGCTTTATCCATCTCTGCAGTTGTCACTTCTCAGCTGCCACATGGGCACAAAAACTTGGATGCTTAGGAAACTCCTACTAGCACAGAACATTCCTCAGCAACCTGAATGACTTGACACAAACATAGGTTTTATTTTCTCTTTCCATTGGCATCAGTCAGGTCTCAGTATGTTCAAGACTCTCCCATACACAGGGCCTGTGCCCACAGCACCAGGTATGAACACTGCCATGATAAGGACTGCAGCTCTGCACATGCTGCTGACAGATGCAGAATTTCCTCCAGTAATGAACTCCCTGAATTTCATCACTTGCTGTTCCATGTGGAAAGCAGAGCCAACCTCTCCTTCTGTATCATTAGGATCATAACAGTAATTTATTAAAAAAAAAATCTGTCAAAACTAGATGCTATTGCACATTTCATAAGCTTTTAAGTAATGAATGAAGGAAAAAAACATCTCACAGATATAGTCACATCAACTATGCAAACCAAAATAAGACCAGATACTAAAAATGAATGTTGGGAAAAAAACAACATATAAGTGTATACAGTAAAATCTTGCTCCAAATGCTTCCACAAGACCCAGATAGAAATAATTTTAAAAACACTGCAATCAAGCTTAATGGAGGCTTCACTTGATTCATCTATTTAAGAATCCAGAAAAAAAAACCCTCACAATTTCTACATAAGAGACTGCTTATAAGATTCAGATTAAGATGAACAAGCCAGATGCTCCAGTGTACCAAATTTGCTCCTCAGCATTTTCCTATCCTGCCCACCAACTCAGCCTCACCATTCTGTGAAAGGACTGCAACTGCTGAGCATCAGAGCTGACAGGTTAACAGGATGGAGGAAAAGAATAAGCACATCAACCAATGACATTCCCATACTGCAAGATCCCAAATGTGTTGTTCAAAACTACAAAAAGCAACATAACCTGGCAAAATTTCAAACAGGTTTCCAGCAGTGACCTGCAGAGAGCAACATGAGATTCTGGGGGTCAGGCAGGGAAGAAGAGCTGGGAGCATGGCACTGCCATGTACTCCCAGGGTTGAGTACCCTGATGGGTTTCACCTGCAGCCTCCACCACAACCCCAGTCCAGGTGCTCCATTTAAGCTCAGGGCTGGGGCACAGAGGGCAACACTCTGGCTTTTCAGTTTCTAAGTAGACCATTGTACCATTGAGAAAGTGGATGGAAAAACAGACAACAGGCAGTATAGGTCCAGCTCTTATCTCCAATATTCTATCACAGGTTGGGATTTTCATCAGTCAGACATTTGCAGGGTAAAACTAGTAAGATGCATGGAGAGGCACACAAGAAGCAAGTGTCTGTACCACACAGAGCATCCCAGTACTACAGATGATTTAACTCCATGGTTCCATGAAGTGTAGTTAGTTCTGGGTGTTAATAACCCTGATTCAGAACTGTTCAGCAATGTACTCTCATTAGCCAGACCATCTGTGTAAAGGGAACAACCTACGCTGTCACAGCACACAGAGCCTGGGGCTGACCTTAATATCTTCCCCCACATACCAGCAGAGGACAAGTGGAAAGGAATCTGGCATCAGTTTGTCTTTACTGCTGCCAGAGGAAGATATCTGGGCTAGAGAGGAAGTTTCTCACCTCTCCACTCACTCTGCCAGCTGTGGCAAATGCAAAGTGGCAACTGCTCTTCCTCCTAAGGTCCCACTGGTGAAGTGGGAAATTTGGTTGTCCTATTATGACAGGATAAGCCCAGTTTAGATATCACAGGACTCTGACTTATTGGGAAAGAGAGGCTTCACAGATCACGTGAAACAGTAAAACCTTCTGACATTATTCAGTCAGTGTAAGTTATCTCATGGACTGAAAAGCACCCACCATCACATGGAATTACATTCCAAATATAAAGTATTTGTTGCTTCTTGCCCCTTCCTCTGTATCACATACCTGCTAAGACAAGCTGCCTGGTGGACATTCCTGGAGATTCTTCCTACCCTGCACAAAAGACTGAGATCCTTGAGCTGACTCCTACAAGAGCAACCTACACAGAAAATTAATGCAGACCAGAGGAAGTACAGGACAGTAAGGATACATCCCAGCCCTGAGTGAAACATGCAGCAGCCATCTTTAAGCATGCTGAGGTTTAGTCCTCTCTTTCTAGGCACATCGTTCTTCCAGAATCTGCTTTTCTGGCCAACAAATATCATGCTTCCTCCTCAGAACAGAAAAAAGCAAAACAAACCAACCAGACCCAATCTGCTTAATGTGCTACTTACTTCCAGAAATGCCATTTTTTCCTTCTCTACCAATTTCTTTTCATCTTTGACTCCCTCCTTGCTTTCATCTGATGTGTTTATTAACTTCCTCTGGCTGGTGCCACATCCAGGGAGAGCTGCAGAGAGCAATCCTGGTGCTATTGCATGCACTCTGCTGCTGAGAGCCCAAGAAGAGCTCCAGTGAGCTCAGTAAGAGCTCCAGAGCAAACCAGAGTGTGCAGCCCTGAGTGACAGGAATTTGAGCAACTCTTCCAAGACATAATTAAAGCTGATTTCTTTAGAGCAGTGGAATTCAGCAATGAGTACATTAACAGAAAGCTTGGTATTGTGAACACCAACAAGCATCTTAATTCAAGCAAAAGTAAATTGTCTGGATTATGAGATGTTACCTAGGATGCCAGGAAGGGTATACAAAGTGCTTTTATCTCTTCTCATCATGACATGGCAGAAATAATCTCCCACACATTAAGGCTGCTAGCAGGAACCTTGTCCTGTGGAAACAATGCTTTTCTAAGGCTTCAACATCCAGTTTTGCTGTGCAATTCCCTAAGATGAGAGCATGTTTGACTTTGCAAAACCTGTGGTAGTTTAGCATCATTGGAAATTCTACCTTTCTGCTATCTATTGAAGACTTGCCAGTGGGTTAGAAATCTATTAAGCAGGGAACACATGAACAACAGACAAGCAGGGTAGAGAAAGAACTTCTCTTGGAAAACTAGGAGCTTAACAAAACAGAAGTTATTCAAAACCAGAAATACTTGAATTAGGAAGAACAATTAAAACTGTTGTTAAGTGACAGACCTGGATACAGGAGCCTGTATCAGATCACCTTTGCATCACATCAACTTAATAGGAAAGCTTCTCTTTTGACATACAAAGCTCCTCCAATAAAGGTTATTTCTTTTAAACAATATCCATTTTTCTATACCTTTGACAATTTGGAGTTCTGCTTAAGCAACAGCTTGGCAAAAGGTGACTTTACATGGGCTACTGCAACTAAAGAAACTGGCAAGGATGTCAAAAATGCATGAATCAAGATATCACAACTCATTAAAAGACATTTAGAATTATGCATTTGTAAGAAGTAAATACAAAAGGATATATAGTAGACATGATAGTGGAGAAGCTCAAGAAATCCACTGCTTATATACTGGACATAAGAAAACATTGGTATTTTATACCATAGTATTAAAACATAGGTATTTTATGGCAAGTGACTGTGCCTAACTGAAAAAGGCCTAAAAAATAAAGGAAAACAAACTAACAACAGCAAGATGCAATGACTTCATCTATGCAAAGACTCTTCAGCTATACATTGCATGAAAATATGGAGGACAATGGTTCAAATAAAGTCAACTGTGTTGGAAATAGTGCATGAAATCCCAGAAGTGATAGAACTACTAGCCAGTGAAGAAATTGAAAGGAGCCAAGTGGAAGAAATCAATCAAGAAGAAAAAATAAGCCTTTTTTTTAAAGGCAGTCAAGGGGCCAGGTAACAGACACACACGCAAAAAAACCCCACAGAAAAGTAGCTCTAAGTACAGCAAGTGATAAATTTGAAGATAAACTAGGAAGCTCCAAACTAAGGAATGAGAGCAAGCGGTGAGGGGTGAAAACCATTTTTCTTGTGCTGGAGAAAAAACCCCACCTTCTAATGCAAATGGATGAGCTGATTAACAAAGCTTGCAGAGCCTGTTGTGAAAGACGGGTGAATGGAGAGAACCCGAGGGAGACACTAAGAGCATGTAAACCAAATCAGGGAGCAGCTGACTGCATTCAGAGGGAAGAGGCTACAGGAGCACTCAGAAACACGAAAACAAGAATATGACCTAGGCTGCATGAAGCACCAGTAAACACACTGAAGTGGAGGGCAACAGGAGGCATCTGTTCAACGTGTTCTTCGACTGCTGAAGTGTCAGCAGTTTTACAAATACCACCATTTATTAGTAGTAGTTTTTATAACCAGGGGGAAGCACCAGAATGCTTATTTTTAATGAAGTCAGAAAAAACCCACAGAGAAACTACACTTGTTTTTCAGTACTAAAAACCCAACTGTTGAAAGGTGAGAACTCCCCTTAATTTATGGAAATCCCAAACACAATCTCCCATGCATTAACTTTAAATCTTTATGGAAACAAAGGCTGCATATTTTGTCTATTGTAAGGATACTGAAGTACTTTTTTTATAAAATAGTTTACTATGTCAATGAAATTGCAGATGCTTCTGTGCACTTCAGGGACTTCAAACATTGCATCAATTATCTGAATAAGTAATGAAAAGACATTGTGAATAAAATGGTTCACCAAGCCTGGTTCACAAGTCAATTGCTTTCTGAATCCAGTTATATACTGTAATATTTGACATGTTATTTCTTTTTGCAAGAGGTTAAGAGTTTTCTGTGCTTCTATGCTACACTTACTGCAGAGTTTGGAGAGGAAAAAACCTAACAGAATACAAAAGGCTGCAGGAAGGAAAACACTTCTGGATTCTCTACTACAACCCTCTTTTCACACAAAACAGAACAAAGAAGGTCACTGAAACCAGAACTTTGAAGTCCAAGCAAGGCAGAAACATGAAAAACCACTAGCAGATTGCTTATCATTATAGCCCAATCTAATACTTTAAAATTGCACCTTTGACAAACTGGACTAGGTGATGGTACAACACAGAATGTCTGTTTGTTGAGCTCCTGTTTCCAGAGTGTCTTTCTGGCACCTGGAAACAGAGCAAGCATAAGGCTGATTATCATTTCCATAACCCCCAAGGAAAACTATCGTGCAAGATGTTTGAGTAAGAGCAGTGCTGTTTGAAGGCAGCATTCATAAACAGAACAAAGACTAAACAAAAGGCTAAACAAGTACATCATAATTAACAACTACCACCAAACTTTTAATTAAGATATGTAAGAAAAATCAAGAAGGGCTAATTAAAAAAAACACCAGCATATATACTTTTTTAGAAAAATATGAATTGGTACCACAAAGTAAACAGGCTAATTAGAAGTGACCACAATTATTGTGCCACTGTTACTGAGTTTAGTCATGATTTTTCAGCTTGCTCTTTAATCCTACACCTTGTTTGAACGCCTCTGTTGTTTGAATGCAGGATTCTTCCATCAAATTATTCAAAAACTAAGCAAAAGCGACAAAAATACCACAGAGCTTTAACTCTGTATGGCAGGCATGTTTTGTCATTAGTTTTGAGACACACTCTTCTCTGCCTAGACAGTATCATTCTTGCAGGGCCAGAATTATAATTATTATACACTCCCCCCATTAATCCTGAACAAATCCACAGTTACTACAAATGGATCCTGATAAAACTGCCACATCAATAATGCTACACTCCACATGTTTTCCTTTTATCCAGGCAGCTAGACCAGTATAAGAATATGATGCTGTTTCACACAGATTTTACTGTTAGAGGTATCTACTTCCCTTAGGGCCAGAAAGCAGTTACAGATAATAGGAATCTAACTGGCAATATTAATGTTTTACTTCTATCCTCTTATATACTACCCTTTCATGAAATACATCCATTCTCATTACTTTTGCCATTCTTCAAAATTGTTACTAGGCTGATTTGAACAGTAACAGTTAATGCTGATAGAAACAAGCAAAGAAAAATGCTGACACAACCTGGAGTTATTTAAGAACTTATTTGCTACACATCTATTTCCAGAAAATTAACAAAAAGTTGCTGACTCCCAGCTGTAAAAACCCCAAATATACCTAGGGAAAAAAAAAAAAAAAACTGGGTAAAAAAGGCATTCCCACCCCAGCCCCTAATGCAGACAGCAAAGTGAGTTGCAATTAACAACTTCTGCCTCTCCCCTACAGGGTTGGCACTAAATCCAACACTCCATTTGGATACATGTTAACTCTTTGTGATTACCATCTTCCAGGTTATTTCTACACCCACACAGAACCCAAATTTCACTTTTTTAAAAAATATATCCTTACATTTAAGAGAAGTCTATAGCCTCCTAAAATACACTAATAAGGTAATCAAACTATCCAGGAAGAATTGGCTGTCATTAATTTTAAACTTGAAAATTTCAGGTGTTTCCTCCGTATTGAGACAAAAATAACAAGTCCTTCCTGCATATGGATAAAAAAAGTTAACTATGTTTCAAAACATCTTTAAAATTTAGATAAAAATACACATGCCTGTGACAGGTAACTCACCAGCAGTGCTGAAATGGAATGCAATCTCCATTTCCTCAGACTATTTCCAGGCTTCTCTACTGCCCAAGCTAGACAAGCACTTTCTCCCTAGTCTACACTTTTCTGTTCAATAGGTGGAATAAAGTAAAAGGCTTATTTCTGTGCAAAGTCTTCTTCCTCTGCATAGCAATAAGCCTCACACTGTAATTGATTTTTTTAAAGTGTCATTTAAATTATTTTGGTATGATTTATCTTTCCTTACTTTTTCCTGAAACATCTCAGAATATTAACAAGGAAATAAATGTAGTAATACTCCAACACCTTCAAACATTATCTAATTTAAAAATCTAATTTACTTTCCATCATTTGGGCTTCCTTACTCTTTCGGATGTCACTCAGTGTGGATAGTAAAATTAGACTATCAATTTCATTTTTGCTTTGAATGTGTTGCAGGCTCCACTTCTCAACCACTAGAACTCTCTTGTTTAAGGTTTCCAATACTGTTCTAGAATTTTTGAATTAAAAAACAGGGGGAACTACTGCTTTGTTTTCATTAAAAGAATTCTCAACTGCTCTCCCTGGCCCTTCTTACAAGAAAAGGCTGAGTGCTGGCACAAAACCAAACCTCCAATATACCCCTTAAATAATATTCTGTGGTCCTCTATTAATACAAGGAGATAATAAAAGTCTTAAATAGCACTGAGGGTGCCACTGGATACAACGGCCTTCCAATGACGCCAGTGGGAGACCTACTTAAGAACCAATAAACAAATTGAGCAAGTGATGCAATATGAGCTGTCCTGCTCTAGCTTTGGTGAAATTTAAAGGATGATTTATCACTGTAGGCAGCCTTGCTGCCAGCCAGCCTCCACAACCAGTGAGTCTTACTCAAAGCGTGCCATCACACTGAAAAAGAACTCAGAGAAAATATTTAGGGAAATCTATATCCTTTAACACAAATGCTCATTGATAGAATTTCCTTTGGAAATTTTTTTTTTTATACATGACATAACAAGTGAACAGAAGTCTAAACTCTATCCATGCCAACCTTTTAACACCTGGGAATACTTCATACACCATCAGCCTGCCGCAGGAAAAAAAAAATGCTATCAGCATAAAAACAGCACTAACTTCCAGAATAACTATTAGGCAATTAAAACTACAGTCATGGGTAATGACTTTAATTAAAAACACCTTAATTGTACTCATCACAGTAAACGGGACTGAGCCTGGAACTCGCATATGCGTCACACAGTAACACAGGTAGAGAAACACGGAGAAGCCACTGGAAGGTGAGCAGGTTTGGACACCGGGGGACGCCAGCCGCCGGCCCGGACACCGGGGGACGCCAGCCGCCGGCCCGGACACCGGGGGACGCCAGCCGCCGGCCCGGACACCGGGGGACGCCAGCCGCCGGCCCGGACACCGGGGGACGCCAGCCGCCGGCCCGGACACCGGGGGACGCCAGCGGGAGGGCCCGGACACCGGGGGACGCCAGCCGCCGGCCCGGACACCGGGGGACGCCAGCCGCCGGCCCGGACACCGGGGGACGCCAGCCGCCGGCCCGGACACCGGGGGACGCCAGCGGGAGGGCCCGGACACCGGGGGACGCCAGCCGCCGGCCCGGACACCGGGGGACGCCAGCGGGAGGGCCCGGACACCGGGGGACGCCAGCGGGAGGGCCCGGACACCGGGGGACGCCAGCGGGAGGGCCCGGACACCGGGGGACGCCAGCGGGAGGGCCCGGACACCGGGGGACGCCAGCAGCGGCCCGGTCCCCTCGGTCCCGCTCCCCTGAAGCCGCACCCCGCCAAGCCCCCGATGGATAAATTTTCACTCTAAAACCCCTAATTTAGGAAACAGTGCAAAATTACTTTTTCGTTGTTAAAAAAAAAAAAATAAGCCTTTTGATTAGAGCTAAATGAACGCAGGCAGCATCACCCAAACCGGTCCGAGCGCGGCCTCGCTCCCGGCGGCGGATTCACCGCCTGAAGGGGGAAGAAAAGGAGGGGGTTCAACCTCCGCGCCCCGGGAGCGCTCGCCCACAGGACAAGGAGAAGGCGGCCAGGCCCCCGCGCCCGCCGCCCGGCCCGCGGCTCCGCTCACCGCGCTCCGGCCGCGCATCTTCCGCCGCCGCGGGACAGCCACGAGGGGGGCGCGCGGCCGCACGTGGCGCTGGCGCCTACGGGGTCTCCCGCGCAGGCAGGCGGGGCGCTACGCAGCGGCGTGAGGCGGCGCCGCCGCCATGCTCCGCTGGCAGCGCTCGGGGGCCGCGGAGGGCGGCGCGGGGAGGGCTCTTATGGCGCACGCAACCCGCGGCAGCTGTGCGGGCTGCGGCCGCGGAGAGGGAACACCTGTGGGGTGCCGGGAGGGAAGAGCCGGAGCCGGGGTAACGCAGCCAGGAGGGTCCGCAGAGCTCCGCTCCCTCCCAGGTGGCTCCCGGTGTGGGAATGGAAACTAATGAGGCGCGGCGGGCAGGGTGAGGTTGGTGCTGATCTCCACCGTGCAGGTGCTTCCCCCTGTTTCTGACTGGGTCCGTGACCCTCGGCCGTAAAGATGCATGAGGAAGAACTTTCAGTAGGTTAAAAAGCCTCTTTTTCAATCAAGGCAAGGATAAGATGATGTGACACAAATGTACGATCGTGTGCCACAAATAGAACATTGTGGGAAGCTTTTCCTTAGACATAAGCTTTGTCCTATATTTTTTCAAACAGTTTATTTTCTTGCTGTGTAGGTCATTCTGAACATTAGGCTAAATTTAGATGAAGATGCGCCAGCAGTGAAGACAGACTTGTCTGAGGAAGCTGTGTTAGACCCACAGCCTCAGCTGTGTCCTGATCAGGAACCTGGCTCTGAAATTATTTACCTTTTTACTGACTTCTTTTGTTTCAGGTAGCTTGGCTAAAAGTAACAGAATCTCAGATACCTAAAGAAAATACCTGGAGTCTAAAAGAATTAGAAGCTTCTAGCTTCCAGCTTGCCTGGTTTACTTAAATGCTGCAAGCCATATATACAACTAGCATTAATTTCAAGGGTATTTCTACCACAGAGTGAGGCAAGACTGAACATCTCGAGCCTTTTGAAGATCTGTACCTGAAACTTCAAAACAGGGTCGAATCTCAGCTTCCAGTAAGGACGGCAGAATTTGTATTTGTTTATGCACTCTGATTTTCAGTTCTTTGTGTATAAATTTAGCTGTGGGTGGAGTATCCTGAGCCAGATTCCTCCCTATATGCTATACATACAGGATTACAGAAAGGCAGACATGATTCTGTGTTAGATTGACAAGGAATTGCATTTCCCAGCAAATGCTGGATCAGAGCCATCTGTTTCAGAAATTAGCATAGCAGCAATTTGTTTGTTTGGCTTCATCTGTCTATTAGTTTGGTCCAAATTCTCTTGTTTTGGAGACATGCTATCACATAGGGAAAAGATCTGTGATACACTCTGTGCAGGCAACCCCTACAATACATGAATTATTCTAAACAGAGGAGATATGAAATGTCATTGTCAGAAATCCAGACAAAGCTAAAGTAAGATTATTTGCTTTCCTGTAAACAAGTTTGACTTTCTCACAGCACTCTTGTATTAAATCATCTGCCCCTTCCTAGTGTCCTGGTCTCAAGAGTGCTTCTCTCCTACCCAAAGTAGTGTTGCTGTACTTTTAGGTGCACTGGATATTTTCCTTGTGTTTATTTTGACAGCATGATGGAAAATCCTTCCTGACTTACAGCCTCTACAACTTTTGAAGAGGTATTGATATTCTGAAAAACTGAGAAGTCTAGCTGCAAACAACAGTCAGGAAAAGGGCATCAATCCATTAAATGATAATTTATTAGACAACAGCTTTTCTAAAAGCATTTCACTTTGAGCTCTGTATACCCAAGAAAATGACATCTTGCACAGTTTTTTTATTTGTGGCATACCCAGGCTGCACTATTCAGGATTTCAGTTATTTGCCTAGAATTTTCAGGTCTCAGGAAAAAAAAAAAAGGATTATTTAATACTCCAGAAATGATCTACCATTTTATAGTTCCTGCTGGATCTGGTTACAGTGCAAATATTTCTCCACAGGTGTGGAGAAAGATCTATTGTACAACTAATGATCGTTACGTGGCATTGGCTTGATGATGCAAGTTTGGATTCAGAGGATATTCCTACCAACTCTTTAAAAATGTAACCAAAAACAGTCATAGGAAAGCCTTCTGTACCCTTGAGAAGTGTAAAGACCAATGTAGTTATTATGAAAAGAGAATTCAGGGTAGATCTGCTCAAGTAGGAAGTAATTGTGAATGTATTCTTATAACGGTATTCTTATAACTGGATACTGCTAATGCATGATTTAAAGACTACACAAAATAAAAGATTCCGTTCACTTTCATGTTACTTCATTTCTTAGTTACATGATAAAACCACCAACAAAAACACCTTCTAAAATAAGAACTTACTTTTCTCCTTCAGAAAAATGAGTCGTGTGTTGTAGGCAGTGAAAGTGAGGTGAAGTCTCAGCTCAGAGGCCGTGAGTGCTCATTCTACACCTGCGCTAGAGATCACCTGTGTTGCTCTGTGTCTCTGTCTCTACCTGAGCACCCTGCTCACCATTCTCCTCCCACCGCCCGCCCCGTTCCTTTGTCTCCTCGGAGCCACCAACAACGGGATCTGCTGGAGTTTGGAAACCTGGGCTGAATGGAGGGCGGGAGCTGCCAATGAGAAGCGCTTACCCAGGTCTGCTGAAATCTCAACACCCAGGGCAGAGATGTGCTCGCATCACCTGATGATGAAACGGCAGCAGCAGCCGAAGTCAGACAGTGACAACACCTGGTGCCTTCTCTGTGCTGTCAGAGCAGGGCGAGGAAATTGCCTGTTCAGAGGATGCTTTGTGAATCGATACACGAGTAATGCACTCCACGGTGTTTGGAACAAATAGCAAGTGTCAGAAGGAAATAGTTCTGTATTTTAAGCAATGGAAAGAGAGTGTAAGTGCTTTTCCAGGGTAAGTGTAGAAAGCCATTACAAAGCTTATCTTTGCAACTGACCTATAAAAGTTATAAACACATCAAAGGCTTTGAGGACATCAGATACAAACTTTAATTCTTCCCACAGTCAAAACTCCCATGAAGTCAATGTCCCAGGATCACTCTGAGTGTGTTCAGTAAAGCTAATGGAACTCAGACTTCCATCGACACCTTCATTCACAACTGTAATTTAATTCAACTTGCAATTTATTAAATAGTGAATTCTTGTGATGATTTTCTCTCTAAATCCTTGGATGTAAGGCAACAAAATTTTTCAGAATATAATTTCTTGGAGGTTTTATTATTACAGAATAAAAAACTTAAAAATGTAGCTGAAGTACTTTTTATTCAAGACAACAGCTTTTTCATTACATTTAGTAAGTTAAGAGGTTATATTTGTGTCACAAGTAAAGGCAGGCAAAATTTCTTCCAGGTAGAGTCTAGATTTTTATAGCAATCTCAGATCTTAGCAGCAAACAGCTTTTCTTATATTTTTGATATTTTTGTCCATCTCTAACCATAATGCATTTACTCAATCATAGCACCATGAATTTCAGTAACTGTGGCTTTTTGATTTTCTAAAATGGTGTGCAAAGATGTCCTTTACTGTAAATACTTAACGAGTTAATCTGATATCATAAGCTACCAAATACAGAGGGGATGAAAATGCCAGTGGATCCCTCGGAATGTTTTAGCCTTAAGGCTCCTGCAGGTTTTATTCGGATTCACAATAGCAGGAGTGGGAAGGAGGAGATAAATAAAACATTTGTTTCAGAAAGTAGGTGACTTTGACAGAACACTGATGTAAACCATGAAGCCTCACAGATCAGAGGAATACTGTTAAGAAGGGAGGCTGGTGAAGAACACTCAACACCAGCCCCCGAGTGGTGCTGATCAGAACAGTTCTGCTTTGCTTTTAAGTATTATTGCACCTTCTCTGCTATTCTGTAAAGAATTCAGTCGGTGACTCCCACTGATGTATCACAGTCACTCAAACATGTTTTTACACCACTCATTGGGTATTTTGGTAAAGGTCTAATCTCATTTGGATTTATTACGATTTATCTCGGATTAAGCATTTATCTGCTAAGGATTACGACCCATGCTATGGGGCACTGATGAACCATCAGGGTTCAGGAATGTCTAAGCACATTAGAATGAATCAGCAATATTATTTTTGACAGTCTTCACACATTATCTTTTTTCAATCAACTTTGCAACATTCCTACAGATAAGTATCTAATATTCCTTTAATATGGGCAGTAACCTGGAAAGCTCTTAACATCCAGTAAGAGCAAAGCTGCATTTAATTAGGAGCAGCTTAAAAGATCAGGCTTCAGAGCCACATGACTTTGTATTCACTCTGCCTTCAACTGTCAGTATAACTATTGATTTTTTTAAATACCAATTTAAATATTTTTTCTTAGTTTTGAAATGTATTTTGGTGAGTCTTCCACTGCTGTCACAACCTTCTACTTTTTTTCTGATTTGCATAGCCAGGAGTGAAAAAAGGAACAAGGATAAAGAAGACTATGTTGTTTATATCTTTCTGGACTTTTAAGATTTTTTTTTTCTGTTTGAAAATGTTTAAACTGCTTCCACTATGGATATACATGGTGCTGCACCTCAGGAAAAGTGCTAGATTTCTCATGGGTTTAAAAGAAGTTGTTCTGGTTTCAGTTTGTGGCAAAGCCACCGATGTATGCTATAGTTGCCCCAAAAAGGCTTCTGGCTATTTTCATGCTTAATCATTTTGTACATATATCATATCTTAGAAATTCCATTTTATGTTGTTTTAATTGCACAAATTTGGAGAATTCCAGTTGTCACTTTAAATGTGTATGTTTGGAAGTTTTCCTTTCAATTCAGATTTTTTTCTTTATGATGATACACACAAAGAAGGTTTAAATACTTTCTGGAAGTGTTTTATAATGCTGGAAATAAGACCTTGGATATGAAACTGCACAACTTAATGTGTTTAACCACTCTTGATAAAAGAATTAGGGAGAAAATATATGGTTCATTTCCAGTATACATTTCTACTATTTGCTAAATAGTGTCACATTTAGAATGTGCAGTTCTGTGACAAATGACTACACTGCAGTGTTATTGTTCATTTTGAAGATTGCCTGCAACGCCTGGTTTGCTAAGCAGGGAGTTTGCTGTGCAAATGTAGCTGTGAAGAGATGAAGCCCCTGAAAGGTTGTAAGGGACACCAGATTCAGTGTGTTTGACTTCACTATATGGAATAATGGAATTAAATTTTGGGTTTCACAAGAACAGTGCAAAACTCACATTTCTTTACAGTGTTGGGACGTAACATGCCCTTCTACCAATTTGTATCACAGTTTCTTAACCAGTTAATGTTTAGAGCTATGGACACAGTGATGTGTGTGAAACCTTAGCTCTCATTTCAGTTAAACAAGGAAAAGACTCAGCTGATGAAAAATTAGATGAAACAAAAGAGAAATGGATGAGCACAGAAAATAATTGATCTGCCATAACTAAAAACATTTATGAATAAGCTGTAAAGAGACATAATCAAAGACAAAATTAATTTTCAGTACTTCTTCTGAAAAACACTGAATAGAAAATCATCTGGATTCACAAGAGAAAGGTTCTTTGTCCGCTTTCACGTGAATATGTGTGCAAGGAGAGAAAAATAGTGAGCGAGAAGGGTATTTTCTGCTAATGGGATACATTAACGTTGCCATGGAATTTGGGATCAGCATGCACAGGGTATTGATCTGAAACCTGCTTCTGAGCTACAAGGATGAGGAGGACATGTTAATTTACTCACTTTTGACATCAGCCTAGAACTACACATGTATAGGGAAAACCTAAGGATGGGATAGATGGCAAAGGCAAACTTTGAAAAGCCTCTTTCTCAGAATCATAGAATCATTCAGATGGAACAGACTTTAGGAGGTTTTCTAGTGCAAACTGCTCAGATCAGGGTCAACGCTGAAATCACATCAGTTTGTCGAGGATGTGATACAACAAAGTTTTGAAACCCTGCAAGGATTGAGATTCTCTCTGGGCAACCTGTTTCAGTGCTTAAATATCCTAAAAAAATATAAAGGGATAAATAATCCGTGCTCTCTGTTCTCCTCCAGGACACTGACAGATATTCCGTGGCTTAGGTCTAAGGGTAGATGCCCAAGGAATGCCAAGGTAAGCAGCTGCCAGGTGGAGTAGGACTCGTTAGCCCTTGGGCTTGGCAGGAGACCTTCACCCCTGCTGCAGTGTGCCCGTCCACACTGTAACATTCCAGCTTGGATAAGTCTGCTCTGGAGACCATGCTGAAAGCCTTGCTGCAGGCAAGGTAGGCAACATCTATGGCTCTGCCTTTGTCTGCCCATCTTCCAGAGCATCACAGAGGTCAGGTTGGGCAAACCTTGGAAAAGCCATGCTGGATACTACTTCTAATCACATTTCTTTCTTCAGGAATGGCTCCTGCAGACTTGCAGCATTATTGTCCCAATGGACAAGCAGTAGTTCCCTGGATCATCATTCTTGCCTTTCTTTAGCATGATAGGCTTTTGGATAGATTTAAGTGAAACCAGGCTTTAACTTTATAGTTAAAAGATTTGACATAGTCCACACTGATACCCTCCTTATAAACTGGGACTAAAAAGTCTGTAAACAATTATTGATCTCCACATGCTACTGGGGAAATTTTCCAAGATCAGTGACAGCTGGGAAATCACTGGCATTTTAAAATTATATATCAGTGATTCACTTTTTTGGCATTTACAGTATTGCATTATGGCAATGAACATACTAGATGTGAATTTAAAAAACCAAAGTGCCTTTACCATTTCAGTATTTTTTGTTTGAGCCGTATTACAGATGAAAATTTCTTGATACAATTCAAAATAATGGGTTTGTTTATTAAAGATATATACCCATTAAGAAGAAGTTAGAATTAGGAAAATGCTTCTTTGTGTGAAAATAATTCTGCTTTCTTAACAACAGAGTCTTCTGAGTTTCTTTGATTCATACCTGATTAATGACTAAACTAGATTTTAACTCTTGTAAACACTGTAGAATGCAAAGAGCTATAGAAAAGTAAAACGTATTTTGCCCTCTTAAGACATTGTTTCCACAGCCCCCAGTTACATTTTATTCTGGAATTATTTGCAAGAGAGAGGTTTGGTTTCAAGTCATTGTCCCATATAAGATTGCCAAAGCCTCTGGTCAGTCACACAGCTGTCATAATTTGAGAGGAGGAGCTGGGTGCTTGCCCACAAAAGGGCACAGGTACGTGAAAGGAAAATGTTTATTAGGTAACACAATGCTAAAATCACCTCTTTGTTGGAGAATAAAAAAATGTGTGGTGATCCCAAGCTTGTTCTGTGCTGCTGGGCAGGAAGGACTTCATATTAACACAGTGATTCCTCTGGCTGATGAGGGATCTGCTCTGACGCATTCTGAAGGATGCTGCATATGCCTTGGCTGGGAAAATGATGTTTTCTTTGTACTGGTCGAGGATAGAAAAGAAGGGGAAATGGTGGGAGTGGTGATTCGGGTGATCTTTAGAGAAAAAAATAATGCAAATAATTGAAGATGAGCTCTGCATACTTCCAGGTTTGAAAATAATTAGTCACAGAGTTCTAGTCCACTGTCTCAGGTTTCTGCACTGCAAAAATACATTTTAATATAGATTTAAAAATTGGCTAATGAGATTAGCTGGCTAATGTTTTAATGTAAAAGGTATGTCATAGAAAATGACAATCTGAATTGGGAGAAAAAAACAAACATAACAAACAATAAGCTCATTTGAGCTAAGAACTTTGAACACAGACTAAATTGTTCAAGATATAATTGATTTTATTTTAATTCCATGACAGCATTGTTGCATCCACTGTCTGTCTTGACATGAGTCTTGTAAAGGTTTGTATTTTGCCTTCTCAGCATCTTTTAGGGAATTATTTGTGATTAGGAGTACAGAGACTATTTCAAATGTCTCTTAAAATATGTGGTATTGCAAACAACGGATATAAAATGAGATTCACACACATAGCTTTGCTGGTGGCCAAGAACTGCGTTGCAATATGCCGGAAATCCAAACATCCTCCTACTCCCAGAGCCTTGCTGACAGATCTACAACAACTTCTTTCTCTTGAAAAAGCTACTTACAGAATCAGAATAAGAAAGAGAGAAGCCTGCTTATTCTGAGAAACTAAAGTAATGCATAAAATGGGAGGTTAAAGATTCCTCATCAATATGAAAATCACATTTCTTCTTGAAAATTTTACAGTTTCAAGTAACATCTAGACTATCTAAAATCCTCACAAAAACCAGAGAGGGAAATATCATGTCATCTCTGAAAAAGCAACAACAACAAACCTTTAGGACTGGTATCATTGTTGTCTTGTCCAGCCTTTTAGAGCTACAAATCATTGGGCTTCTGCTTTAGTACAGCGGTGTGTATCAATGGAACTTGGTACAGAAATAGAACCTCAGCTCAGCAGATCCTCCTTTCTTGAAAAACCATTTAAAAAGGTAAACACAAGGGAATAGAAAAACAAGTAACTTTTCCAGAGATGTGTATTTAAAACAGCATATTTTGCAAGAAAGGCTGTTGTTAGATGCTGCATATTTTAATTAGCTGTTTAGAAAATCAGGTTGACAATGTCCTTTAATTAGCAGACATTGACTTATTCCACATGTATTATGGCACAGTGAATCTTATTAAGATAAATGTTTCTCTCTGAAGGGATGAAAAAAAAATCCACTATCATTTGTTTGCTTACCAGATTGCTCACCATCAATACGGCTGCTATTTAAAATGATGAATTTTAGTCACATATTTAATTAGCTAATAGCTGATCTCACTGTTGGGTCTTGATCCTCCTTACATGTGTTCTTTCATCCTTAAAAAGTCTTTGGTTATATCTTGTTTTTGAAGTTTTCGTTTGAAATTGTCCTTGCTACTTTCAAACCTAAAATGCAATAAATTAAATTATTAAAAGTAAAAATTATTGTGAAACCATTTAAGGTTTTGAGTATAGTTTTATACCTACTGCTCATTTTAATATATTGCTAGAAGATATGAACTTAAAAAAATATATAAATTTTTACCTTTAGATTTTCAACTTGCTGCAGGTGTTTAGTTTGTGAGAAAATTATGTGCACTTTAAAAGGCTATAAACTAACTTGTCAGTGCATTTGTCTGTCACTGCTCAGCCTGCAGCCTTCTCAGAATTCACACTGTTTGAGGGCCACAGTTTGAAAGTGCAGCCAATGCTGTGTAGCCTATACTGTGTCATGATAACTATTAAAAAGAAAGCCTTAGTGGTGTTTGCATAAAAGACATAAAGCTCCTGTGGGTGTCACTGGTTTGGACGAGGGCTCTTCATGGCAGATTCTCTACTTCAGCTGTTCATCGTATGTGACAAGTGGTGCTTCTTAACCCCACAGATTATGTTAGTGCCTAGAATGCCATTCAAGGGCAAACATACCTCCCTCTTCACAGAAGATGACATTCTGAGTCACATGGATTGGGAGTCATGCAAGGAGCAGGGAGTTGGCCTTGATGATCCTTATGGTACCTTCCAGCTTGAGATGTTCTATGGTTCTGGATGATTGCCCTCTAAACCTCTCATTTTCTTCCCATTTGCAGCATTAGGTAATTCCATCAGTACAAGGAAGATAAGCAAGAAGAACATTAATAAATCAGAATTTTCTTTGTTATAGACACTGTCTTTGAAGGGATTGCTATGGCAGGTGTTGTGCTGCCAAGGAGAAAGGAAGATGGAGATGCTGTAGAAGGTCCAGGCTTGCCTGTGAATATCCTGGAGGCAGCCTGGGAGGGGTGAGGTAAAGCCAGGCTGCACCCATTGCAGAAGGTCTGAAGAAGTTCTGCAATATGGGTTTGCAATATGAATTTGTAGCTATATGGACATGTACCTGCCATGGAATTTGCATTAGTTCAATCTTTATATATTAAACTATCACCAAAATTTGTGAGTGAACTTTCTTTGAAAGGACATTTTGAAATAATACGTGGTCAATTATATGAGTTCCTAGAGGAACAGTTATGGGCCACACAGGTCAAAATCAAGAGAATTTGTTGCTGAAACCACAGGGCACGAGGGTGCCTAGAGCTTGGTGGTGGTGGGTCACATAAGACACCACCAGATAGGGTGGGTATCCTTCAGGCTTGTTTTGCCACTGCCACTTTCCTCACAAACACTGAACAGCAATTAAGTGTCAATATCTATCAAAAACTGGTTATGTTACTTAAAGACAAAGTATTCTCTGACCTCTGGAACCTGTCATTGCAAAAAGAAGAGCATAATTGACTTTTTGGATATGCATTTACTTGTTCTCGCAGTTGTCCCATAACACCAGGGATTATAAACTTTACATCTTAGTCAGGCAGGCAAAACTCAGTTACCTTAGCCCTGCTGTTTAATTAGTGTTTGCAACTGGACATTATTTATATCCCAATAAATGTTGCCTGAGTGAAGACTTGCCCTTAACCAATTATACCAGATGCTTTTCTGTGAAGGTCCTAATTAAATAGCATCTATTCTTACATTTCTTTTAGTTGTGCCTCTCTGTCAGAGTGCCATGTCACACTGGGACATTGTACCCAAATTTCTGTCACTTTCAGGTTCACTGGCTGGCTGCAGCTGCTCCCCTTAAAAGCTCTTGCTTTCTGTATGGGAGGAAGGTCCTGATGGGCAAGGCTGGTACTTAGGAATCCAAATCAGTTTTTTGTGCTATAGCAGAATCCTTAAGTGATTGCCAAGTCACACATGACCCCATCAGGATGGTGTAACTTCAGGTGGCTGATGGGGTCATTGCTGTAGTGTCCAATCCTGCAGACTCCAGCACAGAATTTTAAGTAAAGCTGGAATTTACGTGGAAGCCCTCCTCTACAGAAATTGTCCAGGTGCAGATATTGTGCCTGGCTTGTGAGCAGCTCTGCCCCTCATTACAATTGTGGCACAGTTTCAGGAATGGTCAAGATTAGCTGTCCTGGACAGTGCTGTGCCCTCTCCTTAATCAGACCCTTAGTATTGAGCTTCCCTTCTCCTGTATAATGGAACATTTTTTTTCTGGCAGGTAAGATTTTAAGAGCTTTTCTATTTTAGGTCCCTTTTCTAAGAGCTGATTCCTAAGTTGCTACCACTTTTATGTGTGCTCAAAATATGAAAAGGAAATCAGCTTCCTTTCTCTGGTACAGCAGCCGCCCTCCTAAGTGAGTCAATGAGTTCCCAAATGTAGTATTTCAATGCCACGTGAAAAAGTATGGAGTGAGAGATGTATTAATGGGAACACTGTCTCAGTGCCAATCCTTATGGGTCAGAGGATTACAAAATAATGTAGCCCATCTGTGCTTCACCAAATATCTTCATTTAGAAGATAAACATGGTAATGTAACATTTTTTACTGTGTACTTCCTTCATCCAAACTTCAAGTGATTCTAATTTCATATTAATGCCTTAATTTTTAAATTGTCCTTGATTTCAAGATGGATTAGTTAGTAATTATATTAAATTATTTCTGCAGATTCTGATCAGATACATATATACCCATTCATTTCCTTAAGATCTTAATTTGAAGAGTTTTTTATCATCTGTAGGGTCAGGTTGCAGTGAGGAGCAGAAAGTTTGCAGGCTGGAAGAGTCACTGAAGCTTTAGAATGCAGAAAATATTATGGATACAAACCTTAAAAAGTTCATGTGATTTTTTTCTACAGACTCTAGGTTCAAGGTTGGGGACAGATAATTGGGTGTGATTATGTCTTACTGGATATTCACTTCTCAGCACTGCTGTTATAACAAGGGGAACAATTTTGGTAATCATGGTGTTCAGGAATATCTAGAATTTTGTATTACTTGGACAAAATAGAGAGATTAAAGAAAAGATGCTGTGTGTTTCATGTCTCCAAACACATAAAGCAGTGATTTTAAAATGTTACTGTGAATGTGGCCTTGGCATACTGATTCTCTAGCACCACTAAAGCCAGGTCCCTGCCTATCTCACCATAGTCAGGCTGGAGTTTACGTGGGGAGCGCTAGTCCCTGATCATCTCAAAGATTATATTTTGGACCATATCAGAAATTACATTTGCCTTAGGAGCATAATGATCTTTTTCTCTTGAGTTCTCATTGTTTTGCCATAGCAGGTAGTATTTAGAACTAGATTCACTGAACAACTCTTTTTTTTTTTTTTTTTTTTTTGGTATTCTTGAGGGAATGTTGTTGGCCTTGGTCAGTCCAATATTTTGCTTTACTCTGTACCCTGGATTCCACAGAGAATGGGTCTAACGTGTTCTTATCCCTTTCCTAAGCTGATGGAGTGCTGCTATGGACTTAAGTTTTCCTTTCTGTACTATTGTTAAAGGCAAATGCTGATAATATTTTGCACTGCAAGGACTTGTTTTGGTGGCATGGAAGGGCTTATGGAGTAACTGGGAGTGCAGCAATGTTCCAGTGAAGGTGAAAGGTGAACCAGGACCTCAAAGGCTGAAAGTCTCGAGCCCTCACAATGACTTAGCAACCAAAGGCAATCAGCCTGCAGCCCCTGAGTTCATTCCTTGGATTCCTAAAAGGAATAAACCCATCATTGTTCATTTGTGTGGCTGACATTGGCATAGATCTCCTCCACTCCTATCTGAGTACTTGTAGGACTTGTATATGATAGGAGCAAAAGAGAGTTCCTTGCCACTTAGTGTGAGAAAAAAATGCTAGGGAAGACAAGTGCATACTAGGGTGAGCCAACTGTTTACCATGATCTGCTAACAAATGTGAAAACTAAAAATGGCCTTTCTGCACTGGGATTTTATCGTGTATTAGTTGCCATGTGTTAGTGAACATAAGCTTATTGCAGTCTCAAGTAAATTCCTGCCATTTCAGTTTACCTCCTCTCTCCCAGCTGCTACATGTAGTGATTGTCTCTCAGAGATTTGCTGCTCCTTTTTCTATGCCACTGGAAACTTGAGAAACCATGAATTTATTTTATAAGTATGGAATTTAACACGGTTCCTAAATTCATTATGAATTCTTCTTTTCTCTAAAGAATTAAATTTCAGTTGAGGGCCAAATAATCAGTTTCAAGAAAGCAAACAATTGTTAATCCAAAATTAAGTTCTCATTGTACCTCTCTCATTTTTCCAGATGTTCATGGGCTACATTAAAGGAATTTATCAGAGTAGATACTGAAAAGGATTAAAAGACAGTAGAGGACTCTAAAGTTTATAGATGATTAAAATGCAATGCATAAAATGTGTCTGTAAATATAGACACAGGACTGAGTCTGGACAATGTCCATAATAATATTGAAATGTTAATGAAAAAGTAATACTTAGATATTAAATATTTCCAGTAAGTATATTAAAACATCACACAAGCATGTATTTTAATTTCTAAGTATAGGTGTAGTAATCTTTGCCACCAGGACTGGACCAGGATCCTGTAGACCCTTTGGGAACACCTGTCAAGTTACAGTCCGTGTTTAGGAGCTCCACAGTTAGAACCCCCTGGAAAGCTCTTTCCCCACTGAGGGCTTCCAGGGAATTCCAGGGTTCCAGTGTAGAAGAGTTTTTTGGGCTCCTCCTCTGAGTGGCACAGAATTCTAGCTTAGCACTATTCTTCAGGTTTGAAATTCTAAAGCATCTTGATCCACATGCTCAAATCCCAGGAGAACTGACTTAGCCCTTCACCTTTCCCAGATAAAGCGTGCTTTTATCACGTATGTGTGTATACCTTTCTGGTGGGAACTTAAAAATGAAGGTTATTTCCTGAAAAGAATTTCAAAGTCTCATTTTTGTAATAGCAAGGGTTTCCTTGTGGCCTTGTGTAACATCTCTTTTTCCATTCTGCACCCAGGTGGCTGGCACTGACCTTCCTTCCCTTTCCTAGTCAAACGCGGGGCAGAAGTGCACGCTGGCAGCCAAACCCTTGTCAGCCTGCCTGGCTTAGAGGGACACTGAAAGAGCAAGGACGTGCACCTGAGAGAGCTCTACACCTTGGTGATCCCTGGCTTTTACCAGTCCAGAAGTGCTTGTGGAAGAGTGGAAAAGCAAGGTAGCATTCCATGTCCTGGAGGCACAAGTTGTTCACCTTCCCTACAGCACAGCTGTCGTTTGCAGCCTGGGTTCCTTTGGGCCGACAGTGTCTGTGTGTAATTACACAATATTGATGCACATCTGTGAGAACAAACTGTTAGGAACAAACAGTTCAAAATATCTATAAAACAGAGAATTAAAAAAAATATTTTCAGGTGTGAAATGAGATGATGGTTTGCCTGCATGGGCACAAATTGATCCAAGTTTTGTGATGATAGTGTCACTGGTTTCATATCAGTTATCTCAGCATAACTTTCTGATTATTTCTGAAATCATGCACAGAATGAGGGGAGAGTCAGTTTGACCTTTCCAGACTTGCTGCATTTTAATTTTCCCTTTGCTTAGAAATAATACAGAAAAAAACACAGCAGGTAATATTATTTTTGTATAAAACTCTCTAATTATACTAGGCATGTGGAGAATACATTAAAGATACTGTCCTGACACAAAAAAATTTACAGTGTGCTTTTAGATATTACATAACTAATGAGAGCAATAAATGCTGGGAGAACGAATGGATCAAGGTTACAATAATAAGATTATAGGATTCCTCCACTATGTGAGCATAGTTTAAAATTCACTTCAATTTTGCTACCTCAGTCTGGGCTTTGATTTTCATATTGGCTTTTTCTTTCTTTATCAGATTTAATTTTATCTCTGAATTCACCACACCATAACAACCTGGCTAAAAACTTTGACCAGACTTTTGATTTTCTTTCTTTTTTTCCTTCTTCTTAAAATTGGGGTGTGCCTGCTCTGCTTGCACAGCCACCATTGATGGCTGTGTGTTTGCATCAGAATCATTTTTATGGCCTTTTCTCTGACAGTAGTCACAGCTGAAATATACTTGAATGCTTGCAATACTTTATTCTACATGGGGAAAGGGATACAAAAAGTAACTATGTGATTTCTACACAATTACACCTGGATTCTTAAATCACCACCTTGAAGACCCACAACATGCACCATGCATGTGGCGTGTGAAACAGATGCAAAACTCGTGCTAATGCTCCATCTTCTCCTCATCCAGCCTTAACAGTCACTTACAAACGATTTGTGAAAAATCAATAATGCACCTTACTGGCTTTTTTGTAATGTATAAGAAAGGGCATTTTTTTTCCTATATTTTAAACACTGAAAATATCAGGATTGTAAAATTGGACTTTTACTGATTTTCTTTGGGGTTTCAACAGACATGTATTGACAGCAGCCCTTCTAGCTGAATCAGAAGTATTGAATGTATAACACAAATCATTCGATCTTCAACACATTTGAATTATCCTCATGTTAAAAAAAGAAGTGATCAGGAATCTTTTTTCCTTTCAAGTCTTTGCTCTTGTGTTATTATTCTTTCTTATGTTCTTTAATCACCACAGCATTGCAGGCTGCAAACGAAAGATAAACAAACAATGGAATATCTAATGTTTCAAATACAAGCACAAATAGAAAAAGTAAAGCATACTCCTCAATTCCTTATAGATTAAAAATAAGTAGAGAAATAGCACAAATTTGTATTTAGAAAAATAATTTATTTCTTAATATTTGTAATGAAGGGAGTTGTCAGTCACATTAATTTTTATGTAAATTTACCTAAGCTGATGAATCATAACTGAAATATTGTCTAATCTTCCTGGTTTTGGCCAGCATTTCCATTTCTATTTCGATTGCCTCAATTTATTTTTGTTTGCTTATATAATGAGTTTTAAGGGCCCATCCCAGGACCCATAATGAGCAGAGTGAAAAGAGGTGCTGCTTCCAGGCACTGCCAGTCCCACACAAGCAGTGGCTGCCCAACACATCAGACCAGTCCCCATGACAGACACGCAGCTTGGCACACAGCTGACGATTCATTATCATTCCTTCGGTAGACATCACAGCAGAGGAGATTTTTAGGGAGGGATTTGAAGGAGGAAAATTAAGTGAGTGGGAGTGCGAAGCAGCAGCGAGGGAAAGCATGAAGGTGCTGGTTTGAAAATGTAACAAGTAGAGAGTTATTACTGAATGAAATGTGTGGGGGGAAGCCGTTGGTTTCTCCATAGGCTATTAAAAGATGGTGGGGTGGGAATGAGCTGCAAAGAGCCACAGAACTGAGGCAGCTTTTGCTTGCCAAGATGCAGAAAGGGGAGGGGGGATGTGCTGGAACAAGGAATAGGGCTGAAGCAGCAAATGTGAGGATAACCAGGGCACCAGAGTCTTGCAACAGTGTTCTGTTATTCTTTATTGTTTTGTAATTTCCAAACTCAGACTGGTAGGGCCAAAGGCCTCTTTGTACTAATGAGAACCCCAACATGTTCTCAGGTGCTCTAAAAATGCACAAATAAAAATATGCAACTGCTTCTCCTGAAAACCATTTCCTTCATTCTTCAGCCCTGATTCGAATTACACCATTCAGTTATCTTTCTATTTCCAAAAGAACTTTCTAGATGAACTTTCCAGTTCTCATTTGTCAAATTATCTTACTGTTTTTGGAAAGACTGCATATCATCTATATTTAACACCACTTCAGCTTGGTGAGGTGACTATAACATAGCATTAAACTCAGACTAAAAAAATTAGTGTGGCATTTCTAGGTTTTTCAAGTGTGTTAACTCAGAAGAGATAATTTGAATGGAAAAAGTGCTTTCCCCTAGATGTCTCTGATTTCAATAGAACTTCTTACAGGTATTTCAGTTGAGTTAATCGGCTGGCAATTAGATGCAAAAGGCCTTTGGATTAGTATTTGTGGTCACCATAGAAGCGAGTCTCAGAGAAATGTGAATAAAGAGGTCACTCGAAGAACAGATATGGAAAGTCTCTCCACAGGCACTTAATTCTTAGAAATTTACAGATGAAAAATGCTATGGATAATAATAGATAGAAATGAAATATGGATGAGAGGACACTAAAGCTGGAATAGCAAGTAGAACAAAAGGAATAAGGGGATGTGGGGACATGGTAAGACATTGCAGACTAGAGCTGCAAACTTGGACAGAACTGTTTAAGACCTAAAAAATAATAATAAAAAAAGAAATATCAAATAAAGGAATTAAGAGATCAGTACTGTGAGAAATTATTTGAAGGAGAGTTGGGATGGGACATGGCTATCAGGGAACATGAAAGAAAGAAGAGAAAGATCAGAGTATATGTGGCATATACTGAAGAGGGAAGTCCCAGGACCATTTACCCAGCAATAGATAAGCAAGAGCAGAAGGCCTGGGCGATTTGCTGGCCTGGAGCAAGGCTGTAAGGGAAAGAATGTGTCTGTGGGGGTGTGTGCACTTAGTGCAGCTCACTGTCAGCAGCGAGACAAATCCACCTTTTTAGTATGCAAGTGACCATCTATAGTTTATAAAGACTGCAGAGGGGAAAGTCTAGAAAATATTTTTGCAGAGATTGGATCTCTATGGCCTTCAACATTCTTCTGTGAAAGGGTGTATCTTCCAAGCCCATCACAAAGCCGCCTTGGTACACCACTTCAGACAGGTATTTCATCAGGGAACAGGAATGTGGCTGAAGTAACATTTGATTAGCTCATATAATACTAAAGTAAGATACTGAGAGGGAAGAGGAATAGATAAAGGAAAGAGTTCTAAGTGCCACTGAAAAAGAAAGGAAACAGTAAAGGAAGTGAAACCACAAAAATAAATGCTGCAAAAATAACCAGAGAACTATGAACTGAAAGAAGAATGAACAAGGCTGCAATAAGGAGCAGGCTTTCTCTTTTCCAGGGAGAAAGAAAGCAAGTGACCCACAGGAAAATCTAAGTATGTAGAACCTGAAGGTATTATCCACCTGAGTGTTGTTAAGAGGAGCTGAACTGGAGCAGAAAAGGCACATACTGGGTAGGAACACAAAGAGGTAAAGTGATGTTTAAATAACAGAACTTAGATGGAGAAAGATACAACTTTACATGCCTTAATTTTTAATCTTGGATTGTTTTCCTGACTAGTCACTGGTTACTAGGAAGTGGTTACATTAATTTACTAAGATCTAAGGAAGCAAAGACCTGAGTGTGTGCATAACCATAACACAGTCCTGCCTCTTTCCATTGCTTAGCATTGCTTGTGTATTCCCTGTTTTAGAGTTTTAACAGCCACCTGGTTTTGGGGTGCATTCAGCCCCACGTCTGCCTGTGTATGCACATAAACATGAGTCTTGATGCTTGTGCTTGTAACCCGGCTCTCGTCCTGCGGTCAGCCTCGCTCCGAGGGGCTGGAGTTGTCTGCGTAGAGGATGCACAATGGAGCTTGCGCCTCAGCATTAGTGAGACACGCATGATCACACCCAGCCTGCCGGGTCCCCGGGGACTCACACACATAATTAGCCCCTGTACACCAGAGCCTTCATCGCTGTGTTTGCCACATGGTGAGTGTCACCCAGCGGGCCCGCGAACACGCGCACACAGAAGCCCTCCCGTCCGCAGCACTGCATTTGCCATATGGTCAGGCTCACCTGCTGGGGCTGGGGCAAGGAGACAGACGGGCAACACTCACACACATAATGAAGCTCCCCACTGGGCTGCCTTAAGAAATTAAAAAAAGAAATAAAAGTTGACATAACTGCCACATGACCAGACTCACCTGCTGAGTCTTGGGGCAGGGTGGGGCGGTCACGCACACATGCACTGGCCATGTCTGCCCGCGCTGCACCTCAGTGCATGAGGCCGGAATCCGAGCAGGAGGGATGTGCTCGCTTCCCCTGGGGAGACACAGACCCTGAACGCACACAGGCCGCCGGCCCCTCTGCCCCCGCTGCCCTGAGCTGTGTGGAGGGGGACATGTTAACATCCTGACATCGGGCAATAGGAAGATTTCTTCACAAAAAGGGTGATTAGACGTGGGAATGGACCGCACAGGGAGGCGCTGGAGTCGCCATCTCTGAAGGTGTTAAAGAAGGACTGGATGTGGCACTTGGTGCCATGCTCTAGTTGACATAGTGGTGTTTGGTCTTAGATTGGACTCGATGATCTCAGAGGTCTTTTCCAACGTAACCGATATTCTGTGATAACAAGCCTCTCCTCCTCAGCGCCCTAGGCGCACCTCAGGCCCACACCGACTCCCACGGGCAGGCAGGAGCCCCGGGAGGAGCTCCGGTACCGGCACAGCTCCCTCCTCCGGGGCGCAGTGACGACAGTTGCCGAGGTGGCGGGCAGCCACCAGGGAGCGGAAAAAGAGCCCTCCTTTCCCCGTCCGAGCAGCGCCGGTAAACAGCGGCGGCGGGAGGCGGGGCGGGGCGGGACGGGCGCGGCCGTGCGGGAGGGAGCCGTTCTGCGTGAGAGGCGGGCGGCCGCCGGTGCTCCCCTCACGCCCCGCCCGCCACGATCGCGGCGGCTGCCGGGCTGGGTGACGATGGAAGCGGATGCTACTTCTCGCTCAGGCTGTTCCCGGGCAGACGCTCCGGGAAAGGCTCTCTCCGGGCAGGCTGTCCCCGGGCAGGCTGTCCCCGGGGAGGGCCGTCAGCCCCGCCGCCATGTCGGGGGGGCGCGGGGCTCCCCCATGGCGGTGACGCGCGTTGCCATGGCGACGGCCGGGCGGCGTTGGGGGGTGGCGGGATGACAACAAATATGGCGGAGAGGAGCAGGACGGCAGAGACGGGTCAGTGCCAGCCGCTGTCGCCTGGGCGGGGGGAGAGGGGGAGCCCCCTTTCTCCAGGGGCTTCTGGCGGTAGAGGGGGCCTGGCTCGCAGCGGAGTGCGGAGACGGAGCCCTTCTCCTGGGGGAGACGGGGGGGAGCACCTCTGGCCGGGGGCACTGAGGTGGTGAAGGGACCGCGGCAGGGGCTCCTGCCTGAGGAGCTGTGACGAAGGGCAAAGCCCCTTCCCTTGGGGGATGAGGAGAGTCTTCCCAGGGACAAGGTGGTCGTGGGGAAAGCTCCTTCAGGCAGGGAGAGAGGGAAGAGCCCCCCTCATTCCAGGCCTGCCTGAGCGGGACTGACCCGCTGTGGCGTGGAAGGCGTGAGGGCCAGAGGCCGGCTCACCCGGCCGGCGCTGCGGGGCCGAGCCCCGGTGGGGCAGAGGAGGAGGCTGATGGTGGGGCAGCCCGCACCCTGCTCCATCCTCCCGCACCCTGCTCCATCTTCCCGCGCAGGGGCAAAGGTGGCGGTGGCGAAGAGCAGAGCAAAGCGGCGGTGCAGAGGAGCTCCCCTTACACAAGAAACGACCGCCTGCGTGAATTAGCATGAAAAAATAATACATGAAGACACAGGTCTGGGACTGAAACTGCAGCACAAGGCTGGTAGCTTGCGGGTTGACCTGCAGGTGCTGCTTGACCTGTCTGGGAGATGTCAAGTACCCGGAGGCTGCAGAGAGACAGCGAGCGAGCAGCACACCTGACAGCTCCCATCCCTTACACTGAGGATTACTTTAAGGAAGGTGCCAGATGTTATTCTTCCTATTCAGGATGTATTAACAATGGCTTTAATTGTGTATGTGAGATAAGTTTGTCTGTGAAACTGAAGTTTTGTGTCTCCTTGTAAATAGTAAGGACCCTCTAGGTACAGGGGTCTTTCCTGTTGTGACAAAATCCAGTTAAGGTCTTTTCCAATCCATATGAAAGCCCTCAAAATATATTACAAAAATTATAGATACTAACATTTGGAAGATGGAACAAAGATGACAGTATTCCTGAATATTTAATCTCCCGCAGTACCATACATAAATTATCTGGGTTCCTAAACCAGGAGTTCATTTTCCCAGCCAGCTGTGTTAGCTGCTGCACCTCCGCTTTTCAGCCTCAGAAGTGGCTCCAAATAAATATGCATTACCCATAGAACTGATCTTGGATTTTTAGCCCATTTCAGGTTAAAAAAAAGGGATAAGTATGTCAAATGCTGTTGTGTTCTAGGAAATGATACTACAGACTCTACATCTAAATGGATTGTCCGTATGGTTCTTGAGCTCCCTGTGTTCAGCCATCCTGTTTATGAACCAATGGAAAAACACTACGAAGTTTATTGTGTGTTGAACTTGTCCATGAGGCAGGTGATTATTTTCATCCTCTGCACTCTGCACCACTGCTAACACAGGTGATCAGCTCTGCCTGAGCTCTGAATTGGGGAACAGATCTCTGGTGGCCATTGGACTTTGTCAGCTTTCCTGCCTACCCCCTGTACTTGTGCCCTTGTCAGTAACTTCAACATGGACTGTAACTTTCATACTATTTCCAGATTAACTTACATTGTGTTCTCTGCTGTATTGCTTAAACCTGCAGTGTCACAGTATTTGCTTTTTAATTTTAGCCTTGCCCAGAACTTTTCCCACTTCTGACCATTGCAGCTGACTAATCAATGACTTTCTCATAAATGTTATGTTCCAGCTTGTACCGAATTCACATTTAGTTGCATGTCCTGGTCCATGTCTGCTAGAGTTACACAATGCTTGTCTGGCCACTTTGCAAGTTTAATTTGCAAGTCCTTCTGTTTTGGAGAAACCAGATAAGGAATTAAAAATGCAAAGAACCACAAAGATAGGGAAAAGACCCAAAACCCTCTGAGGAAAGGAAGCAAGCTTGTGATCTTGGCCCACTTTTAAGAAAGGTCATGGAAACTAGGCTGTGAGAAAAAAAGGTGGGGTTTTTGGATTTTTTCTGACTGTCAGCTGACACTAAGTCGACAGGCATGTTCTTTCCATGGCAAATCCCTCAAAGAATCTCTTTTTTCCTTCCGTTTAGTGCTGGGTGACACTGACACTGTTGTTGAACACATAACTGGGGAATGTTCCTGCTGCATCCTCACTGCTTAGTGTGTCTTCATCATGTGTGAGACCTTGAGCAGTCTTTAGGAGATGCAGGAATGTAGCTATGGAACCTGCATTTTGCACAAATGCAAGGAGAATAAAGCCATTACAGAAGGACTGAACATTGTTTATATAAGTCAATTTAGCCAGTATGAGAGTATGAGTATGCTATACTTGCTGGATTTTTTTTTTTACAGCAACATCATGTTTTTAGTCAAGGATTAGAAAACACAAGTAATAACTCTCATCATCTCATCTTCTTATCTTGAAATACTGATTGTTATTTGCAATTTTTGCATAAGGAAATTGTGTTACAGAGAAATTGAAGGTAACTTATTAATGGTTTATAGCAGCACAGATTGTTGTGATGGACCATTCTTTACTGATTTAGTTCAGAATCCAGGTTTGACAAGAGTCAATGTCAGAAAAAATACAGTGTGCACTTAGAGATAGGGGATTATAAAAATTAGGTTTCTTCCTAAAGGTTATCTGACAGTGAATTATGCACATCTAGGATGCTTATGACCCCTCTAAACTCTTAGATTTGAAAATACACTGTGTCAAGACATTTTGTAAATTAATTATACTTTATGGAAAATACATCTTTTTCTAAATCAAGAATTTTTTGTTTTGGTTTTATTAGTATCTCTCTCTGTTATAGGGAAGTAAATATCTTAATCTGTTTTATTCTTACTCTTTCCCGATATGCAAACATTTTCATATTCTATTCCTTTTCCCAATAGAAGATTTTTGTTTCTGTTTTTTTGTAAATTTTTAACCTTTTTTTTTTTTTTTTTAATTGAGGAGGGGGATTAGGACACACAGAATTGCACAAAGCATTTCAGAAGAGGGATTTCCATCAGTTTTTTTGTCTACTGTTAGGCTCAGCATTGTTCTTTACAATTTCAAGTAAAATTGAGACTTAATATGGAAGGTAGATTATCTCACACCTGTCTAGTACAGAGTTCATATTCTGCTGCTATCCTCACTGGACTAGGCAGACATCTGCTCTAATCCATTAAAATAGTTTCTGTATTCTGATGTTTGGTTAGAGTGCTGCAAATCAGCTCACTTTACTCTGAAATAATCATTTTACCATTGTAGTTGGCTCCTCAGTCCTACCAGCATTCTTGAAATTGTTTAAATCAGCTTTTTGCAGTAAACTCTGAATTTGAATGCCTCCTGTTTGGTTTTCCAGGCTGAAACCTTCATGTCTCAAACTGGGAATCCAACTTAAAAGCAACGTAAATCTTCACAAATGAAGCTTGCAGGAGGATGAAAATTATTGAGTCTAGTTAGTTACTCTCAGGAGCTTCTTGGTTTGACTTCCAGTTGTTCTGCTCAGCTGACCTTGCTGTCATAAACCTGTGGAAGATACAGGATACAGGAAAACCACCAGTTTAGTTAAGTTTCATCAAAACCAGATGAATGTTATTTTTCCAGTTCTGTGGCAAAGAGGACATTTTAGCTTCTCTAAGGAAGGTTTAGGAGTAGGTCATAGTGAGTACTGAATGCCTGTATTTGCTAAAGTTTTTGACCCATGAACCAGATGAAAGTGTTTTCCAATTTAGAATTTCACTAGTGATCTCATTCTCCCCAGATTTCTGTTCAAGGCATCTGTATTACCTTCAGAGGACTTGCATCTGGAGGCCTGAATGATCAAAGGGTGCAGGTTATCTCTGAGGTCTGTAATAGTTTTCTATCTGAGGCAACTGCATATTAGCCTGGATTGACAGTTCTAATATGTGTTATTCCACAATTGCTAGTCATTTTGTGGATATTAGTATTTCTGGTATTTCATTGTGTCATCATCACTGAAATCATACTGAAAGCAAGAAAAGGCATTTACTCACAGTACTGGACAGGATATAAATAAATGTCTTTAGACCAAAAATCCTGGTTATCAGAATGAGCAGGCTTCCCAGCTGAATGTGGAGCTTTTAATGTTTATTTACATGTCACAGTCGGTACCTTGAAGAGTGGTGTTGAGTCACATTTCATGTTAAGAATGGTTGGAATTTTCAAAGTCTTCACAGCGGTGCTGTGACCTGGCTTCAGGGAGGAAATCTGCAAACCTCTGTTGAATGTTCAAACCCCACCCAAAGTTTGTGTAGTAATTAGTGTTCCTAAAACTCTTGGTGTTCAGCTCATTATTTCAGAGATCTGCACATGAAGGGGCCAATAGAACAGCTGTGTAAATTCTGCAGTGTTTTCTAATTGATTTCAATAGGATTATGCTGAGCTGGATTGTTTTGAAGATAGCTTTTCATTATTCTTTCAATAAAGAATAGTTATTCTTTTAAAAATATTTAATCACATAGGGTATGACAAAATTCTTGTATTAGGAACATAACTGCTTTCTTTTCAGTGGCCTTAATTATTAAAAAAAAGCCAAACTAAATAAGAAAATAATTTATTTGTCTTTAAATATAGGCTTTTTTGATAACTGATTTGCCAGCTTTATAATGAGGAAATTTAAAATAGGAGAGATCAGCTAATTACTTTAACAATATTACTTAATCTTGGTCATTAAAATAACACTGTACATCAGTGGTACTTCTGATTCTCCAGGTAAACTGAATTTCTTCAACTGAACTAACTTTTCTTAAATGATTTCTGAATTTTAAAGTGTATACAAACAACAGAGCTTATTTTGTAATATACATGACTAACCTGTGAGCATAGCAGAATTCCAGTGTTTGGGTAAAGACATTGCAGCCTTCGTGCTGAAAGGGATCTGCCACCATATCCTCCTATCAACACGAGGAGGCTTCAAACGTCAGTGGAAAACTGTGTGCGGACTGGGCCCAGCCTTGCAGATGTTCACACAGCAGAAAGAGCTGTTTGCAGTTGTTTATAAAATGCTGCAGGATAGATTTGTAAACAAATCTGAAATGGATTTTGTTCAATAAAGACATTTGCCAGAACTTACTGATTGCATTGGTACATTTCAGCCAGAGCAGTTGGAAGTCCAGGGGACATCAGGGGAAAGTTTCTTGGTAAATCTGAGGCCCTTTGTAAGACTATTAATTTTTTCAGTTTTGACTGCTTAAGTTGAAATATTTGTTGAAATTCAGTACAGAAATTAACTCTAATCACTGCAGAAAGGTACTATAGTGATCATTAGACTCTGTTGCCAGTAGGCTGCCATTCAAGTAATTTCCAATGTTTTTCAGTTATCCAGTGGAAAAAAAAATCCCCACTAGAAAAATTCATTGAAGAAGAGCTGCTAATGTATATTTGGTACTTAAAGCTTTGATCATATTTTTGTTACATAATTTGCCATATAAGGAGACTTGAGAAATACTAATGAAGGCTTTGTACAGCCAGAAGGTATAATTTCAGAAAAAGAAAGAAACAGGAATGTGTTGGGTGTTCCAGTTGCCATTTTTGAATGGTTTACCATTTCCTAGCCATATTTCATACATTTTTTTTCTTTGACGAATAATCAAAGCTTTGAAAAGTTACTTACCTCAAGCCTCCCAACGCTTTTTCTTTCAGTGAAGTTCAAAGCACCCTATTAATTACTAGCACTTGTGAGAGGAGGCTTTTGAATTTGTAAAAAGTAAAATGAGACATATTGAGAATTTTAATAGGTTTTATACTGAAATTTGTAAAACAGAAGTTTCTGCAAGTTTCTTTAGTGTGGCTGTTACCGCTTTTAGTAGGCAAAAGTCTCATGCAAAAGACCAGATCAACCTCAGAATGCATTTATGTGGCCTACATAGCTTTTCTGTTTTTGGAAGTGGAGCTGTATAGATTTAATACTGAATAAAATAGGTTTTTAAAGTCATGTCTCCGTGTTACAATGGAACCAGCTTGATCTCCACATGGGGCCACTAACAGGACTGGGACACTGACATCTGCAGCACCAGCCCACCCTCCAGGTGGGACACTTGACATGATAGCTGTCAGCTGCCATAGGAGAGGTGAACAACTTGTCTACACTGGGAAATTTTCCTTCCTCCTCTTCCTCCACAACACCTGCTTAGGGACAGAAGGAAATGGCTGAATGGTCGTCGTTACCTTTTTTTAAGCTTTTTAATGAAGATGTCTGATAACTTGGTAACAGAAAGCAGCAGCCCCTGGATAAAGGAGGTGCTGGAGGACACGGAAGGGAGTTTGTGCAGCTGTTTCCTGCTGATGTCACTGAGATGCAGCCATGCTGCTTTGCTCACAGCCGTGCTGCTGATGCAGAGCAGCTCCAGCACAGCCACCTGGGTGTGCGCATTGGGCTACATCACTTTTGTTTCTGGAGGATTGATCGTGCTGCCCTTTTCCAGAATGATGGGAATATATAGATGCCAGCTTAGATTTCTCAAGTGATCCCCCAAGGTAGTTGGCATGCACAGCCTTGATGCAGAATTGCCATGTTTAGATTGCACTGTACCTGAAATAATGAGTTCTTCTGGGCTCAAGCTGTGTCTGCCATTAATCTATAATAGAAGTAAACCAATTTACAATTAATTGAAGTTGGTTATGGGTACACATCAATGTATCCCATATCCCAGCTTCCTTGTCACATTGTCCCCACAACTAATTTTCTTGACTTTGCCAGAGAGGCCAAGTCTGCCATTTAAGAAGTGCTGTATTTGTTAACTTCTGATTTTTATATAAGTTTCTTGAAGTAATTTTACGATTTGTATGTTGAAATGCTTTGGAAAACTGCTCTACCAAAATAATGATTTCCATTTCATTTTGTCACCGACTCTCAAACTCAGAATATGGACTTCAGTATTAAATCTAGGACTCTCGTCCTGCAAATGTTTGGCAATGAATTTGATGTATTTCTGTATAGTAAATGCTTTTTGTGGTTGGTTCTATTTTAGGATAAGTAATGTATAAACGTTAGAGACTAAAATTTACATGTTCTGATACATATATTTTCTAATATACATATGTATCCCTATTCTCTTAGTATAACAAACTAGCTGATTTCATAGTTTCATTATGTCAAAAATTGAGCATAGAAAAAGGGATGGAGAAAAAAAGTAGTTGTCTTAAATTATTATTAGATGAATAAGCTCTCTAATGATTCCATTTACCTACTAATTCACAGAGCTGTTTACTTAGCAGTGGATCTCACAATCATGAGTGAAAACTGGCAAGATTTTCCTTTTACATTTTATTTCAAAAGCACCTTGAAAAATGTGTTGAATTTCAATCTCCACTAAAGCAAGTGGAACATCAGTTCCCGTGAATCACCAGAGCAGAGCAGCAGGAATCCATCGCAAAGGGAGCCCGTTTGGATTCATTGCAGCTCTGCTGATGTGTTTTCATTTGCAATAAGCAGCAGAGGCACTTTGCCATTACAGACAACTTCAGTGCTGGGAAGCCTGGCAAGTGTCTTTCAGGTTTTCATGCATATAAAATGCAGATGAGGTAGTATGATGTGTTTGATTAATGAAAAATTCCTCAAATAACCTATACAAATCCAAAAGCAGTAGCATTATTTCATGGGAGCTGTCCATGTGAAATAGGATTGTGAGATAAACTTGGCTCTGTGCTACTTACCTACACCCAAAGCCTGTGGTGCTCCAGAACAGCAGATGTTTTGTAACTAGGCACAATACCACTATATCTGCTGGTTATTTTATTTCTGAGTGGTACAAATAAACAGTAATTTGATCTCAGAGCTTTCTCTGTGTAAGCCTTCTTGAAGGTGGAATTTTTGGCTTGTGTTCTGAATATTTGAAATATTTTGTATGCATTTCATATTCCCATAAATATTGTATCAACTTGGTATTTGCTTAGTTAAAAAAAACTGCTGAATATGCTGTATTAGTTAGTCGTGTTCTCTGTAGTTTTATTCCTGTTATGTTGCTGATGCAAGACAGTTAATAGATCGTTTGTTTTTGCTGACATTTTTCTGTGTTAGAAAATGGGAATTCTGAAAGAATATATATTTTTTGCTATACGGTGCTTTATGAATAAAATAAAACTGCAATGATTTAATTGTTTGAAATGAAATACTAGATTATGTTCTTAAATAAAAGGAATGTGAGTGGGCAATGCTTGAATCAAAGAAATTCTCAATAGTTTAAAATACTACTTTTTGGAATGGACTTTTGGAAAGTAGGGAGAAATACTGTTCTAAACAAAGAAGTTAAAGGAGTTGTTTCAATGAGTAATTATAACTATGGAAGTAATTAATAGTGTAAATGATTTCAGCAACCTGGGGGAACAAATTATTTCAGAAGTAGTACTAAAATCCCCAAATTATTTTAAATATGCAATAGTGAAGAAGAGTTTAACTCAAAAGTGAAGAAACTGTGGCTGAAACTACTGCGGGCTTAAGTTAACTGGTAGAAGACATCCTTACATCCCTAAACAACAGGTGAATAAGAAGCAAGAGCCAAGGAAAATAGCAGTTTAACCAAAAGAAGAATACAGGGATGGTGTGTAGTAACCAGGATGGAAATTGTCCATGCGCTGAGGTTGCTCAGGTTTCAGTTACTGCACTCAGGATGGAAGCCCAAGCAGCTGCAGCGACCACCTTTCTTCCAGTCACTTGGGAAATACAAGGTCTTGAACAGAGAGATGGTGCTGTGCAAAGCTGCTGATGTGTTTCCCCACAGGATTTTGTGCCTGCCCTGGAGACCTCATGGAAGGCCCAGTTTCCCATGGATAAAGATTCATTACCACCATAATGATGTTAGTGGCTGAGTCAGAAATTGAATTGAAGTCTCCTGAACACTTGAATTAGTGATAATCAAATAATTTTTTAAAAATTTGGGCAG
Organism: Anomalospiza imberbis; assembly: GCF_031753505.1. Classification (NCBI taxonomy): domain Eukaryota; kingdom Metazoa; phylum Chordata; class Aves; order Passeriformes; family Viduidae; genus Anomalospiza; species Anomalospiza imberbis. The sequence goes on along the minus strand of NC_089689.1, from coordinate 24,833,511 downwards.
GTACATCTGCAAGAAATTTACGTTAGTTGCATTTTAGGTATGAAAAAATTTAAATAGCTGTTAATAGTGGGTTTGGTGTAGTGCCAAAGCTGACCTGTGTTGAGGCTCACCAGGCTGATTGCTTGTGAAGAATAGCTGAGAATGAGATAAAAGCCCTATCCAAATTAGAAAGCACAGCTGTATTCCCTCAGTGCTAACCCTGGAATAATGTCCATGATCCAGCTTGCTAGTTCAGCACCACAGCCATGCTATCTCCCTTTGGCCTACCTGGGATTCAGCAGGTAACCTCATGCTTCCAACACTATGGCATAGACATCTCGTTAAATATAAATTTGGAAAGTTCCTGTTCAATCAGCAGACATAGTAAGACATGAAAAGTGTTTGGAATTTGGCACGAGCAGGCTAATTTTCATAAACAGAAAAAGTGCTGTTTATATGTTCCATACTTGACCTTGCTGATATTCTTGAAAGACTTCCATAATACTTCATACTTGGTATTTTTACAAGATGTCTTTTGTGGACAAACATTCTGAATGTGATAGTCAGGGCTAAAGAGTCTGAAAACTAGGACAAGAAACAAAGCCTTGGCCTTTTGCAAAAGCTGAAATCAACTTACTTCTCTGTTATATCAAGAATATTTATTATCTATTGAGTCTTTTTCAGTTTCCCAGCTGAGAATCAGTTGGTCCCCAAGAAAGGAGACACACAAAGTTGTTAACTTGGAGAGATTAAATTTTGTTCGCCACTAAAAGCTATATAATCTTGGGTCAAGGTTATAACCAACTGCATTGGTTGCTACATCTAAGATGGTTTATTTACATTTAGCTTGGTTCAGTGTGAGTTATCTTTAGTTTAGAAATTTATTTTGCCATGACTTCTTCCAGTTATGCTGTCAAGTTTAAGCAAGATAACGTGCTTTTGTTAAATCAGTGCCTCACACCCATGGCAGCTGAAACATGGGTATATACATATTATCCAGCAGTATATATGGATTTATACACAATGTATATCCATTATCTCTCCCTTTCCTTCCACTTCTTTTATGCTCCCTCACATATAACACAAACCCAGGTATATAAAAGCTATTAATTCAGTATTAATAGCATGGGAAATATTTACAGCGTTTTAGGATGGCACCAGCAAATACTAGTGAGTTACTTCAACCACTACCATCTTTTTCCAGTTTTGTGAGTAATATCAGGTTTTGCCCTTACCTGAAATTTCCTCCACTACAATTCCAAACCCTGCAATTGCCTGCCTGCTTGACTCGGTATTTTTTGCAGGTCACACGCCCTCCTTGTCTTTGGGAAATGAGTTGCATACAAATTCCAGAAAGATATGGGATGCTATGGAGGAGTTTTACTTTGCGAAGTTCTGTGGTACCACACAAGGGATCGGTTTTAGCTCTACAGTTCTTTTCCTGCCTCAGAACCCCTAGACACAGATTTTCCCCTGGAATGGTAGGAACATCCCCATTTTTTTTTTTTCTTGAGCCAGAACTTGAATTCCTGTGTACTCTTTGTCTGGTGTTTCAGCATCTCCCCTCATTCACATGCAGACCTAATTCTCTGAGCCATTCCTTATTTCCCAGAAAAGGTGGACTTGCTGATACTTTTTTGCGGATGCAACTCTGAGGACTAGTTCAAGTCAATAGCTATTATCTTCTCTTTTCTCTGCTAGCTGGGGTTGCATATTATGTACTATAATTTTGTTTACTGTTTATATGTTTTATGCATTTGTTTGATGTGTTCTTTTACTTAAGTATTGCTACTATAGCAACTGTTGGATCATGTGATACCTTTGATGTTATCAAGATACCAAATACTTGTTAAAAATAAATCTATATATCATGAAATTCACTAATCCTTACAGTGTTTTAAAATAAACATTTTTTCAGCTAATGTGTTTAATACAACTGTATTTTCCATTCTTTTTATTATTCATTTGTGGTAGAATTTTAGTTTAGAGCTTCTAAGTGCAGTAGAAAGAGTAATGGATTTTTTTTCTTGCTTGCTGAGTTCAAAGCATTAATTGCTTTTTAAAATTTTCATTAGAAAAATCCGCTCATACCTTCTTGCACACTTTGGATTTCACTAAAGTGATACAAAAAATTTCATTGCCATTTTTCTTTAACAGAAAGGTATATCCTTGGGGATAGCCCACACTGAGATAATAAATGAGTAGTCTTGAAGTAAAGCTTTTAGGCTGAAGATTGGAAACAAATATCACATATGAAATAAGTGCAACTCCACACAAGCTGACTTTTCTTCTTTTTCTATAAACTCATAAGACAATGCCAGCCCCTGGGAGTGAGGAGTCATTGTGCAGAGCAGTATTTGTCTGCCAAATATCTCCAGTTGAATGTTCCGCATTGGATTTTGGACAGGAGCTATAATTGACCTTAGATTGATACTTGAATCTCTGCATGGATCTGATCTTTTTGAAAGGACCATGTAGTGGAGATTTCTCGTCACCTTTTCACACTTGACCAGCCTGGTGGTCAGTGCTTTGTTTTGGGCTAAGCACCTTATCTGCCTTTTTGTCCCTACTTGCCCTGGTCTTTCTGCTCAGTATGTTGCAGGCAAAGTCCTTTTTGTGGTGCCACTGAGCCTTTCATAAGCACCCCACGTCACCAGCTTTAGTGATCATTTTGCTTTACATATTTGCATGTAAGAACAAGATTTTCCACCCTGAGCTTTGACTCAGACACCTATTCCACACTTTCTGCTAGAGTAAAGGAGTCTGGGTACATGCATCTAAAGAGGCACAAGGTATTTAGATCTACTTATGCTTCTAACCCAAAAAAAAATTAATGGTGGATTAGCTAAGGAGTCATGTTAGGAAATTTGAAAGGTAATATTGTCTGGTAGCCTCTGAAGAAGAGTAACTTGTGCAATAAATGAAAGACCCAAACCATAAATTTTGTTTTCTTCCTATTTTGCTACCAACCACAAGCTTTTTCAAGTCCCTGGCAGTAAGATGGCAGTTTATTTCTCCTGACTGCTTTCAAAACCTGTGAACCTGTAAAAATCTCAGAATTTGCATGATAATCTCTGCTAAACTACAGTTCATCTTTACTTTGCTTGCTTTCTTGAATATGAATATCATCTCACAGTTTGGAGACAGACTTGACAAGCAGTCTGTTGGTCAAACCGTAGGAGGAAAGTAATTGAAGAGACAATTGCTGCAAAGCTGCTTTATCTCAAATTGGGTTTTTAGATGACAGCACAATGTTACTATTTTTTAGAACTAGTCCAAGCCATATGACAATGCCTTCTTGTGGTAACCAATGTTTTCCTGCTGGACTTTTGAAATAGGTAATGGTGACAGAATGGGCAGAGTACTCCAATGTGAGGCAGCAGATGTGGTTGCTACCATGCCGAGTATTGTCTCAAACCCTGGGATTTGTTGTCTAAATACATTTTTCCCCCTTTCTTTTCAGATCACAGTGCCTGTGATTTAAGTACATTTCAGATTGACAGCATTCTTCAGTATGTTTAGATTCTCCGGGTCATGCCAAAGCCTTGCTTCGGGATACATGGCTGTGAAGATCAAAATTACAGTTGTGTTTTCTTCTTTTTCTTAGCATTTTTAAGTCAATGGAGCTGGAATTCCAAGTTCCTGACTGCTGCTGCCTGTAGGATTTTTAGAGTGGCTACAGAGCATTCAGAAGTCATAGCAGAAATAGCTTGTCTTCCTAAATGTCAGTGTTTCTGAAGCCCAGGAACAATGATATATAAGCTTTTATTAAAAAAAAAAAGTCAAAGAATAAGAGAACATAATCATCTGTTGAGACTATAGACCTGTACTAAATGCTATCATTTTAAAGAATTTTGCTAAAATGACACAGTTTCCAGGTTTGTGGAGCAGACTGTTATTGGCATAACTTCCGTAAGTGCTGCTTAGCCAAAGTGTGATTTGAGCAGTGTTCATCTGGAGACTTGGAATGTTTTGGAGCTAATAGTAATTGCTGTTGGTCATCTGAATTAATTTTTTTTTGTTGTTGCAAACTGTACTGAGAGTTCAGATTCACTTCTTTGTGTGGGTTTCTATTAACAGTATGGCTCAAAGCTGGTGGAGCTTTTCTGGGATACCTGGAAACTTTTCCTGGCCCCTGGATGATAGAGATCTGGCTATTGGATCTTTATACCATAGATGTTTCCAGCAGCAAAACATATTCTAATTTTATTCTAAAATAAGGATCTCATAAGAGCATGCAGGGTATCTTGATGACATTTGTGATTACAGAAAGACTTCTACAAAGTTTCTTTGCAGTTGTTTTAGGTTTTTGTGTTACCTCACCTTTCTAATTGGCTGTCATTGTTAGGCAGTGTGATTAGAAGAAAGATGCAGGTTTTTCAGGCAAATTCTTGCTATATTTTTCCATGTCTGTTTTAATGTAGCTGTGCTCTCCTGCCTAATGTAGCATGAGGGTAGCTGCTGGCTGCTTACTTCATGGGTTTTCATGTTAGGCACTTCTGGAAGCTAGGCTCATTGTTTACCCAATTCAAGGAGTCACTGTTACTTTCTAAAGAGGTACCTTCCTCTAGAAACTACAGTGTTTAAAGAAAACGTAGTTAAATTTGCATGATGTTTATTTTAGCAAATACTGATTTCATCTTTTCCTAAATGAAAAAAAAAAAAAAAGTTGGCTTTACCCTTTGAATTTAAGAAGGGCAAAGAAACTCTGGAAATTTCCAAGCTCTCCCTCCCACAAATCCCAGTCTCCTGGAACTGATTCTATTCATTTTCACTAGTTTGATGTGAAATATATCCACAGTGACAATAGTGATGAATGCAGATACCAGAAGACTCTGCCCAGGTTTTATTTTAAAGCCTTATATACTTACAGAGATTTCAGGCACCCACAGATTTTATACCTGATAGAAAATTACTATTAAAGTTTAATACTGCAGTAAAAGTAAATCCTAGGGATTTGCTGGAGCCTCCTGGAGTTTAAGCTATGAAGAATTAGAATAAAATATATATGTGTCTTACAACCCATAAGAAAAATAATTGAAAAAATAAGAACTATATTCTGAGACAATTTCTTTGCTAGGTTTTGCCTTTGCTTGTCTTATCTAACCTTTTTTTCAAAGGAGAATCTGGTCTCCTTAAGTGGACTGTACAGGATGTACTTCAGTTAATTCTCTTCTTTCCCTTTCAGTTTGTTTCAGACTGAAGAGCTATTTCCCTTCCCCACAAGGTTCTGTCATACATCATTGCCTCCAGCCAGGAAAATCTGCTTAGGGCTCCCCAGTTGTGAGGACAGGATCTCTGTATTGGCCAGAGGACTGGAGCCCAGGGTAGCTGTTCTCTCCATCTGAGGGTGGTAATGTGTTCCCAGCACTGCTCTCCGCATCTGCTGAACACACAGGCGTGAAGCCATGGTTTGTAATGGGCTCATACAGGCTCCTTTTCGGGCAGTGCTCTGGCCCTTTCTTTATCACCCAAGGAGAACATGCCAGAAGGGACATGGTGCTGTTGTGCTGTTTAATAATGTGAAGTTCAAAGATAGCAGTTTTGCATGTTTAGAGATTAAAGATAATATAACTCAAAATATAGCAACATTGCATTCTGAATATTCTAATTACTGCGGAATAAAGAACATGCTAGGAGAGTAATATTGTTAAATGACTATGAATTGCAGGCTATTTGATGATTTTATTCTCATTCCTGGAGGGCTACATTAGGTCAGGAGGAGCAGATGGAAACTTTTTGCTGGGACACAGATACTTGACAGCTTCCTTCTGCATTGTGTAAAGACTCCATTGGCAGATTTTCTAAATTGCCAGGGAGATGTAAATCTCTCTTCCTCCTGCTTTTCTTCCACTGTCTTGTGTTGGCAGTGCTATGAATGTAATCCTTTCTAGTTTCTTCATCGTTAAGTGGTGTTTCCCAATTATATTTTACAATTTCTAGGAGGTCTATTACTTTTAGCTGAGACTTAAAAGGGAACATTTACTAAGAGGAGTTCAGTCTTCAAACAGCTCTACTCAGGTACCTCACTTTGGTCCCTGGCAGCTCAAGCACTCATGGTGATTTGCAGGTTTCCCACTAATTTTTCTCTGTATCCTTAATTCCACAATGTTTGATTGCAAATGACCAACTTGACTAATCTTAACTGCAAGAGGTATGTATTAATCCAACTCAGGTGAAACTGAGGAAGTGATTTTCCTCTGGCTGCTGCTCTGCACTGCGGCTTGCACAATGCAGAGGGGTGAATTTTATCAAGGGACAGGATCTGAGCCATGCAGATGCACAGATGCCCCATCCAGGCCTCAGTTTGCCTCTGGTGTTCCCAGGCTTTAAGTAAATTGTATCAGCACGCTGGTAAAACCCATCTAGTTAAAATATCCTAAGTATCAATTATACACTTAAAGAAAACAATTTAAATGCCTCAGATTGCTGTCTGTGGGTAATTATTCAGTCTAAAACAAATAACCCAGAGGTTACAAATAGTAATTTTGCTAAAAAATACTATCATGCATTATTAAATATCTACATTTTTAGATTATGATAAAATAAGAAAAGGTCTAATTTCTGTTTGTTCTGTTGTAGTACTTTCCAAAGAGAGTAAGTTTCTTCCAAATTTCTTCCTGGGGAAGACTGGGGATTCATATGCCAAATATTGACCTGGATTTGCATATTTTTTAATGTGGGATTTATGTACCTGTGAAAATATGGGTATATGATAGAAAGCCTGACAGACCCTTTAACTGTGGTGTCACTAATACATTGATATAATTTGTTACCTCAGCTAAGGTATTTTGCCTCAAGAGGTGGAATACTTTTATGTATGGAAAGGTCACTTTTAATTAATAAGCTGTTTTCCTCATTCGGGGACGATATGAATTGCTTGTAACATTTGTGTGAAATAGTTTTCAATATAAAAATAAAACAAATTGAGCTTTATGTCACATTTATCATCCCCCATAACCCATTTAAATGTCAAAAAAATCAGTACAGACCAAAAGTCTATTTCTAGAAGCCTTAGTAGCCCTATTTATCAGAGTGAAATAAGATATTATCATCCCATTATCCCATCACATGCCTTCTGCACTTGAAGCCATACCATTTCTTCATTTTCTATAACGCAGAAGATAGTTTTTCTATTGCTAAATATTTTTTCTCCAAGCTGTAAGTAGTGAAAAAAGTGCTGAGTGTTTCTCACACTATAATATAAATGTATGATATAATATACAATTATTTGATTGCTTTCCTGTACATATCTCAAATGAAAAAGAAAAAAAACATTAGTGCTCTTCTATCCTTATCTGGAAACAAATATTTTGCAGACTGAAATTTGTTACTGTAATTTTATGGTAAGAATAAAGCTTTCAGTGTATTCGCTACTGATGTATTTTGACAAAAATCATGCCATTGTGTGGAAACTTTATATCCTTATATATTTTACCATGAAATAATGTCCCATTAAAAAAATAATTATTCAAGTTCTTTTTCTGAGTTTTGTTTCCTAACAAGGAGGGCTCAGGTAGTCACATGGCTCTATGGGTGTATGTCTCTTCCTTCTAATAATTCTAAAATTTCAAATATGAGTGGGACTGAAGTCTCAAAGGTTCTAAGTTAATTTAAGATGCATGAAAATAGGCAGCAGGATGGAGGAAGAAGATCCCACTATGCTGATAGAGAGGAAGAAGCTTCTGAGAGTTGTGATAAAGAATGTGATGAGGAGTTCAATTTCAGGGAATCCAGCAGGATCTAGAGCTAGAGAGTTCCTGTTGAAAGAAGTAGATCCAGCCACAGGTCATAAACATGCAATAAACCAGGCTGGGTGGTTTGTTCCTTAGAGAGGCTTTAACAGATTATGCCATTATTATATCAAAATTCTTATATACACTTTGAAAAGAGAATTAATTTACTGGTGCAGATGTTAAATGGTGCAAATTTTATTTTATGTAGAAATGTGTGGGGAAGTAGCCTTCTACTGTTTTTTATATATTAAATATATTTTGTTTTATGCTCATGGGGTCTTTTTTCACTTTTACTGCAACAGGCAGTGCCATGGGGAGTGATGATATCATAGCAGGGAACGTGAGCAAGTACATTGTTCTCCCAGCTGGTTACTGTGGACAGCCTAAAAAAGGACATCTTATATTTGATGCCTGTTTTGAAAGTGGTGAGTATTTTCCGCATTATTTTACCTAGTTGTCAATATACTAACACTTTTAACTTTATCACTCATCTTTTTATGAAGTATCTTAATTATAAAGAAGACTTACATTAAATACTACTTAACAAATTCAGCTGATTCTCTTCAGTCACAGTATGACTTCAAATCAAACTTCAAATGTCAAAAAGGTTGTGAAGTTTACTGTTGCCTACAATAAAAATTTCATCAGGTCCATCTTTAACCACGTGTGAATACATAACTGGATTTTATACTGTCATTATTTATGTGGTAGTATTTATGTATTTATGATGTAGTATTTAAAATATGCTATTTAAAAATTTAATTTAGAAGTTTACTGGGGCAGTTAACCCAGTAAAGAGCCAAGCCTATCCTTGCATAATTAGAGAATTTAAAAAATGTGTTTGTGCTGTCTTTAAATATATTACTTTGGGTTTCCTATGGCCTGATCCTATATTGCTGAGGTTAATGGAAGTTCTGCCTCTGACGTCAATAGGAGAACTTTAGGAAGCTACTGGAAACTGAAAGAGAAAGTATTTTTACAGGAGTTATAGTTAGCACATTAATTTAAAGAGTAATTTTAATTGCTTATTTGCATGTGGGCTATGTAGGTAAATATATCCATGAAAATGTAGCATTGTTTAAATTTTTGTGTTACATACATGTGTGCTACCATATTTTTAGCTTAAATCTATTATTACTGGCTTTCAGACCTACAGAGCACTGTTAAACACCATATGTAGAAAAGGCATTTGGCAGGATAAACTATAGTTTTCAGCATGGTTTATGTGAGAGGTTGCTGGTAATGCCAAAACTGCTCAAGTGTCTTCTAAAATGAGCTTTTTATAAAGACTTATGTCCCTTAAGGTAGACTACTGGCTGCCAGTTCCTGGATAAATATTATATTGAGTTATTTAAATCCTGTGATTACATTATGTAAAAAGTGCAAATAATGCAGTGAATAATAAAGAGTATCTTTTTTTTAAGGTGTGTCTCTGAAGGTTCAGACAATAGTTCTGTATTTTTAAAAATAATTTGGGTGCTATTTCACAATAATTATGTGGGTTTTTTGCATTTTCATATCAGAAAATGGCTAAAGAAATGAATCATGGCCAAGCTGGGAAATTTACTTTATTGTGCTAAACTTCTCTGCAATGAAAAAGATCAGTAGCAGTCATCAAATTATTTGTGAAGTATTGTGAGTCATTGCATGATGGTTTAATTCCAGTTTTTGAACAATGGAATTAATTATATTTTTAAATTAAAACATTCAGTTCAAAGGTAATGTTCATACTTTACATACTTTGGTAATAATAGAATGTGATAGAAGCAGGTGCTATTTGAAATACTGTATTTATTTACATTGTAGCATGATGAGCTTGTGATGTTGCTTTGCATATTCAGACACTTCCAAAACACAAATATGAATGAAATTAATACCTTCATTTACTTTTTCATGATGACAATGTATTAGCAAGAGTGAGAGCAATATTGTGTACACTTCATATGTAAATTCACTTCATCTTTTGTTCTATGTCAGCCAAGTAATTGCTTAGAGTACCTTTACTGGTCAAAGCAAATTAATTGATATTGGATAACTTATGAAATTGTTGTTCATAATGAAATCTATCCCACCCTATTGTCCAAACAGTAGGACTCAACATTTATAAAATTGTTTTGATGCTCTTTGAGTACCGCCTTAAATATAATATTCTATTGAAAGTGCCTTTTTCAAAGAACAGGTGGCAAAACTGAGCCCACCTGCAGTACTGCCCCAGCTCTGGGGCCCCCACAACAAGAAATACAGGAACCTGCTGGAGGGGCCCAGAGAAGGCCACGAAGATGCTCCAAGGACTGGGGCACCTTTCCTATGGAACAGGCTGGGAATACTGGGCTTGTCTGGCCTGGGGAAGAGAAGGCTCTGAGGAGACTTTTGTGGCCTCTCAGTATGTAAAGAGGGCCTATAAAAAAGGTGGAGAAAGAGTTTTTCCCAAAGTCTGTGGGGACAGGGCAGGGAGAAAGGGGTTTAAAGTGAGAGAGAGTAGATTTAGGTTGGCTATGAGGAAGAAATTGTTTACAGTGAAGCTGATGAGGCACAGGTTGCCCAGAAAAGCTGTGGCTGCCCCATCCCTGGAAGTGTTCGAAGCCAGGTTGGATGGGGCTCCGAGCACCCTGGTCTAGTGGAAGGTGGCTCTGCCCCAGGCAGGAAGGGGTTGGAACAAAATGATATTTATTATCCCTTCCAACCCAAACCATTCTATGATTCTAAAATAGAAGTTGTGTTAAATGTAATTCTGTAAGTGGCTTTTCTTTCTTTTGCTGCATTCTCTTTTTTCTTGAAAGGTCTCTTTGATAGAAAGAAAATTCCTAGTTTTCAATAACTCTTTTATATTGTAGAAATGTAAGTAAACAGATTTCAGAGTAGAGAAGGGGTATTAAACTTGTAGAAATCAGGAAAAATATTAATACATGCAGAAGAAATGCAATTTAAAGTGGTTTCATTTTTGTAATTGCTATCATTATTGTATTAAATAGCATTGAAAAGTATGAATTTCTTTGAGACAGAGGTGTGTTTTTATGTAGTCTGAAAACCAATGTCCAGCTTGCTGTTTTGAAGTGCTGTGCTTTGAAAAAATCAAAAAATAGAATTGGGCATTGGAATTTCTTTTTAGTCCATTCTGTTGTTGAGAGGCAAAAAAAACTATTTTTGCCATTCCTGACAGATGTTTATCTTTTTCAGACACTTTCAGTGAGTTTCGATGAGAAAGCAGAAATCCATTCTAACACTGCAATTTGCTCAATATAAGGAACATTTTCTTTCTATGTAGAAATGTCCTTGCCAAAAAGGTATTAATTTTTGTCCAGTCCTATAGGCACAAAAATCAGATTATTCCTTTCTTTTTTGACTTAATGGAAATCTGCTATCATATCATTCCTTGGCCTTTCCCTCCTCAGGTTAAATAACTGCTATTTTTTTCAATGGTTCCTTAGTGCTCACATTTTCCAAATTTTCTCTCATTCTTTATTTCCTCTGGCCTATCTCCAGCTGTTTTTATTTCCTCTGGCCTATCTCCAGCTGTTTTCTGCCTTTCTTGACTGGCAGTGGTCCAAGGTGAGCATGATACTCCGATAAGCTGGTGCCAATCCTATGTAGAGTTTATTACATGACATGCCTTGCAATCTATTTACTTCTGCAATGTGACAGTCCAATCTTTTTCACAATAGCATGGTACTGTTGACTTCTGTAAAACTTGTGAACCCTTATACTGTCCAGGTCCTTTTCTGAAGGAGCTAAAGCAGCTGGTGCCTTGCACTTTACTTTTAATGAATCTATTAGTAGGGAAAAAAATAATTGCTGTAAAATAAATGCAATTACTGAAAATGAAGAAAGGTGCCCCAGCCCTTCATCATATTAATAACTGACAGAGGAGTAAAGAAGATGGAGAATTATCAACTTGCAAGTATGTGAGGAATTTGTGTTTCCCATAGTTCAAGCTCGTGTTCTGCCTGGAATCTTCATTCTTATCTTTATTAATATTTAAGAATATATACAGCCAAAATAAACTTTTAACATTGATTTATCATTAGCATGAAAGAAACTGATAAAAATTCAGATTCCGTGCATACCACACCATACTTATTGGATAATTTTAGTTTTCACAAGAAACATGGATTAGCTTCAGGAAAAAATGGAAGCACAGCTACCTATGCACCGTGCAAATTTAAAGGGAATGCCACATCTGAAATGTATACATTTGGTCAGTTGTAATTCTGTTTCCTAATATTCATTAATGCATTAAATTATTAACACAGTTTCAGTTTAGCAGCAATGCACAACTGTACAAATGTTTACCTCTCATCACACCTACTGTTCTGTCAAAATGGGAATTTTGCACAATATAGTGGGTAAAAGGTTGTATTCATTTCTGCTATCCAAAGAAGTCCTTCCTGATTGAGGAAGTCCCAGGTTTTGATATGAACATGTTCTTCAGGGAATCTGGCATTTCATATTCAAGGTGAGTTGGTATTTCAGACATTTTATCTAAAGGACTTCAAAGTTTAGTTTAGCCAGCTGCCCCTACTGTATTGTGTTGCCTTAGTGCTTGTGATTTCTGGTGGCATCCATTAAGCCAGCAGCCTATTCTGTATTGTGGCTAAGAGCTGTTTTAGGTGCTTAGTCATTTTAACTGTAAGAGATGCTTTTGGAGATGATACCTCCAGTGGTGGAAGCCAGTTGTTTTTGTGGGAGCTTACATATCTGCAGCAGCTTTGCTTCTGCATGAGGTCACAAATTTTAGTGAATTTAACATGATGCATGAGACGCTTTTTATATGTATTTTGCAAAGTGAACAAAGAAAATATAAACCAAATGACTCAGCCCTTAAAAAACCCCACCTTTTTTCTCCTTGTGCAAAGGCTGTTTGTTGGGTGTAGCCACCTGTTGCCTTCCTGCCTCCATCACAGAGTGATTCTGAGGTGGGCTCTGGTTGTTCTCCAGCTTTTGCCTCCCTGGACTCTCCATGGAGAGAACTGGCAGATTAAAAACTTGGCCTGACACTGCCAGGTGTGGCTTTGCTGCAGAAAAATGCTGAGGAGGTTCAAATGTTCCTTTTGCCTGGTGTCACTGGGTTGCCAGTCCCCAGGGTGGGTTGGTTGGTGGCTCTGCCCTGTGCGTGCTCTGGAATTCACCCCAGTCCTGCCTGGCCTGGGATGGCACAGGGAATATGGGAGGGAGCTGGAGTCAGGCTGCAGACTGCAATGTGTTGTGAGCATGGTTAAAAACCCCAAGCCCGACGGTTTCTGCTGTTGTGGCTCAAATTGCTTGTTTTATAATTACTTTTGAGAATTGAAGGAGCAGTGTTGGCTCACAGAGGTTCGTAAATCTCAGCATTCACACTGTTAAATACAGGGGCTTTTAATAAGGCTTTGAAAATATATATTTTGGCTTGTTAATCAAATATAATGCTGTTTAACTGTTAAAAAATACTGTGTTTCTTGAAATTAGAAATGAAGCTGCTGTCTGCTTTTATTCTCATTTCAACCAAAAAGTGGAACTCCGCCAAGAGTCATTAAATCTTCTATCCTTTGGATGAATTCTTATTTTTTTATGAAAAAATGTTATGATTGGGTAATTTCTGTATTGTGGTTTATGTTCAAAAGATTGTAATTAAAGTTTTGTAAAATTTTAGATTCAATCTCAATTACTGTAAACCTCAAATTATGTTAACTGCTGTACCACCACCTTGCAATGAAAATGATTCACAAACATTAGTTTGTCTTTTCCTACAGCAGGTTTGTAAAATATTTTGCATTAGAAATCTGATAAAAAATTCAGTGCTGATGGATTACAAATTATATTAATCAGTTGGAAAAAGTTAAAACTTACAATGTATTAAGAGATCTCATATGACTGAGAAGTACCCTTGTATCATTTTTGTTAAGGTTTTAAATATCCTTCTATATTTCAAAAATAGGATAATGTACTTATAAAACACTTTGCACAACACTCAAAATTGCAATAAGTGATTGTAATTCCGCTGATCTCATTGTAACCACTTAGAGGCGTGAAATAGGCCATTGAGCTTTACCATGAAAGATATCTTCTGAACAAAAGCAGAGATAATATAGGATGGATTGCCCTTTGGGGCTGCTTCTGTCCCAGTTGTTAAAACTTGACATGTAACTTTAGACAGCTAAAATTAAGGGTGATTAATCTTAGTTGTGATTAGTAAAATATTGTAAAATTTGATTTGCAAAGCATTTTCTGAAATGGACATTTTTGTTCATAAAAAATTAAAAATGAAAACACAGATGATGATACTGTTAAGTATCACACTCATAGAAAAACTGAAATCCAACCTAGGAAATAGTTTTATTTTTGTCATCTAACAGAATTGTAATGTGCTTCCAAAATTATTAAACAGTCTGACTCTCTGTGTGTTTATGTTTAAATGAACAGAAAAACCCTTCTTCCCCCTGATTTCAGTAGCACTGCAATGATATCCTAGAACAGGAATAAGGCAATACAGGCAAGTGTCATAATGGCACATCAGTAGAAATAGAAAGTGCAAAAGCTGTGTAAGGATATTTTCTTCCAGTGCAAACACTTTTAGTAGAAGGCTAAACTGTGTTTTGCAGCAAAAACTAGTTGATATTCCAAATTTCCTGTATTATAATCTCCCATGTATATCTAGACTCACTAAGTCAGGTAGAACTATTTTGGCTTTCACTTCTACAAGGATGCTTATCTGTAAAGTAGAAACAAAGGAATGAAAGTCTCTGTGTTATTTCAGTAATCATGTCTGTTTTCAGCCTGCTTTTGGGGCTTCAAGGTGTGTCTGATTAATGAAACATTTTAGTTATTTCCTTATTTTTTGGCAGTAATTTATGCCACATTTCACAGGCAGGCATGAAGTGGTTATTACTGCCAGTAGGGATAATTTAGCAAATGTTACCCATTTCTGAACATGTCTGTTCCCAGTTCAGAGCAGCGTTACTCTATCGGAGTATCAATACCTTTAGACAACTGCAAGTTAAAAGTCAGAAAAAAAGTAAGAGCAAAAGATTGATTTTAATTTTTTGTGTGTTTTAATGATGACACTAGGCATAGATTAATGGATGTAGCATGCACAGAGTGCTATCAGTTAACATATATGACATTACTCAGATGTCTCAAACTCCGGAAAAAGCACGTGAATGATTTATGGAATTGATATTAATCTCTTTCCAGTAAATGCATTACTAAAGTTACATGGGAAATTGATGTTACTGCTGTAATGCCAAATTAATTTCTTTCTTGCTAGGTCAGCATTGCAAATGGAACTAAATATTAACCTTTTAAATATCTAAACAGATATAGTATGGAAGGCATTTTTACAAATGGGGAATACTTGATGTCAATGTGATACCGTCCAACACATATGGCATTAGTCAGATAGTGTAACTTGTGGGAAATAGATATTAATGACCTATGGAACTAATGAAAATGCAGGAAGCATTACTGTAACAATGAGAGTAAAGAATTAGGATGTTAATTGCAGTTGTTGTGACAATTATGATTTTCACAGTCACTTTACCATCTGATTCTCACACTACCTTCTTCAGGACCAGTCCTTTCCTCCCTCTTCCCACGTGTTTGCATCTCCTCAGCTGGTATTAAAGCAGAAGTGTGGATTTTCTATTTGACTGACCCAAAAGGGACCAGAATAAGCAACTAGAAACAAAAGCAGAAATGTCTGTGATCAGATATTTTAAGCTCACAGCAGATTTTCAACAGTCTCGGTAGAAGAAACAACTAAATACAGTATGGATCCCTGGTCTGCAAAAAAAGGTACCTGAGCAATAAAGGTCTGTAAAATCATGATTTCTAGTTAAAATATCAGTGTTTTCATGTCTGTTCTCTTTGTACAAAAAAAAAAACTAAGGGCCATGAAATGAAGCTAGCAGTTAATATGTTGAAAGCAAACAAAGGAGAATGATTCCTTACATGTTGTTTAATTAAGCTGTGGAACTTCTTCCTGCAGAACAGTGTGGATGCTAAAACTTGACATGTGTGATGCTTTCAATAAACAATCCAGCTGACAAGCCCAGGAAAGAAAAATCATTTGAGAGCTACTAAACACTGACACCATTTCTGGCTCAGAAGGTTCATAAACTGGGCCTTGTAAATTAGGGCATTACACTGGGAGGTGTCTTGCAATGATTGTTTATTTTCTTATGCTCTTCTATAGGGATCCATTTCTGGCAGTTACTGAGCTGGACCTTGATCTCACCTGATAGATACATCTAATTAAATGGTTAATCACTGTTAATACATTTAATAATGTTGTGTTATTTTCTAAAAACAGATCACATGTTATAGTTGCAAGCCAAAATTAACATAATGCAAAACTATACTTTGATCAAATAATAGGAAGGAAAATCTTACAGTTCTTGTTTCCATTCAAACTATTTTCTTAGGAGGACGGTGGCTGAAGGTGGTGTTGTCCAGAAACAGACCTGATGTAGATCCATTCTTACGGTTTTGCACATTCCTGATACTTACATTTCCATCAGATTTAAAAGTTATCATGGGATTTTTGAGAGCTTCTTCTCTGACAGAGAAGGAATTAAAAGAGACCCTCAACAACAAAAATGCTTTATATAAAGATGGCTAAGTAATTTTTGAGAATAAGCAACAAGATTTTCCTACGTATTCTGAGGTAAAAGTTCTCAGATAAATTTTCCAGTTTCCATTTTTCTGGCTCTGTTCAAAATTTTCCATCTGGAAAAATGATAGAGGGAAATACAAGAAAGAATAGCAATGTGCCTGCCAGTGTGAAGGAACATTACATTACACTGAATAAATATCCTTATCTGAATGTACAATCACTGAAATAAATGCAGCTGTGTTTATTTCAGCATAATCAGATATATTTGAATATAAAATCATTGACATAAATGCAGCTGTGTTTATTTCAAACTGCACATGTTAATATGAACATGAATGTGATATCAGGAATCAGGAATGTATAGAGGTATGTATATATAGTGACACAATAGAAGCCTGGGACAGTGAAAACTATGAAGGAAAAATGTCTAGATGAGTTTGTGCTGTACCTAAGGATTTTTAACACCATTGGAAGTCACTAATGAGGAGATGCAAAATTCTTCTCATATACAATCCCTGGATTTGAATAAATCTGTGGTTACTCTATAGAATAACAGGTGACCTCTGCCTCAGTTACTGACTAAGGAAATAATTGCTTTGAATAATTGCTTCTTAAAATAGAGAATCGTGCGAGTTTTGAGTGATTGGTAGGTCCAGGTCAATCTCTTCTGCTGGGTGCATTGCAGACCTTAACTGTACCTCAGGTTTTTATCTGATTTTGAGCCTTTAAAAGAGCTGCCAACCACCCTTCCCAAATTTCATCTTGCCAGGTTCTCAAACCCAGGGAAAATACAGTGTAGAGCAGTGCCAATGAAAAAAATTTGGAGTTGTTTATTTTGCCAGGAATGCTGCTCCTTGCTATTTCCTGAAAGTGCTACTCTGCCTTCACTGTCCTGTTTATATGCTTAACCTCTGTCATTTGAAATCAGAGCCCTTCAGAACTAGAAGAAATTGAAGGATTCTTTACTCTGCTTATGCAGATGGTGCTATATAGACTATCACAAGGAGTGGCTTTACTCAGAATAAAAGAAAAAGTGGCATCAGAACAGTAAATATTTGGGAGCCAAGAGGTATTGTAAAGGCTTTATTTTCATCTTGGGAGAACGTTGAAATATTCTGCTTGACTAAATAGTGGTGTTTTGTTCAGTTAGTTCAGTAACCTGTAATATTATCCCTGTTTTGCAGAAGACAGGAACACAAAAGCCCTGGTTCTTGACTGCCTAGTGCCTTTTGTAGTGAATTTCAGCTGTGTGAAATGAGTGCAAAATGGCTGAGAAACGTTGAGAGTGCTTTGCATCAGATCTATGTGAGCCAAATTCAGACTGAAATGTAGGAAATTTCATATCTTGTATTATGTCTACTAGATGTGATCAAACAGGCATGCTATAAAGAACAGAGGAACAGAAGGAAAGGGACTAAAGCAGAGAAGAACAAATTGAAATGTTCATGTGAGCCCCCTCCCTGGAAGGGCCGCTGGCTGTGGGCACAGCGATGCTGAGCTGCAACTTCTCTGTCACTGTGTGACCACAACATGTGGTGCTGCTCTCGGCTCAGGACAGCGCTCAGGCAGCACCAGCTGGGAGAACAATGTTCCTTGTGCTTCCTTCCCAGCCCCAGATACAGGAATACCTTTCACAGAATCACAGGATGGTGAGAAGGGCCCACAGTGGGTCACCTTGTCCCACCTTTCTGTTCAAGCACATGGCATGGGGTTGTGTGCACAGAGTTCTGGAATATTTCCAGTGAAAGAGATTCCACATCCTGTCTGGGCGTCCTGTTCCAGGGTCAGTCAGTGCACAGGAAAATTATTCCTCATGTCCAGGTGGAATTTCCTGTGCATCAGTTTCTGCCTGCTCCTCTTGTGCCATTGCTGGGCACCACTGAGCAGAGCCTGCTCCTTGCTCTGATCCCTCCCTGCAGACACTGACAGACAGGGATGAGGGCCCCTCTCAGTCATGTCTTCTCAGGGGTGAACAGGCCCAGCTCCCTCACCCTTTCCTTGTAAATCCTATCCTGTGTGTGGTCATATTTGATTTTTTTTCCTGTGGGCTGAAGACACTGGCACTGGCTGCCCAGAGGGGCTGTGGAGTCTCCATCTACAGAGGTGTTCAAAACCTTGGCAGATGCAATTCAGAGCAGCCTCCTTATGCTGACCCTCTTCTAGGACTAGACAATCTCCAGAAATCCCTAAGAGAACACTTACAAGATTAAGACTTTCTCTTTTTTTGCCCTGAAATTATAATACACTTCAGATAGATTCTGTTCTTGTTGTTCTTTAAATCACTTAAAAATTCTCAACTGCCTGCTGTTCCAAAGTTAACAAGCCAAATTAAGATCTTTGCTTGTTTGAGCTGCCACTCTAATGCAAGAAGAGACAAAATGCTGTGAAATAAACAGTGGTCTGTACTTTTGAAAGAATACTGGCTGGAAAACATACTTCAGAAGAGGTGTTTCATAAACAAAAAGTATTTTTATTCATGGATGGATACT
The DNA here is from genome assembly GCF_031753505.1 of Anomalospiza imberbis. Taxonomy (NCBI): domain Eukaryota; kingdom Metazoa; phylum Chordata; class Aves; order Passeriformes; family Viduidae; genus Anomalospiza; species Anomalospiza imberbis. The sequence continues at coordinate 24,814,720 of NC_089689.1, read as the reverse complement.
ATCTGATTTCAGAAGAAAATATTTTGGAATTTTTTGCTCAGCCTAACAGGAATTTGGATACAAGTTATTAGGTGGGAAACACATTATTTTGGATACATGCAGAGCTTCATTTTGCATTTATCGATGCTATTTAGTAACCTAATTGCCTTCTAGGTTCAGCCTTTAGCATGCTAATTTTGATTTAGTGTTTGTATTTCTGAAAACAAACTGGGAACAAACCATAAATTATCACTGTGTGTTCTTTAGACAGCTACTGGAATTCCAGTATCTACTACAATAACATAATGTGAAGGTAAATTACCATAATATATTAAGGGTTATTATTATGTTCTAACAGTTTCTGGTGGAATCACATCTCTTTTTTCTCATCTGAAACTGTAGCTTTTTCATAAGAAGGATAATTTATTCTGTTTTTAAAAAAATTGCTTTGAATGTTTATTGTTGCTACTGTACTATGTTATGAATAATTCATTTTTAGTAGCCTTTTTTAAGATTGTAAGTGAATGTCATATTTCTGATGTGAAAAACTTTTAAGCCTTTATGATGAATGCAATATAAAATATGGAGAGCGAAGGAATAATACATCTAGGGTTTTTTCCTTTTCCTTTTAGCATTTTGGTGGTCAGCTTAAGAAATTATTTTCACAGTGAGTTTTTTGAATGATTGACTAAGAATTCTTTTTGACACTTGTGTTCCTTTTTGGTCTTTCTTCTTACTTGCAGTTTTTATTATATTAGGATCCAATTATATAAGGCTTTACATATATATTTCATATTACTCTTAAGTTGTATAATGAAACCCCTTCAATGCAACATAAAACTGCTCACATACCTGCACTGGGTTGATGGCCTCTTGTGTAGGCACAGTTAAATTAGATTGTTTAGCGGTGTCAGCACAGCCCAAAATGTCTTGAGATTGGGTGAATACTGAAAAGGTGAGTTCACTCTGGAGTTTTGTGCTGTTACAGATCCATTGCTGTCAAAATAGCAGAGCTTTGTGCCTGAGCTCGCTGGGGTGATGGATTCTAGCTGTGCTCCTTACTAAAAGTGAAGTTAAGACAAGGAATGGCAGCAATGTTATAATTAATTTATGCTTTTGTCTGAGAAATAAAAGCTGACAGCAAGTTGGAACTTGACTTCTGGTTATTACTGCGTGTATTTTCAGTGGCCCTTCTGTTTCAGTAGCTTCAGGGCGATTCTCACTTGTCCCAGACACTTCTCATCCTCTTACTTGATTACCTCTATGCTGTCCTACCTGTTATTTCTCTTTACTCTCTGCATTTGTGTAAATGTTATTGCTAAAGTATATTCTTTTGTATGTTGAGAGAATGTTGAGCCTCACTCCTTGAGCCAGTACGTTAACTGCTGTATCAAATGAAGTCTTGCTGTTGTCACCTCTAGGACTCCATGCTATTGGTCTGCCATTAGCATTTGTTTTGTTTTTCATTATTCCCGTCTGTGTGCTCATCTTTATCCTTTTGGATTTAGTGATCAATTTATTTCCTTCCCTCATATTTGCATTTCATTTTCATCAGTAAACATTTTGTCTATTTTATTTTACTCAAAGTTTCCCATTTTCACAATTTCCTCTACCAGTATCCCTCCTTGAAAGATTTTTTAAAATCTGCCTTTCCAAAATTCTTCCTATTTTTTTCCTTAAATTTCCTAATTTATATTTATATATATTTAACATTCAAAGGAACTGGGATCCAGAGCTGTTGTCCTGATGTTTGTCCTTATTCAGTCTGCATGCTCTTTTGGACATGAAATGTTTTTTGCCCAAAACTCCAACTTCAGCTGTGCACGCTAAGTATTTTCTCTAGCACAGGGGATCTGTGTTGACAGATGCCAAATCTTCAGTACCTGGTCCAGATCAGAAATCAGAGGAAAGATTTCTGCATAACTACAGTTTCTGTTGGCTTTGGGTCAGACCATAAGGTTGTGAAACTTTCTATGAATGAGAAGTTGTGTGGCAAGTGGGCAAATTCTCTGTCACTCAATTGGCCAAAGGTCAGTGAGAGTGCATGCCAGAGGAATCAGAACTGATTGGATGGTAGGAAAAGGAGAACTGAGAATCACTGAGAGGAATCACTGAGAATTCTCAGTGATTACGAGGAGTTCAATTAAAAGTGTCTGTCCCATATATCTGCAGTGTCACAATGACATCTAGATGCTTCTTAGGATGTGAATACGTGAATTCCAAGACCTCTGATTTTATTTTTTATTTAGAATGTTAGCCTAGTTAACAATAACTTATGCTTATAGTCCTTTGCAGCAGGAGATCGCTGTGTGCTTTAAAAGGTACTTTTGTTTTCATTTTATAGTTCCAGAAATTCGAGGCTCCCAGAAGCTCAGAGCTTCAGTGTTACATGGTAGAATCACCATTTGAAGCATTTTGACATTATCTTCTTTGAACCACACTAATTGGATTTAAGCCCACACCTTTGATTACTCTTTAAAACTGAACAAAGTATGTGTCATCTTGAATCAGGGTGGATAAGACGGACTTTCCTTTGTAGGGATGCTATTTTATAGTCTGCCATGCTTCAACAGATATTAGGAATAATAGATACTCTTTCAGATAGAATATAACAATAACTGATATTATTTCAGCAGCACAGGGAAACTTAAATACTGTTGGAAAAATTGTGTTAGGTTATCTTCTCTGAGTCAGACTAATGAAGAATGAACCAGCTGAGTAAAGAGAGAGGAGGGAAAGCAAGCATTATCTTCTGCAACCTATTCAGTTTTGGCTGATTTAACCTAGATGAGAAGAAAAGCAATATTGTGTTCTTTGACAGTACTGTAACAAGCTTTGCTAACTGATAATAATAACTGGAAGACATATGTTAAATTGTTGGTTCTTCTGAGAAAGGAAGAATGCTGAAATCAAAAAGTTGTATTATTGTAATTTGATAATTGTGATTTGGTCTTTTTACCTACACGACTTCATAGTGAGCGCAAATATAGGCTACTATATTTTAACAACATAAAATTCCACAGGGTGTGAACTAGAAAATGTGGAGAAAATTCAGTTTTGGCTAATTAATATGCAATCCAATGTCATTTTACTGTGGATGTTACATTGGAAAGATAATGTTTGTGAATTATTTCCAATCTTGCAGAAAGATTTCAACACCAAGAAAATCTAACCAAATAAAATAAATGTTTTTATTAATAGGATTCTTTATTAACCTGTCTAGTCCTATAAAATTATCTTGCCCCCTAAAAATTGTTAGCCAATCATTCCTCCACGATTATTGTTTGCTGGATAATATTGGAAGAATGTGCTGGTGTGGTTTGGTGTCAGATGCCTTGCAGACGAAGGTGGAGGCTCAGTTCAGTGTGAGAGCAGTGGGCAGTGTCACTGTCCCCTGGTGTGACACTCACGGGTGGGGCCACCTTGGACCACACCCCTGCTCAGGGTGAGGTCTGGGGGCGTGGGTTCCATTCCAGGCTGTTCTAGGCCTTGATGAGCAGCAAAATGCAGCAAAAAAAATGCAGAAATAATGAGAGAAAGGGGAAAAAAGACAGAAATATCCACGTGACTCTGGAATACCTTGTTCTGTACATTGAGGGCAAATCCCTCAACATTTCTAGAACTGATTTTTGCAGGTGAAGTTTTATATGAGCTTAAAAAAATCACTTTGCTGACAACAAAAACTTAGTTTTTTTTTTTAAATAAATGAAAATATAGCTAGCCCTTTAGGTTTCCTGATAACCCCTATTTTTATACTAATTTGTAAAAGAATTTATAAATTGATATTTACAACACTTCTGCCATCCTAGTGATTGTAAGAAGCCGCATCCCTGTTTGGAATTGGAAGTATTTTAAATTCTAATTCTAATTCTCAAAGTATAACCTATTTCCATCTTTAGAGGGGACAGTGGCACTGCCGTGTTTCCTGTGAGTCTAGGATGTTCTAAAGCCAAAGGTCCCTCTGTTGCTGCCGTCACATCAGCAGTGTGACAGAAAGTCATCTTTCAGTCATAGAGATAATGTTTTCCTATCAGTGTGGTAAAAATATGAACGTGAATAGACAGACTTTCAAAAGGTTCCTGGTTTTGAAGACTGGCTTTTGAAATAGCAGGTCTATTTGGTTAAAGCTAGTGACAGTTGTTAACTTCTTTATTTGAAAGTTTTTCACTATGGATAGAAACGTGTAAAAAAATTTTACTAACATATTAAATATCTGATTTTTTACTTCCAAGTAAATAAACTAAAGAAATACAGGTTATTGAGGTTAAACTGCTAGAATATTATTAAAATTAGGAACCAGAAATAATTACTTGCTTCTTAAGGTGGTAATTGTTTTGTTATATAAGTCCTTGTCCAGTGTTTCATAATGTATTAAAACTTTCCAGTGCATTTAATAAGACAAAGATTTTTGTATATGATAATGAATGAATGTTTTGTAAAGCACATACATATAGATTCAAACAGAAAATTGGAATTAACCATGCATATATTTAAAGAAGTAATTTTAATTGAACCTTTTATCTCATAGTTAATGTGCATTATGTTCTAAAGAGCTCATATTATATCAGCTTCCTGTATTGTCAGGGTATACTATTAGAAGTGTACTATAATATGTAACAAAAGTAGCATGTTTTGTTTTTATTTTTAACTGAAAAGTTTTGATATTTCTTTAAATTCATATGTGGAGGTAAATTGGCACCTCTTAAGAATTCAGCCTAATTTTGAATAGAAATAGTACTGCAAAGTGTGTGTAGTCCCTGCCTTTGAAGAGTCAAAAGCAACATTGGATCTGTATAATTGATCAAGGTCACTTCATGCCCATGAGACACAATAATACAGCTCTACAATCACTGTAAGGTTATTGAAGTACTAACTACTTTAGAAACACTGATTTGCTTTCTGAGTTCATAAAATAGTTTATGAGAAAATTTTGTCTATTTTGAAAATCTACACATTTCTTTTTTTTTTAGATTTTTTTTTCTTTTTCAAAAAATATGTTCCTACCAAACTCAAACCCAGTGAGAAAAAACTTGGAGATACAGTCAAATAAAAAAAATTTCTCCACTTAATTGGAATCCTATATCAAGCTTAAGTGGGCGTCTTGGTAGGCTAGAAACTTCTGGATATCAAAGAATTAACAGAAGAGCACAAAAAGTGAGTATGTGATATGATTGGCTTTAAAATCATAGTTTCCTCCACATTTGTGAAATTCAGATGAAGGTGAAAAGTTACAGCACAGTGGGCAAGGGAGTTCTGTGTTGATTTTTGTCCCTTCATACTTTTTAATTTTGAGTTTTCTGTATTTAAAAGCCAATTAATCTAGTTTATTATATGGCAAAAAAAAAAAAAAAAAGCCTGCCTTTTGTTTAAAAGGTTTATTGGCTTTTTGGATTACTCACTTATAAAAACAAAATCTAGGCAGTTCAATTTCAATAATATGTCTGACGCAGATTCTCATCCCATCCATCTTAAATCCATTTTCTTTCTCTAATCACCTGCACGCCCTCGTCACAGTTCCCAGGCTTGCTTTGCTTGTATGGGAGTTTGTAAATTGCACTTTTTAGATACCTGTATGTCTGAGAGACAAGGGAAACGACATTTCTTTTGTGCCTCCAGCATGGGGGGGACTGTGTCCCGGAGGAAACTTGGGTGCTCCCTACCTGAGCCTACGTGAGAAGCTCAGTGTTAGCAAACTGATGTGTGAGATTGGAGGAGGATGGAGAAAGGCAGTGCTCTCTTTTTGTCACACTGATCTCTTCAGTCTGTTGCTTAGCACACCAACCCCACATGTCTCCAAATATGTGGAATTGAATTACGTGTGATCATTATATAATTATTGTAACATGGAATTTTGGGAACATGTGACAGATATGCAACCAAACACGCCCTCCAAACAAGCCATTCCTTTGAAAGTAGTTTGGTGTTTGCTTGGTTAGAGACAAGACATTAATAGCTTGGTTCTGCAAAAAATTGCAAAAATAGCTTGGTTCTGCAGAGAAAATATTGTTAAAACCCAAAATCTCATAAAGGAAAGTTGCACAATTTTAATGGATTTAGCAGTGTGTTTGAAGGCAGAGCTATACAAATACAAATGTCTTCACATATATGTATAATTTATAGATGTAAATGTGAATTTTCATGAAAGTTCCTGTTTGTATGGATGTAGCTACTTTAAAAATACTCTCATCTGATTAAATTTAAGATTAGCATTTAATGTTAGTATATTACATGTAATTACAAAAGGTGTATCTATTGTAGAGTACAAGTTTTCATTGCTGGCTGCCACTTTATAGCAGTCTTCCTTTCAACTTCCTACCTTGCCCTCTCCTTGCCCTTCTCTCTCCCCATGTTTTAGGCATCATTTTCCAATGAAATCCTCATTTTGTGTTAACATGAGGAATAAAATAATATGTTGATGGCTTGCATATCTGTTGGTGTTCTTATGATCCCTGAGTAGAGAGAGTGATGTGCTGTCACTCTCTCCATAACTCTCCAAGGTTGAGAATTCCATTACATCTTTCAAAATGTATTTTTACTTTCATCTGAAAATGAAAATAAGTTGAATAAAATCCAGTTTACATTTGAGCTGGGCTGCTTACTCACTGCTGTGTATAAAATCAAACTTGATTTCCTAAGGAGTTTTTTCTGTTAATATAACTTTTTTCCTACTTTATGACAATTATCATATATGGCTTCTTTTTTTCTTTTTTTCTTTTTTTTTTTTTCTTTTGTTTTACTGCCACAGTTTGAAGTGAGACCATTAAGTTAAATTAATTTGACTTTGCTTGGCAAATGGCAATAGTAGCACTTTAACAGCTGTTTGCTTTCCTGGATTGTCCTTGGTGCTGAAATTGCTTTTGTATCTAAACAGCAAAATGTGTTTATAGGGCTACAGAATATGGAGATAAATTTGGCCTGTCAAACAGATATTATTGGGGCTTTTTTGGTGCTGTGTTTCTGGGAGTGGATCCTGACCGCAGTGCTTTAATTCCAAGCTGTGTGTGCCTTTGGACATCTTACAGGACTTTTGTGGAGCTTTTCTCTTTGATTTATGACCTTGCCTGTATGGACTTCTGATCAGATTTTATTCTCATTTAGTGCAAGAGGGGCTAATTATGAAAGTGACAAAGATTCTTTCATTGTGCTAAAGCTTTTTGAATGACAAAAGGGGGCTTTAAATTAAAATGAACTTTAACAAGGCATTTTCACATTGAAGTGATACACACTCTACCACTGATAGAGTAATTCATTTTCAACCCTTTCTGATTCTATAAACACATTGTCTCACAAGATCAGTAATTTTTTACCTCTCAGGCTAATGAAGAGTGGATGGTAGACCAATGAATTCTCTTTTTGCAGAACTATTTTGACATTCTTAATTTTTTCTTAAATATCAAAGAAAGGACAAAGAGCTGTGATTTTATTGCATTAATATTAATAATCATTTATCTGCCAGAAAAACATTTAAATATCACTTGACATTTGCAGAGAAAGATTAATGTTTAATTTACTACAAACATAGAAATACTTTGAAATAAAAGGAAACGCTTCTGGATTCAGCAAAATATAAAATAAACCAACAAAACACCAAAACCCCAACAAAATTAAGACAGACATTCAGATATAAAGAAACATTGTAACCATAGCAGAAATCAAAAACATGTTGGTGCCATCTAAAATGTCAATATTTAAATTACCACTTCTGATTGAAAAAATAACATCAACTAGATAGTTCTTTAATGTCTAATTTAAGCTTTAGCTAAACAAAGATATATGAGAGGAAGCAGTTTTCTGTTACATCCACATGAGTACAGTTACAAAAGCCTGTGTAAATTCTTACAGCATTATAAAAACAAACCAACAGAATGTAGTTATCTTTTGAACAGTATTGGAATTTCATAAATACTAGTAAATCTGAAAGTCAAGGGGGACTTCCAGAACAGGCTGGTGTCTGGAGGAAAGGAAAATAGCAAAACGCAGGTGTCAGAAAATTGTATAAGTGAAAATACAGGAGCAAGTTCCATTACCTACAGAAGGATCAAAATGCTCTATAATAAAGAGAAAAGTAGAGAAATCACCTTGTTCTACAAAAGAATGTCAGAGTAGGAGCTACAGAGGAGGAGGAGGCAATGAGCAGAAAAGTTGTGTATCAGTCTAATCTGATGAAATGGCTAAAAAAGTACCCAGACTGCAGGAAAGTCTATCTGTAAATTTTATCATGGAGATTATATGGTAAGATACCACTTTTAGGCAATTAAATGATGGCATTAATGTATTGAATAACATTTCTAGCCCCCAAAATGTTTTTGGGACTAGATTGATAATGGCATAGAGAATCAAATTCAGTTTTATAATAAACTAAAATAAGACTGTTTCTTCCGCAAAAGCTGCATGTATGACAGATGCTATTCACATTCAGTATTTGTGTGGAAAGTCTATCCTTGCAGTACCTTTTTCCAAGGATTTTTTAAATAAGATAAAGAAAGTTTCAGCTATAAACCCAGTAATTTTTTAGTTAAAGAAGGTTCTTTTCCAGGATCCATCTCAAAAAGCAAGATTCTTTTACAAGGCAATATCTAGAACCTTTCCATTAATACTCTTTAATAAAAAACTTCTGATTTTATTTACAGCTCTGGTGACTTTTTAGAGGTCCTTGAGAATATAATATAACTGTAGGTCTCTGATTAAGGTCTCCAATTTTTATTCAAGTGTCAGTGTGTAGTTATACTTTGGAAGGATTCCCCTGGAAAAATGGTGATTCTGTGTATAAGGTACCAAACTAGGCCAAATGCAGAATTACAGCATTACTGTGCAGTAAGAAATCAACAGGAATATCCTCTCTTGTAGGATGAAAGAACTTCCTTGTCTTTTACATTACAAGAACTCTCAGGGTCTTTGCAAAATGATGAATATATTGAGTAGGAAGCATTACATAAGTAGCACTGCTGTGATGTACTAAAGAATAATGAATATGCAGCTTTAAATTTTTTAAACCAATTTTAGTACTTTTTTTTGTACGCTTGTGCTGTTAGGCAGCAGGTATATATGAGAATGTTTTACATCAGAGACTGTAGAGAGCAACAGATTTCAGTGGTGTGCACTGAGCATCAGGCCCTAACGAGTCAGTATTTGGAACATGTTTCTGTCTGTGACACACCAGTGATGGTACATCCCACTGAGGTACTGCAGTTCCTACTCCCTCATCTGCCTTGGCTGGTGGTTGCTTCCGTGGTTAAGGCTGCAGACATTGTTATAATTTATTTATTAACTCATTAATTATTTATTTAGGATAGCACCCATTATATGCTAAGTGACTTTCAAACAGAAATTTCCCCAAATGCTTTTCCTTTAAGAGCTGTGCTCTGAAAGATGTGGTACAAGCACAGCCGTGAGAGACTCATTTTGGGAGCGCACGCTTTGTTAAAGAAAGCTGAGTTTCGTGACACTAATGCAAAACCTCTTTGTATTCTGATTTTCCTTTAACAAAGGTTCACTGCCGTGGATAAATAGTTGCCCATCTGTCATTGGAGGCCTTTGGGGAGTTGATAAAGAGGGAGCCGAGAAATCTGTTTTTCTGGGGATTTGGTGGATTTGGTGTAGTGGGTGTGAGATGGCCATCTTAAGGCACAGGCCTCTGATTTTTAAGCACTCTTGACACTCCCTACTAAGTTGCTGCTTTACCACAGCCAGCTGGTGTGTTTACATGATTTTGTGACTTTTTGGAGCATTTTTCCTGCAGTCTTGGGCTTTGCTGATATTTCTGTAATTTGTAAAACTCACAGATGTAGGAGAAGGAGTCAAGAGCCTGACTCCATTTTATTCATCCTTTACAATTTCCCTACTTGGTGAACATTGACATTTTATTCTTTGCAGCACCAGGTTTTTAGGTCCTTTAACTGAAAGCATTAGTTTTTATTGAAAAGGGCAATTTTGAAATAAGGCTTCTTGGCTGCAAATGATTAAATATCAATCTCATTTGATCAAAACTATTGAGTTCTTTCAGCAAGATTGTATTGTATAATTTCTTAATACATATGTGAGCCTGCTGTTTACACAATGGTCTTTGCAGTATTTTGGGATATCTGTTACTTGTATATTATGCTATTTTGCTCATAGTGGTTGTTGAGCAATCATGATCACTAAATATTCAGGAATACTTGTTGCTGTTTTTTACTGTGCTCTAAACTGGCATCATCAATAAGACTGCTCTACTTAATGAACATAAAAAGACAGAAAACATTCCAGTTCTAGCTGCTTGTGTTGTCTTTCTAAATTGCATTGTTTATTCTTCTGGACTATAAAAGAAAGTTGCAATTGATGTCAGTAGGTGGCCTTTGGGATTAACACATGCTAGAACTTTACAGTTATTTATAATGTGAAATCTCTGTAACTGTATAATTGCAGGAGGAACCTCAAGCCTACTTAATACATTTTAATCCCTCTAGTCCCCTCCCCCTTTGCCTAGACATCATTCAAACACCTGTGACCAAGAAAAGTATTTCTGAAAGGAAGAACTCATCCTAAATCTATCCATTGGCAGCCCTGCCTGGACTCCTAGAATATGAGAATCTTTTTGTAACTGTTTTTAGTAAAATAAATCACGGCACTGGCCACCTCACCCTTCCTTCTTTTATATTCAATGAATATATTTAAGATTGATTATGATTCTCTCCTTTTTCAACTAGTCCTTCTTTCTTAAATGTTTTAAATTCCCTTAATTTTCTGTGTGGAAGACAATTCTGCCTCCTACTCTAATTCAGATAAAAGTTTTAATTTATAAAACTCCTGTGGGTGTTTTAGTCTAGGCCACACATCATTAATATTTCTGCAATTTAATTCAATACAAAGGAATTAAAGATTTATTCATTACACTTGTTTGGGACCACTGAGAAGCAGTAACGGTGTTCCCAGGGCCTATGGGCCAAATGCCCCCAGGAAATGGATCCAGTGCACCTTACTTGTGTCACTTGAGAGGAAAAGTATTGGAGAGAGTGGAACTCTGACTGTGATCCTGAAAAGGTGTGGAAAATCAGATAAGGCTCTCACTGTTATGAATGAAGATCAACACCAAAAGAAGCAAATAAAACAGTAGAGATCCATAACTTATATACTCCCCCCAAATCAAATCAATACATTTTATATTAATGTGGTTTACATAGATAAACAAGAAAAGTGTAAAGCTAGAATTTTCATGTGCTCTCAGTCAGAATTAGATTTTATCGCATGGTCTGCTTACAATAAAAGCTCAATTAGAGTTTCTCAGCCTCTGTGAGCTCTACATCCTGATCTACCCTTTGCAGAGATGGAACTTGGCCTTTCACCTTAGCTGCTGCTAAGGCCTATGTCATTGTTCCCATGCAGTTTTTCACAAAAACTACTGATCTACTGCTATTTCAATGTCACTATTGATAAAAACGTAAAACATTACGGAAACAACAATTTCATCTTACTTAATTGAGGAGGGAAGATAGAAAAGAGACTTCAGGTCTGAAGCATCCAGCTTTTCAAGCCACATACTTTTGAAATGCTTTGCCTATCTGATACTGATGATTTTTCAAAGGAAATCTGGATTTTGACCAAAAGTGGAGTCACTAGCATTGCTTTGGTTTCAACTGAAACATCAGGTTTTAAAAAGAATGCTATATTGGTGAAGAGTGCCGAGAGATTTTCTGCAGAACGTTGATTTAACTGTGGTAGTGAAGATGATATTTTGTGTTGCAGAGCTTGATATGTGCAATTTTAATAATTTAAACTATAATTTACAGGTGTTGTATATGTGATTTTTATGATATTGTCTTATTTTTTCAAATTGTGCTTTGTTTCAGGTATCTTGAACTGACATATGCTCTGGGCACGAATCTAGGAGATGATACAAAAACTGTCATGGGTATTCATAGATCATCCCTATTTCATTAGATTTTTTTTTCCTGTTTAGAAATCAAATACTATTTAGAAGTTCTTTAGGACTTATTGCCAAACTATTTTTTATGAACTCTTTTCACAGGCAAAGACCATAAAGCAAGTGGGAATTTACATCTGATATTCCTAGATGCACTCCTTTCAGAAGATATCTAATCTTTCACTAGAGAGAAGTTTTTACAGATCCCAGTCCCTGTAGTTCCTGTTCCATTTAGAACATATCAATAAAATTTCTTTGCATTATCATCTCAATGTGTTTTATGATCTGTAAGGATGAATTTCATACAGCTTATTCCGTATTCAACATTTTACCTTATTTTGGGAAATATGGAGTTGCATGAAATATAGATTAATACTGTTTGGCTATCTTGGACTTGATCCCAGGTTCAACTGGTGAAAATGATGTATATTCCAATCTGTTCCTTGGTTGTTTTTGTTTAAAGAATTTGTATAGATTGAAATGCAGCTGCAAGTGTATTAGTGATTTTCTATTGCTTACTTGTCAAGATTTTTATTGTGTGGATGAAAAATAGCATTTCAAAACCTGGCAGCATATTGACAAAACCAGAAGAGCACTTTGTGTAATTCTCTTTTGAAAAACTACCTCTTTTAGAGACAGAGATTGCCTCAGCTACTTCCATTCATATGTATCTTGATCAATAGATTTATTGATAGCTTTTAGCCAAGATTTAATTCTTTTTTTTCTCCTCAGTTCACCATGGTGCTCACTTTTCTGAATTAAGAAACTAGAATTAGGCTTCTATAAGCAGGACATACAATATGCAAGTGCTCTAGGTGTAAAAGGAGGCATTTGACCTTTTGTTGCTAATCTGTGACAGGTGCAGGCTATTTTCTTCCAAATGGTGTTAATTTTCATGTGCAAATCCACCCCCTGAAACCTGCATTCTATATAGCCTCCACAGGGGAATTGGTGGTCATCATGAGTACTGTAATGGACAGCTGAGAGGGATAATCACTGATATTTCAGCACATTCATGCTCGCGACTCAGTCGGGTTTAGTGCGCTTCTGTTTTCACTGCTTATTAGGGAGGCTGAAGTTAGTTATTCATGGCCGGACAAAAAAAAAAAAGTGTCTGAGAAAGTTCATGTGCCGGGAACAGCACATTGTTACAAATTAGTTTCCTTTACCATTTCTGGCAAACTCATTACAAAGTAATCGCGCCCTGCGCTGAAGTGCACTTCCTCTGGGACCAATAACTGTAAATAAGCAGGGCTGCAAGCTGGCTGATAAGTTGTTGTTCTGAAGATAACAGTCCTTTTTAGCAGAGTGTTTGACCTTTTTCTTTATATTGCCTCAGGCTTGTCTAAGACCCTCAAGGTCTATTTTTCATCTTAAAAATTCTCTGTAGGCAAGCACAATGTGCGGTTTAAGAAGATTTTAGGATTGCTTAACATATCTATATTTTCTTTTCTAGCATTTTTATGATAATTGTTAGAATGTTTAGTAACTTTAGCTAGCACTTCCTTCAGCAGGTTTTCTTTCTTTGTGTAAAGTACACTTTTTATTGATGTAGGAAGCAATAACATTAATATTTTATGAGGACTAAGTGTGTGTTGCATGATTAATAAAATAGTATCATTCGGCTTTTTTCTGACTCTTAAAGAAACTTGAAACATGCTATTGACCCCTTTCACTATTCACATTTTGAGAGCTTTGCACTAAACATTACTCTGTGAAGTAATTTAAGCAAATATAATTAAGAATTTCAGCTTGAATGATTAAAGGAAAGTATGTCTTCTCTTTTCTCAGTATGCTAAGAGTATTGAACAGAACTGTGACTGAAAATTCAGCATGTCTTAAAAACAAACCCCAAGGCTAAGTGAAAGTCAGTTTGTAGACATTTGGAAATGTGATTTGTTCACACGTTCCCATCAGTTTAGAAAGATCTGTGCTAATATTTCTGTAAAGTAAAATAATAATAGAAAAAAATCCCTGCAACTAATTACATAATGCATATGAGAGAAAATCCAAAATGTTTTGCAAAATTCTGGCTACGCTAATAAATTACTTGTTTTCCTTTTAAGATATACTCAGAAAGTCATTTGACATACAGATGTGCACCCAAATAATTAAAAAAAAAAAAAAATAAACAAGAATTGTCTTAGAATGTCAAGCAGTTCAGATTTTATTGCTCATAATGTTGTTGGGTTTTTTTTCCCTTTGCATGTTACATTACTGAATCAATTCATTAATCATGCATGTACCTTAAATAATATTAATATCTTGTGTTTTATAATGTTAACCACCAAACATAGTGCTAATCACAAGATATGGAGTGATGAGGCTTTGGAGAATGCTGTATACTCTCATTTATACAACTTCTGTAGTTATGGAATGGAGTGGTGATGAGTTCACGTGGGCAAGAACTCAAAGTGAAGTAAAGCAAAGCTGATGTTTCAGTAGTGTGAGACTTTTTCTCTGATTTTAGAAGAATATACTTAACCAATGAGGTTGTGAACAGACTCTCTTACTGATATCACAAGTGACCAAACTAGCAATTTACACAGAATAAGAACCATGCACATGAAGGGTCATACAGTAGTTGTATCATGACTGAAAACTGTTGGTAGGTACATTACACAAAATTGGTGCTATCTGGCTTTCTCTTACATTTGTCACAATTTCAGCACAGAAACTGTTGGCTGCAGGTGCTGCAAAGTACATTGTCTGCATTGTGGAATTGCACAGAAATTCCTGGGGCACAGGAGGAACTTGCTGTCTACTCACTTATTAAATTGTTTTCTCTCTTGCTATATATTCAGCAAAAAGGCAAGAAAAAAATTATGGAATTAAAATTTATTTAAAAAAAATCAGTTTAGATGTGGTTTGCACTTAAGAAAAAAAAATTATTTTCAGCATTAAAATGTTAAAATGGCTTAATATCTAAATGGAATGCTGTAAACAATGTTTTAATTCCTGTTCCATAGTTTCTAATGCATGCCACTATGGGACCTGTGGTATTGGAATATAATTCTCATCCATTAGTATAAATGCATTTCCCATGATTACAACACACTGAAGGCAGGACAAAAAACTGTGAAGCTTTTTTATGAGATTAACATTGGGAAGTTTAAATCCTTGCTTGGACACCAAGAAATGTTTTTCAGTGGCATTATCAGTTTTCTACAAAGCATCTCTTAAAGTGAGGAGGTGTTTTGTTCCTACAGTTCTTGGCTTCTTTGTACCAAAACTGCTGTCTTGTTTAATGACATTGCTATGTGGGCTGAAATTAGGCTGACAGATTGTGAGCAAAGGCTGTGATATTACAAACAATAGTCTATTGAGCACGAGGAACTTGTTGAATTAGTTACCGGAGGCATTAGTGCTCAGTCCAGCCTCTATAGCATCTGGAAGACAGAGAAGAAATAGTGGGCTAATGAAATGTCCAAATGATACCAAACTGCAGAGGGCTGCAGGTGACCATGGCAGCTGATGCATGCCTGGTAAGAGGCAAACGCTAATAATAAACCAGTAAACTCACAAAAGGAAAAATATAGTGCATTGAGAGGGGAGTATTCAAATCAAGAGAGAAAACCATGTTGGGGTTCCTGAGGAATCAAGCACACGGATGATTACATTTTAAGGGCTCTGCTGGATTTGAGATGGGTTTTCCAGAGCAGACTGGATGGCAGTAGCTTCAGCACACCAGCTTTTCACTGTCCATGATTTCCCTGACATCAGTACAATTCTCCAGTGCTAGTTTAGGGATCCTGAGCACCCTGTAAAGCAGTTCTGAGTGGGTCATTTGTTCTCCATCCAGTTCAGGTTAGCTTGATGTTGAAAAAGAAACTGAAATGTGCAAAAGGTCAAAATCAAGGTCTCATTTTGCTATGTTTTAATTATTCACTTAATAATCTTTTAGTTTCTTGTGCCTTGCGGTACAAGTTTTTAATGGTCTTTGAACTTTAAGCATGAATTTAATAGCTTCTGTGTCCTTCTTTGGGAGTACTTCCATAAAAATTTGCACCTCTGCTCTGTGCTGCAGATAGCTTAATCCATATCTGAATTGCTGGGATTGCTGGGAGGCGTGTATATTAGTTTATTAGTTGACAAGATGGACCTAGTCCACCATCTGTGTTCATGCAGCCTGCTGCCTTAACCCTAGAGAATCTGGCAGGATCCCATGCACAGCTCAGGCTGAACTGAATTCACATGCCAAACTTTGTACATAGAGATCTAAATCTGTAACCTGTGATGCAACTGGAATCTAAACTTTTGGGATGAATACCTTGGACTACCTAAATCCTGAAATATCCAAAGACTATTATTATCTCAGCTATGCATTTATGCATGACATTTAATGAAAAATAAAGTACAACAAAGTCATTTAATTAAAAGTATTACAATGGAATAGCTTGGCTTTACCATTCTTATTTACTTTGGATAATAATCTGTAGGAAATCGTCGTTTACGTTCAGATTTGAGTTCAGTTGTCAATAAGGGATGGGTCTGACCCCTGTGGCAGAATATGCACTTAGATGTGTCAGGGACTTCAGCTGAAGCCAGGAGCTGTGGTGGGTTGGCTTTGCTCACCCAGTGCTCTCTCACCCCCACTCCTCACCAGGACAGAGGTGAAAATGAGGTGAAAACTCCTGGGTTGAGGGGCAGACAGAGAGGGCACTCACCAATGGCCTGCACAGGCAAAATACTCTGCTCTGGGGAGACTCATTTATTGCCAATTAAAATAGGTTTGCATAGTAAAAATCAAAGAGAAATTAAACCACTGCCTCCTCCCTGCGCTTCCCTGCTTCCCAGGATCATTTTCCCCACACAAGGAGCTGTGCAAGGGGTGAGGGCAAATCCTTCCTTGCTCCCCTGCTCCACCCTGGGCCTTCTCCCTTCCCCGGGCTGCAGTCCTGGCAGGAGCACCTGCTCCAGCCTGGGTCCTTTGTGTGGGCCACTGCTCCTCCAGAGACATCAACCTGCTCCAGCCTGGCTCCTCTGTGTGGGTCAGTGCTCCTTCAGGAGACATCAACCTGCTCCAGCCTGGGTCCTTTGTGGGTCAGTGCTCCTTCAGGAGACACCAACCTGCTCCAGCCTGGGTCCTCTGTGTGGGCCACTGCTCCTCCAGAGACATCAACCTGCTCCAGCCTGGCTCCTCTGTGTGGGTCAGTGCTCCTTCAGGAGACATCAACCTGCTCCAGCCTGGCTCCTCTGTGTGGGTCAGTGCTCCTTCAGGAGACATCAACCTGCTCCAGCCTGGGTCCTCTGTGTGGGTCAGTGCTCCTTCAGGAGACACCAACCTGCTCCAGCCTGGGTCCTTTGTGTGGGTCAGTGCTCCTCCAGGAGACATCAACCTGCTCCAGACTGGGTCCTTTGTGTGGGCCACTGCTCCTCCAGAGACACCAGCCTGCTCCAGCCTGGCTCCTCTGTGTGGGTCAGTGCTCCTCCAGGAGACATCAACCTGCTCCAGACTGGGTCCTTTGTGGGCCACTGCTCCTCCAGGAGACACCAGCCTGCTCCAGCCTCTCCCCACAGGACACAGGGCTCTCTGTCCTGGCTTACAGAGCACCCCCTTCCTTGCTCCTCCTTGCTCCCCGGTTCTCCTCAGGCTCCCTCGCCTCTCTGCCTGTGCAGGATTTTGCCCTTCACTGGACACATTTTCACCACCTGGGCTGAGGGGCTGGGCTGTGCCATGGGTGAGGCCATTCTGGATCCATCTGGGAGTGTCAGAACAGGCTGGAAGGGCCAGGGGCAGCGCAGCCTCTCCAAGAGCCAGGCCTGCAGCCCCACTGCTGGCACCTGGGCACAGACACCCACCATGGCAGGTGACATTATTTGTGTTTGGCAGAGGCATTCTGGCTTTGCAATAGAGCTGTTTTTTCAAATATTTCCAATGCCAAGTGTCTTCTTGAGGCGAGCCCTCAGGAAAGATTGAGAGCGTGGAGCAGGTCTCTGCAGAGGGAAGCAGTGGAGAGAATTTTCTTCTTAAAAGAAGGATGTGGGTAGAAAAGTAGAGGATAACATTAAAAACAGAGAAGATTAAACATGTTCCATTAGTAAAGCCAGAAACAATTTAGGATAAGGTAGAAATCCTGGAACTGTATTGATAAACAGAATTAAAAATGTCTTTTTCCCTCTTTTTTTTTCAGCCCAGAGCAGCAGATCATCTGAATTTTGCTGCTCATGCTGGTATTGAGCCATGTGTTGCCAGAGAACAGTCTTATTGACTGCTGTGGGACTTGGTGAAGAGAGAATAATTTAGCTCAAATAAGCTTATAAATACACATTAGAACCCAACAGTATATTTCCAACCCAAAAAGATATATCTAACCCCCAAAATATATTTGAAACCATAAACCTGGGTTTTCAGTGCTACTTTTTAAAAAGGAATATAATTTAGCATGTGAGCTGAAACATGTCCCTGTCTTACAAGATGAAATGGGTTTTGGATTGGATCAGGAAAATGTAAAGTCTTATTTTTGTAGTATATAAATGAAATGGACAGTCTAAACCCTGTCTCTAAAAATCTTGGCACACTTCAAAGGAAAAATGCCATTTTAGCAATTTAAAAGCACTTAGTGGGTTTTTCCAGTGCTGAACTTCATTTCTATAGCCAGTATGGTTGCCTGCTGAATAATGCCATAGGGGACAATGTAGCTCTGACTATATTTAAAAATACTATTCCATGAAATTCACTGGGAACAAGCCGAAGCAAAATCTCATTTGTGTCTTTGGAAGGAGGTGATAGTGGCTGTAAATGGTGAAGGAAAAGGATTGAGATGGTTTTTGAATCACAGAAGAGATGAAGGCTGGACCATCTATGGGGAGAGAGGGACGCTTAGAGCAACAGCCAGAGGGGCCAGGCAGAAATCTGGGGACTCTTTAATGTTACAGGGACTTGAACATGCGCAACAATTGGAAAGAAAGAAATCCTAACAGGTGGGGACTAAAAGACATGCAGAGACATCATTAGAAAAGTGAAAAAAGGAAAAAGGAAACAATTAAAAGGATGTTAGAACACATAATTGGAATATTCAGATAAGAGGAGAGAAAAGGTCAATTTGATTGAATAATAAAAATCTGTGATGTCTTCTTTTTGGTGTATTCATGTGCATGTAGCTTACTGCTACATATTTTATTTTATGACCACAATGAAGCCTTTAAAAATAATTCTGAACAAAAAAAATTCTGAACTGTTGTAAAGCCTATTTTACTTGTATATTTTAACCAGTGGATGTAGAAGTTTTAAAAACTTTTCCCAATGTTCCTGGAGAGTTGATTGGGCATTCATTAAAACACATCCTGTTTCATCTGTTCTTGTAGGGAACCTTGGCCGGGTGGACCATGTCACGGAGTTTGAGTATGACCTCTTCATCAGGCCAGACACCTGCAACCCACGCTTCCGAGTCTGGTTCAACTTCACTGTGGAAAATGTGAAGGAATCACAGGTAAGTGATAATAAATTACATGGCATGATAGCTTCAAAAATTGCTTACTCCAGTATATGTTTTCTTTAACAAAAAATATGATGCCCCGGGTTTGCAACTAAAAATGTCTTTAAAATGTCTCTTTGTTCTTTGACTTTTTTGTAAACAAAAGCAGGTATCAGCAGGAGTGGGTATGACCATGTCTTTCAGCTATCCAAGACAGGAGGTATTTGCAAAGACAGTATAATTTTTGCCAACTAACAGAACTGGTATTAATAGTGGCTGCCATGTATTTGTGCTTTTGCATTCTAACCAAATATGTGTGTTAATACAGGAAAAAGAAGTCCATCATAGCTGTTCAAATATTATCACTTAAGCCTTCGTTTAATACCTGTAGAACAATGGGGTAGCTTTGCAAACAGGCATTTCCCTAGTGACTTGTAGCAGAGGAGTTGCTTGCCAACATGTCCCTTGTGAAAGAGGAGGTTTAAATGTGAAGCAAATTGATAGGCTACTGTTTCACTTACTTTTAAATAATGTTTTTTGCAGTAAAGATGCCCCTTGAGAAAGAAAGTTCCTTGCTCTATTTTTTCACTTACTAAAGTTATGTACTAATTTTCACATTGAAAAATAATAATAAAAAAATTCTTTTTACTTTTCACATGCACTTTGAATTTTGTTCTGGTGGCCTGCCTTAGTTTATCATAATCAGTCTGTCATTTTTCCTTAATGGAAATACAGCATATTTAGTAAGAGAAAAAAAACTGCAGAAACTTGATAGTTGTATTCCTACGAGACTAATATCTTAATATCCAGCACTGTATCATTCCTGTTACAACTGGAAATCATGAAATTGTTTATCTATCGTCCTGGAGCCTGATACTTTATCAGCAGACCCTTTCCCCTGCTGTGCCTTACTCAACTATGATCAAATTATATAGTCATGAGATGAATGGGAATCTGTCTCAAGAAGGCAAAGAGATTGGGTAGAAAGATACAATATATATCTAGTGCTTACAGGATATTTGTTTTCATGGTTGTCTACATGAAAGAGAATGGTTCCACTATTAAGTTTGACTTGTGAGGTCTGTTTTTATAATGTGTGCTCCTATAATCTTTTTCTCATCTCTCCAATTTCCGTTAAAATGAGACCTGCCTGGACGTAATCTAGTCTGGAACCTTTTTTAGGTCTTTGTACTAGAGGCCATGAGCAGCATTAGTCATTGCAGCTCAGCTATATTAAATGAAAGTTAGAAGTTGCTACATCAAACATACTGTGTAATATAATTTGTTTTCTGCATTTTGATTATTTTATGTTTTACTAGAAAACAGTAACAAGGAAGCCCAAACTATTAAGTATTGCTTCAAAAGGTTGCACTAATACAAATACAGAGGACTTTGATAACATTATCTGTAAAAGATATTTTAATAGCTCTCTATAAATCATTACCTGGATAATATTGTATTTATTTTTGATATATCATATAAGTAATGTGCGAAGAAGGCACATCTATACATTTATATATATTAGGTCTGGTTTCAGCCTTTTGGATAAGGACTCACAAAGAGTAGCTACTTTTGTTTTCATATTACCTATTAGTGCAGTATTTTGTGTTATTAATCTACTGATAAATGAAAAGAAAGACCAATTAGATATTCCAGCTAATCTTAACATCCATGCATTATTCTATAAGAAAACAGGTTCTTTGCATTCTTCTGGTTTTAATTTTCCTCAGTCATGGATCTTCCATTTCCTATGTCTCAAAACTGTTTTACAGACTCCTCTCACTTACAGTGTTTCTTGATTTTTAGCCTAAAGCTTTCCTTTATTTAATCCCACAATTCCCAGTAGCAATTCTGCTTAGTAATAACTCCTCTTGGTACAAATAAATCCTCATCATCCCTGACTAACATTTATATTTCTGTGAATTATAACATTCCTCATCATTTGTTTGTCAACCTAGCTATCATGTTTGGTTCTTTCAGCCCTATATCCAATAGACCACTTTACCTTTTAAGTAATTTTCCGCTTTGTGGCCATTGGACTTTCATCATAAGTGAATATTTCAGTTCTTTGATAATTAGCCCAGTTTCCCAAGGAAGTAAAGCTTATATGATCACACTGTCTACTTGCTAGCCTAGGTGTTTGTATGGCTGCTGATCCCTCTCCTCTCTTTTCTCCTTCAATAGCTTCTTAACTCTTGGCCAGTTTCAGCACCACTGGACAGGAATTCCTGTAAGTTTTGGGAAAACAGGCTGCCAGATGGGCAAGAGACCCATTAGTGTTCCCACTGGCAGACAGGCTATAGTATGAGATCATTTCTTATTAAACATCAGAGAATCCACAGAGGAGATGAATAGGAGAAAGTACTCATTGGAATTTGCATTTTTAAGATACCAGAGAATCCAACCATGAAATCCAAATCCATAGCATTTAGTAATTTTGCTTCTTACAGAACTTCTTTTTTTTTTTTATTATTATTCTTCCTCTTCCAGTTCCTTCGATGTTTTCTTTATAGTGCGGAACTAAAATTTAATGGATAATTCTGAGTATGCTAATCCCAATTTACAGAGAAGGGGCTTGAGTCCCTTTGCTCTGTTACTGCTTCACTGTAGACAGCTGGAAATTGCAGCAGCCTTTTGTTGCTGTATCACTATGGAAACTCAGGCCTAATTTGTTTTTCCCTATCATACAGAAGTCTTTTTTAGAGTGATTGCTTCCTTGCTTCTGTTACGTATGTTTGAGGTTACTGTTGTGCTTCATAGGAAATAGAGCTAAACTCTGTGCCATGCCAGTGACAGTCCTAATATTTCCAGAATTATTTTTAGAATTTTATTTTAAACTTGGTTTATTTGATGTTCGCTTCCTGACGTTGAAGTAGAACCAACAGACTTTTTTTTTAATTTGGAAGTTGGTAAATTAATTTCTTCCTCCTTTTGATTTGGACTTCTACATCAGACATTTTTTTGTTGTCAGTTTTATTTATACCTTTTTAACAAGGAAAAAAGATTTAAAAAAAAAAGCTAATGTCTTATATTTATGGGGGGAAATGAGCCATCGTGTAAGATACCTGTAAGATGTAAAATTTGGTCTTTTGGTCTCCTTACATGGTTTCTGACTTGCAGCTCAGTTGGTCTGAAAAGATGTGAGCTATGATTCTTTTTTGTTACTTGTTTGGTGAATTCAATTAACACCAATATTGGAAAAGAAAAAAAGAAACTGATATGTTATATGTAAGGAAAACACACAGACTTTTATGATTTACACATACCCATGAAAAGGAGAGTGAAGGAAATAGGATTTGCTGTAGAACACATGGTCTCATGGGCAAAGCCTCCAATTTCTCTAATTATATACGTGTCACAGGCTGCTCTCTATTCCTGATAATGCTCTTTACTGGGCAGGGTTTGCTTCCTATTCACTTCAGCCATGGCCCTTCAAACACCATCTACGATTTTGCTAAATATCTTCTCTGCGCAGTCGGAAATTGGATGAACAAATTTCATCTCCCAATTGCATTTCAAGTATTTTAAATACACAGTGCTTCAGGTGCAAGATTACCTCTGAGCTAGAATGGCTTTAATGCTATTACTAGCAACAGTGATTCATCTGAGCTTTTTGGGAAAAAAAGAAATGTGTGTACGTGTGATAAATTATAAAAAATATGTGGATATACCGATACTGGAAGATTTTACAGGTGAAAAGAATGATTATTGTTTTTGAGGGCCATAGCCAGAAATTCTTCTCAAGTGCTTAACACTCACTGTTCCAGATACTGTAACCACACTGGAATAAGACGATCTTTGTCCTAGAAAATTTGCTTTTGAGCAATTTGAGAAGAGATAGGAGTTAAATACAAGAAAGCGATAAAAGGATTAAAATTATTTGAGGATTTTTTGATTTAACACACAGCAGCCATATTATACCACTAAGTAATGTACATCTAGGCCTCATGACAAATTCTGTGTGTGTGTGTACCCTGAGGAGCTCTGCTGTCTGATGAATCATGTTGAGAAATGGTATTTTCACTGAGATTATAAAAAGAATTTCCAACAGAAGGGGTTTCCTAATAGTGCCAAATTTTGTTCTGTAAGTGTTGATAAACACATTTGGAGTTCTTCATCACAAAGGTGCTGACAAAATATACCAAGAAGGATAGAGGACAAGAATGGATATTTGGCAGCTAGGACTTGATCATTACTTACAGTTAATAAATCAATCCAGATTGAGGTTAAAATCAAAGAACCAAATGTTATTTACTTCAAAGGCTTTCTTTCTGTTACCTCAGTTGCTGTTGGACTGAAACTAGAATTTTGACATAAGAAATTTTTTTTTGGGTTTTTTATGTGTGAGTATGGACCAGGAAAAGGGATAGCCTGTTCTTCAGAAATTTAAACAGGACGCCCAGGTAAGACAGAGATTATCATAACTGGACATTATTATGAATGCATGGAACTGTCATTGTAGAATTTTATGGTTTTTTTGGTCCTACAGTGTTTTGTAAAATATAAAAGGCTGTAAGATCTCTGTTGTCTTCAATTGATTAGATATTCAGGAAATTGTTACTGACAGTGGATTTTATAATACGTTCAGGCCTCTTTTTACTGTCCTAAAACAACTCAATGATCCTTAGCAGACAACTGCTTCTTGATGACGTTACAGCTGTGGTTGTTTAAAGATATGAGTGATATGTGTATAGGGAGAGATAATATCTCTCTTTATACCAACTGACACATTTTGGAGAAGCAGGGAGGAAAAAAAGATAAGCAGGCATAATTTAAGGTACTCAACCTTTTTGTCTGACCTAAGAACTCATTCTGTGCAGTTAATTCCTGCAGAAGCTGCATCCAAAGTAAGATGGAATGAATATGACATCAAAAGAAGGCTAAAGTTGGAAACAGTCTTCCTTTTTACTTTCTTCTTCTTAAGCAGACATGCTCTACTGTCATTCGGGAGCTTAGGTTACTGGTATCAAGATGCTTTATAATGTCTTATTTTCTTTCCAGCTTCTCATTTGAGAGGACAGATATTTTCTTTACTGTGCATTAAAGGCTATATTGCATTTACCTAGCTTTGGAAAATGCATATGTAAAAGGGCATGTTTTTTATGAAAGAGTACAGATCTGAAATTTTGAAGTGAATGTATTTGAAGTGAATGAATAAAGCATTTTTTGCAACAATTCCTAACCAACCTTAAAGACATAATTTCTTTAGTGTGTTTTATTGCCTATACCTTCTTAATAAATTAGGAATACATCACTCATTAATAATTTACATTAATAATTTAGTAATCATCTTCTGGTCAGCTCCTGTAATCTCTCTAAATAGCTGTTTACAATAATTTGCAAGGACAATCACTAGATTATTTGAATTTTTCCTGTTTATGAAGCCCCCAGCTGTTACCCATCTTTATGTACTCTTATGTGAATTTTCAGCACGCTAGAAAGAGATGGCCAGCTCTTCCTGTAATTTTGGTATTTTAGTCACCATTTACAGGTAGGCAAAACCTGATTTTTTTCACATCCCAGTTTTATTTTGTCATATGAATTTATTTTGTTTCCTTGGTTATGATACATTTCTTGAAAACCATCTATATTTAAGAGGTTAAATTTGTATCAGTAACCCAGCTGACACTACCAGCTCACATTCCCATTTTGACTTCAAGATGTATTTGTGAGTAGCATCACTGCTATAACTTTTCATTTCCTGCTTACTGTAGTGTTAGTATTGATTAAGTTAGAGCAGTATCAATTTTTTATTTGTTTCATATGTGAGTGAAGTTCTTCCTTTTCTCTTAGCTATCAAATAGTGGATTTCAGTTCTTTTGGCTGAACTTGGTCAAGATTTAAACTTTGATGTGCATCTAAGGCTGCTGGGTTTGTCAGTCATTATCATTCATCATTATCATGTCATATCATATCATGATTTATTTTCCCTTGGAGAAGAGAAAATACTGCGTAAAGGTTGAAGTTATAATCATTTTTCTAAGAATAAAAAGGAGACAAGGATGTCTTGAAACATTTTCATCAGGAAAATCAAGTAAAAAAATTAATCTGAATTAGAGAATGGTTTCAGTGAAAATTCTTTGGTGCTCACTAGCAAATATGACAACAGTTGAGCAAAATCAGTTATGTGTTTGTATCCTGTGGGATTCCTTTTGGAATTTAGAAGCAGCAAAAGTCTGGATTTTAAGTTGGTTTTGGTTTAATCTGATGGCATCCCTGTGTATGCCAATGTTGCACTGCATATCCTGCACTAGCCAAGCTCCTTAATTCTATTTGTGTGCATATGTATATTTTACATATAAACATGTGCATAATCCTGTGTCTATCTGCCAAGAAAGCACGAGAGGCTGAGGTGACTGCATTTTGATAATATCTTTTAGTAACAGCTTTACTACGGGGTAATCAGGTTATTTCTTTGAGTAGCACGTGCCCTTCAACTTGAAAGATATGGGAAAAGAAGGATGGAGGCAGAATCGTAATGCAAATTTTGTAAGACCTTTTGGTACCTTAGAACCTGGTAATATGACTCTGTTACTTTTTGTTAGGGAAGGGCTTGAATTATCTGAAATTTGTATTAAAAATTTAAATGGATTATTTCAAAGTAGCCTTTGTATTTTTAAAAGTAGTTTTACTGATCCCTGTGTTAGCAAGTGGTACAATTTTGTCATAAGTCAAAAGTGCATGGGATTAGATGATACCTATAGCAGTTGAGGTAATAATTTACTTACTGAGGAAGCCATATGGAATAATAGTTAAATAAGAAACAAAGTGATGACATTTAAAATAGATTGCATGTGTGTCTCAACATTTAAAAAAAGAAAAATGTATTGAACATACTGCAGTTTTGAAGAAAAACAATGTTATAGTTTTGGAAACTTGTGCCTATATTGGTCATGTATAAAATTAGATTTATAAATGATGATTCTTCCAAGTTGGAATCCTTTCAAGTAGGTATAATTTTATTTTGGATCAATAATTCAGTTGTGCTTGGAATAGATTGAGGGTGCATGTGAAACTTGGGTAAGTGCAATATAGTGTGCATGTCCATGAAATTATCCAAAGCTGACATGACAGGTATCATCCTTTAAAAGTAATGAATGCAGGTAGGTTGATAAGCAGGGGAAATAATCAGCATTACCAGAACAACATCTGTCCTGGTGAAATATTCACTCTTGGCAAGGCAGTGTTAAATTCATAAACTTTTTCTGTTCCAGGTGTCTGTAAGAACATTTCAGATTCCAGTGTTCAGTAATTATTGCACAGGTACTGTACTCTTCAGATTTAACACTGCATTTTGCCTACAGGAAACTAATGGCCAGGTGTGTTTAATTTCCTATGATGGTGGCATCTGTCACTCAAAATGTCAAAAATACATTATAGATGTCATCAACAAAATCAGCACTGTGATGATCTTGATGTCAGCGATGTGACATGATTACTTTTCTTTCAATTTAAAACCTTTTTGATTTCTGATTAAATACTCCCTTTTTTAGTTCCAGAGTGAATTGTCTTCCATGCAAATTTGGTTTCATTTTCCTTTTATTACTGAAAAGTCTTTATATCAGAATGTAGAAGCATACATTGAAGAAGTGAAGATTAAATGTTTTGAACTTTCCTGCTTTTAGATTTTTTTATCTTTTAAATTCAGAATAATTTTAAATTTTTTAAAATTCAGTATAATCTATCTCCCATTGATTTCCTAGGGGGCAAAGTTCCTACAATGTTAAATGCTGCTGAAAAAATCCATCCTGATCTCAAGCAAATATTTTGTTCCTTTGCTATACTGTTTATAAGTATATGCTTATTTTATGAAACTCTAGAGCTATCACACATTAAGGTATGCACTTTCAATTTTTTTAGGGAGCAAATAAAATTAAAATGCCATGATTTGTAGCTATTCCTCTTTTTGTTTGTTTGTTTGTTTTTAATGTTAATTGAGACTGGAAAATTGTCTAGGTTGCCTGAGATATTACATTATATATAGTTAAATTATTATGTTTCTTCCAGCACAAGGTATTTCAATTTGTCTATTGAAGAAGCTGTGAAATACTCTGTAAAATGACTGTGCAATTTTTTTTTGCTTTTGAAAAATTAAGGAAAACATTGTATTTATAATCTGACTCTTAACATACAGCTGCTGTATCTTATATACAGAATGCAGAATAATCAGCTGACTGGTTCTGATGATTGAGTACAGTTCCCCCAGTTTAGGATCTGACCTGTACACCCTGAATAGGCAACATCTGCTGATACACCGCAGCTCAGGGTGGCTCTGGTAATTTTTTTTGTGATTTGAGAAGCTCCATGGAAGCTTCTAATTTTCATAGTAGCACTACCATGATGAACTGTGGCTCATTACTGTAAACTGATGGCAGCTGTTAATGCTATTACAGGCAGAGACTTTTTATTTAAGGGAAACATTAGCCAGTAACTGGTAGATTTCTGACACAGTATTACATAAGGCTTCCTGTTAGGAAGGAGAGCAAAGAGAAATGGATTTGAACCCATTAGTATCAGAATTACGTGTCAAAAAGCTAGAGCAGAGTTCAATTTATTTCTGCAATAAAGTGTAAGCTAGAGATTGACTTGACAATTATTTTACCTTACATTGCTCTGGTTGTTCTGAGATGACTATTCCAACATCAAATCATCTTGTTTGGACATCTTTTACAGAATAACATGATAGTCTAAATATGCATTATGTTATGTAGAACTAAAACTCGGCAGGTTTTTTCAAGTAGAAATGAGTTTTTTATGACTCCTTTTACTAGAGGATATATATACAGTGGAATACATTCAGCATAGATTTAAAACAACTGCATGTATTTTCTGCTAAATCTAGTGCATGTTGTTGAATGGCGTCTACATTATAATAGAAAGGATAATCTTTCTGAAGCTTTTAGTGGCTTGGTATAAGGAATACAAATAATCTGCCCCAAAATATTTGTTTTCTCTAAGCCAGTCACTGAGCAGGGTTGTGGCTCCTGTTTTCTAGTCTTTTTTTTCCCCTAATAATTTTCCAAGATAAGAGAAAAAAATTGGACAACCACTTCCTTATTACAATTTTCAACTATGAGAAGAGCAGTGTTACCAAAATTTTTGCCCACTTAATTTATGTATTGTCCTACTGAACACCAAAGTCCATGAATTCAGAGCCTTAACCTTGAACATTGTAGCAGGCTTTTACTGGAATAGCAGTTTTTCCTGTCTTGAACTGGTGGTCCTCTACAGAACACCTATTTAATTTTATAATTGTGTAGCATAATTTTTGGAGTGTGTTGTGTTCATTGTCCCTCTGAAAATTCTCATGAAGCTTCACAGAAGATGTTTATTAAAAGTTTAACAGAAGTAACGCATTACACCAATGTGCACACTCTCCTAGCAGGTTTTCCTTTCCCTTTACATGGTTTCATGCAGGACCATGTCATACTCAGGGGTGATGCAGGGAAGCAGAATTGCAGCTTTGCAGCTTGTTGTGTGTTCGTGTTCTGATCTTCTGTGAACTCTGTGGGCAAAACTAATCCCACAATCAGAGAACTACAGTCTTGTGGGGTCTATGGCAGGGCATTTCCTGGCCCTGCAAATTTGACAGTGATGCTGAGTACCTCCAGTGTTAGGTTTAGAATCACCTCAATAGCCAGATTAAACTGAATATCCTTCCTGGCAGGCATGTGGAATGGCAATTCCATGGCTTTGGAATATCCGGGATGAAACTACAATAGCTGTTCCTTGTGGGTTGTCTCTTCCCTATGGCTGCAAAAGGATTTCTTTGAACCAGAGGTTAATATAGCTACCTACCTAGGTCAGTTGTTATTTTACAAGGAGTTATATATATTTATTTTATTGATTTAAAGCCTGTTCATTATAAAAATCAACCTATAAAAAGAGATGGCATGTATGCAGGGAGATAATTTTTTTTCCCAGGAATTTCTCATGCATAGATACAAATGAATTTTCTAAATGTAAATGTTTGGCTAGATTATTCTTCAGAGACACATATTGATTTCTGTTGTCACCCATCAGTGAGATTTAGTGTAGGTTACTGGGAAATCCTTTCCAAGCACATACTGAAAAAAATGTAAAATATGATTTCCTTGACAGTTAGTGAAAAGAGACAGAGTAGATGTTAACAAATTAACTGTGTTTATTCCATCCTCACCAGTTTAAGAGTCTTTCAGCTTCTAAAAATTCAGCTCGTTTGGTGCTTGGAGAATACGGCTCCATATTGCACTGGGTGAGCTCGAAAGCACGTTTTGAAATTCATAGCTTTGCAAAAGGGAAGCTTTGCATTTCCTGATTTTTCTTTGCAGATCTAAATGTGGAGTTGTGGCTCTCTCGCCGGAGTGGGAAGTACTGTATAATTTTGCAGTTTAGGCTAGTCTATAATGCAAGCAGTATGAGTCTCATGGAAAACTGTGTGTGATGGCCAAACTTAATCCTAAAATGTGCTTCATTCAGCTTTCTAATAAACCTGAAATTCATAAATTTCTGTGTCTTATAATGAGTTTGATAATGATGGATTATAATAATTTTACACTTCAGTGCTTAAACCTAAATATTGTTCTACAAATACTTTTCTTTTTTTCTTTTCCTTTTTTCTTTGTTATTTAGAGAGTACAAAATGCCTTCATGAATACCAGAGTGCAACCTATGAAGAATTTGTTTTTTTAACAATATAATTTTAGGTCTATCTAAACAAATTATTTTAAAACCTAGATAATATTTTATGTCTTACAAGGACTGTTAGATATAAGCGTTGAACAGCTTGTTATGTTTCAGTCATGATAAACATCAAGTTCACCTAAAAATTAATAAAAAATTATTATTTCAACAGCTACAAAATCTGATCAATTTTTGCTTTCTTGGCATCGTGGTATTGTTAACCTCCAGTAAATTGCTTTGTAAATGGTTTAAAAACTATTAGTGTCATGCCAGGTGTAAAGTATGGTCAATAAATGTTTGGTTTAAAAAGTACATTTTAATATATAGGAGATGAGACTACAATGTTGCAGTAAATTACTGTATTTTAATAAGATTTAAATCATAATTTCTATGCACTCCATTGCGTATTTTTTAGATAATAATAAATGTACAGAGTTGGATGGAAAACTCAGCTTCTGTTCTTTCAAGGGAACAGTGATGCTTGGGTTTATATGTGATTAGTAGTGAAGCTACAAATATTAAAATTATATGATGATGTAGTTGTATTTTGTCAAAACATTTGAGAGCATTTTGAATTCAGAGGTTTTTTTATGATCTTTCTCTGATGTACTTCAAGGAAGAAAAGCAGAAAGAATTTTTGAAAAAAAAATCTTTGTGGTAAAACTGGCTTTATAAAAAGCCATACAAGCAGAGGCATTTTAACATAATTTTCTCCTGACTTAAACAATCTTAATTTTATCACTTTGCCAAACTGTGTTCCTTTGCGTGAAGTAGGTGCAGGAGATACTTCTGAATTTGCATTTTCATTAGATTTAGCATTCAGCACCTAATGCCATAAATTTGTTTTTGAAACTCTTTAATTCCCCTGAGTGTTCCAACATATTGAATGCTATTTGCTTTGTATTATGTTGGCAGCAAATCTGCAGTGAAAATGCTGTCAATATATATTCATAGCTAACATTGTTAACTAAAAGCAATATTGTTTTTCTATTGTAAGCTGTCACAAATGTTTGGCACCCTGTTGTGTAAGCCAAAAAAATGTCAAAGAAAGAAAAGAATATTTATGAAGAAAAGTGCAGTGATAGTGTCAAGTTTTCTGTATTAAAATACATTCCTTGTTTGTACAGACCTTTGCAATTTATGAAATTGTGTTTTGTAGTAATGTAAAGTTAGAATATTGTGAGAAGATGCAGGCTGTTACAGATATTAAATGAGAGGAGCACAGTAAATGATACAGCCATTTTACTTTGTGTGTAATGCAATGCTTATCAGGCTGCAAAATGTATTCTACTATAGCCAAAGATTATTTTATTAATAGATGTGCTATATATATGTGGAAACTGAATGAAAAATATTTTGAATTTTTCCTGGTTTTGAAGATGAAGTGTATAATTAACAAGAATAAATGCAAAGTTTTAGCATTCTCCTAGGGAGTATCCTTATCTTTGTGCAAGAAATACTGATTTTGTTTATTTAAATAGTGTTTTCCCAATCATTCATTCTTTTCTAATGAAACTTATATTTTTTGTATCTGCATGCTATTATAAGAATGTCTTAGAACAGAGTATTTTAGAGAACTTCTGTGGGGAGAAATGAAAAAGAAAAATTCTGTCTGCCATGCAAATATCCATGTTGCTGCTAATACATAATAAACACCCATAAGCTAAAATAAGACAAGTAGCATCTTATGTGCTACTCTTGCAAGTGTTTTAACCCAAAGAACTTGAAACCCAAGCCATGTAAATGGAAACTTCTGGATAAGGCACTTGAGGCACAACCAATTCCCTGGCCACAGGCTGGGTTGCTCTGGAATCAGGAGAGTTCAGCTGCTGGCAGTGGAGTGTGCTGAGAAAAATCAGTGTTTCAGCCCCACACGTGGCTCTCACTGAAGCACCAGAGCTTCTTAAAGATACACATTTCCAGTACTCTCATCTCGCCAAGGTAACATTTTGCTATATTCACCTAGGTGAAAATATTGAGCCATGTATAGCGAAGTACTGGCAGCCCCAGAAATGTTGGCATTCATGACACTTTGTGTCATTCTCTAGAAAACTTGTTTTCTTGCTGAATCATAATGTGTTGAATTTGAGAAACTTTTTTGGTAAAACTTTAATAGATTTGGACATTGGTCAATGTAGTTTTAAAAAAACCCAACCTTAAATATTCTGATCTACTATTCAAGAGCAAACATTGGTGAATTTGTTTGAACACTCTTTTTCATACAGCAGTGTATTGGTGACACATATTAGCATATATCATCTTCTGTGGTACTGGCCCATGGTGTGAATACATACTGCCTGATCATGCTACATGATGCCAATAATAAGTCCTTTTTTCCTTGCAGCTGATTTCACCCCTCTACTTCAAAATAACCTCTGCTTTCTGTGCTGATATTTGCTCTGCTAGGGGAATACAGGTGCCACAAGTGATTTCAAATGGTCCCTGTTATGGACTCTTTATTTTCAAACATTTTCTAAGTGCAAAATAACCTGAGTTTCCATTGACTTTAGTGACATTTCAGTACTATTAGCACCTTGGAAAATTGGCCTTTATATTCCTTGGCACCAATCTCTATAAATTCTCTCATGTGCTTTCAAGTAAACCCAAGCTAAGTCTCCCACTACTGTCCAAATTAACTTTTTTCCTGCCTTTTAGCTCCCAACATTCCTTCCTAATTTTCATAAAGAAAAAGAAACCAAACAAAAAATGAAAACAAAAATGCATTTGATGTATGGAATTGCTCTTTGGGTCTTTGACTGGCATTATATAACAAGGTTAGAGATGTTTATTAATGTTCCAGGTGAATGTCCAGCGCATTCAAGTCTAAGAGAGAACATGTCTTGCCCTTCTATTCATTCTTTTCTCGATTATTCCAAGAACTTGCACATGATTGAATCTAATGTGTATCTGAAGAGGCAATATACTTGGACAATTACATTCACAGATGAATAATATTTTTTAAACACAATAAAAAACTTGAACAGTTTTTTAAATGGCTCAGTAGATAGGGATTGCTGTTACAGAGCAGGAGACAGTACTGCATCCTGCAGACAATTGACAAAATGGACTAGCAGTTTTCATCCTTAATTTGATTCTTTTTCCTCAGTGGCAGAGAGATGCATGCGCCTTCTTACATTGTTTATCTTATTTTGGCATAACAGATTTAATCATGACTATATCCATTTTCCACAAACTGTCTTGTGTCTTGAATCATAGAATGTTTAAATCTTTTACAGGTGTGGGATAACTGTGCAGCTCATCCTACTGGAAACTTTGGATTTCTGTGCATTGTGGAAGAATGTATCTTTCCCCAGTTTTCAGCAATGTTTATGAAGCTTTAGAAAGTGCTGTGTCTTCTATCTGGTAGTTAGATTTCTATCATTTCTTGTTATTGTTAGGGTTTCTTTTTATTACTTACTTTATTATACATTGTACAGGGGGACCTGCTTCACCATTTTACTTTTTTTACTGTTGTTTTGTTAGGCATAAATTTGATGCTGCAGGAGGAATGAAGATGTTCAAACCCAGTTACTATTCATGCTCAAATCTTTTCCATATGTGTGTCTTGAAACACTTCCTTTCCTTCTATTACCCTTATTTGAAATAAAATTGTATTTTTCTTTTTTATGCTTGAGGGTATTGACTTGATAAAAATGAAGGCTGTTGCTTGCTACCCTTTGCAGAAATGATGTCATAAAAAGGAGCAAGACATTCCTAACATTCCTAACTTTTCCTCTTAGCCCAAATTAAGCTCATCCCTGCTGAGGAATTTAGGTGGAGGACTCCTCCAAGATGTGTTACCTGCTTTTTCTTCTAGCAGGAGTGACTCAGAATTCTCTTGAGAGTAGCTATTGCAACAACAGTGGAGCACAAAGACAGAGAAATTAATAAAGTAAATAGGAAAGACAGTAAATATAGACCAGACCATCCTCATTTACTGTTAGAAATAAGAGAGGAACAGTATTAAGGTACATAGATGAGACAAACCAGCACTTATCCATGGTGAAATCTATAAAATGTCTTCGATTGCTCAAGGGATCTTTAGATATAGCATTATTTTCTCTATCTTATGGATGACTTGACCACCTTCACTATGAATTTTTCATGATTTTCCTGACCCAGCAGCTCTTGCCTGTGGAGAGAGTAATACAGTATTGATTTGGGTGTTAGGTTTCTGCCTTTTTTGCCATAACAGGATTTTTGTAGCCTAGAAACCTCAATCCCTGATTACTCATTAGAGACTTGAACAACTTTTCTTAGATCTGGAATGTAAAAGAATAATCACTTGGTTACTTTTGTCATAGGAAGCCTTTGTAGTGGAATTTCAGCTCATCTTGGTAATGAGTGCTGTTATTAAGCTTATCCTGATTGAATGGGCTCTACTAGGCCTTCAGATTGCAAAAATACTGTTGCCTGTTAACAATTAGTGTGTTTGCAGTAGAATTACACTGGTGAATGTGTTTATTTAGCAGCATACTGCAAAGCAGTGGAATAAGTAGAGGTCTGTCCTCCTGCATTCATCCCGGCATTGATGTCTTGGTGACTTATTTTCTGTGCCTCTTGGGCATATTAGAAAATTGAAAAGAGGCCATGATGTTTCTATTTCTCATTTAAACTGTTGTGTTTTTTTTTAAAATAAAAAATCCATATCTTACATCCTCAGCATTGCCATGGAAACAAGATTTTTAAAAGGGACTTAACTGAAATTTAGCAGCAGTTTTTATTTCTTTGTGATTCATACTTCATAAAAATGCAAATGTCACACTAATACATGTTTTACCTTAATATTTTATATTACCATTTTGTCTTAATTGGTCTAATATTTTTTATAATTAAATTTTGAGCTTCTTTGAATGATTTTAAATCTGTACTGTGGACCCATCAAGCTTTAAATTTTGACTATGTGACACACAATTTAAGACACTGTCATAGAGGAAAATCAATCATTTAAACCTGTAGTCACAGGCACAACAAAAGATTTAAAAGATTTAAAAAGCCTTTTGTCCTGACTGGAAATTTCTTGGCCTCTATAATCTTCATTTCTAGTGAAGTATCACAGCAAATAGCTTTTAATCATTTATATTCCTTTGTTTTTAACTTTATTCCCTCTAACTGTGTGAAGTTGTTTAGAGGATAAATTACTGCTGTGCTAAATAAAGCTTTTATTCATAGTTCCCTTAACAGGAGTGTTTTGTTTATGCAAAGCTACAGTGTGCCCATTGGTTTGCACACATACTTGCATCAACATGTGTAAATAAACTACATTCATTTAACATTTTATTTGTGTGTAAACATGCAGCAGTTGATAATGTTAGTTCAAAAATGAAAGGATATCTGGCATTCTCTTCTGAGTGCCTGTTTGGTTAGGCCTCACAGAACATGCAATATTTTGCCTTTTAAAATTGAAAGTTAATATGATTAGAGTAGGGATCCTGGTGATCAAGACTGAAATCATAGAGCTATGGAATTGTTCGGGTTGGAAAAAACTTTAAGATCATCAATTTCAGCCATTAACCCATCACTGCCAAGCCCACCACTAAACCATGTCCCTGAGCGCCACATCTACACCCTTTTAAATATCTCTAGGGATGGTGACTCTACCACTTCTCTTGGCAGCCAGTTCCAGGGCTTGACAATCCTTTCAGCAGAGAATTTTCTTTCTAATATCCAATCTGAATCTCCCCTGGTGCAATCGGAGTGTTCTGTCACTTGTTTTGGGGAGAAGAGACCGACCCCCATCTGGCTACAACCTCTGTCCATGGAGTTGTGGACAGTGAGAAGTGATCAGTGACAGTGATAAGTGACAGTGATCTCCCCTGATCCCCCTGTTCTCCAGGCTGAGCCCCCCCAGCTCCCCCAGCTGCTCCTCACCAGACTTGTGCTCCAGAGCCTGCCCCAGCTCCGCTGCGCTTCCCCGGACTTGCTCCAGCCCCTCAATGTCACTCTTGTCATGAGGGGCCCAGAACTGGACACAGCACTCGAGGTGTGGCCTCACAGTGCCCAGTGCAGATGGACAGTCACTGCCCTGGTCCTGCTGCCACACCATTGCTGGTACGGGCCAGGTGCCACTGGGCACAGTGCCCACCTGGGCACAGCTGGCTCCTGTTCAGCCCCTGTTGACCAGAACCCCAAGGGCATTTTCACAGCGGTTCTGCCCTCAGCCTATAGTCTGCTGGGTATTGTTGTGATCCAAGTGCAGGATCTGGCACTTAGTGTCATTGAACCTCATACAGTTCCCTCATCCCAGTGATCCAGCCAGTCCTGATCCCTCTGCAGAGCCTACCTGCCCTCCAGCAGAAGAACACTCCTGCCTGACTTGGTGTCACCTGTGAACTGACTGCAGGTGCACCCAATTCCCTTGTCCAGATCATCAATGAAGAGATGAAACAGAACTGACCCCAACACTGACCCTTGGGGGAAACCACTTGTGAACTGGATGTAACCCCATTCACCACCACCCTCTGGGCTTTAAACTGGGACATCCAGTTAAAGCCAGTGTGTTTTTCACAATTCTCTCTTCTATGAAGCTGCTGTACCTTGTGACATTAGAAAGAAAAGAAAATGGTGTGCACCATATACATACTGGCCTCACTTAGAAATTGTTATTACTCGCAGCTCAAGCAGAATGGATCACAGATCACTCAGTGCTGAGCTGTAAATGAACTGTATTGCCTTCTTTTTATTGCATTTTTATGAATGTTTTCAACAGGTAAGCAAGCAGAAGGAGAGTCACGTGAAGTTATACTTTACTGTAGGAAAAAGTGCAGTCACAGAGAAAATACAGAAATATAGGAAGGCTTCTGCCTTGATGAATTTGGTTTTTTTGTTAAAAAACTATTGTCAAATAATTTTATACCCTCTACCCCAAGATTTGCTTTGTACATGCTGACGGTTTATTGGTGTACATATTGTCCACACTATACAAGTATCTTATTCTGATTAAAGGCATCATGAATGCACATTGAATGATGAAGAGTCTGAAACTGTGTTTGAAGCTCAATTGTATGCAAATTTTCATTGAGATTAAACAATACTAAGTATTTATAATTAAGTTTTGGGTAAGTAGTAAGTTACCTCATGAGGCAGTGGTTGCATGTATTTGACCACACAGTACAATCAGTTGAAAATTATTTTACATATACTTGTAGTGCTTAGACTGGGTGAAAAATAAGTATTTTTATCATCGAACTTGCCAATTGTTTAAATACATTAACCTATTAAATGAATGTATCATCATTGCCTATGCTACAAATGCATCTAAAAGCCTAGAAACGTGTTGGTCAGGTTCCCAAGGCTGCCCACTCAGATTTAGCTGAGTGTGTATAAAAGCTTTCTTTTGTAAACATACAGAGTCCTGCAGTTTGAGCAGTGTGTTTGCCCATTTTTGCATGCTCAACTACCATGCAGCCTTCTGAAGAATAATGCTTGACATTCTGGATAGGTAGTACTTAACAGGAGAGAAGACACAATTCTTCAAAATATTGTATATTGAGGGGCACGCAGAAACACAAACGTGCTTACAGAAACAGTAGTTGAGTGTCAAATGAATGCATTTGAAAAGTAATTACATCTGACTTTTATACTGAAACAAACAAACACAATTGTTCAACAATGTCTTCCTCCACAGACTTGGTTGCCAGTGTATTAATAATCCCACCTAATTGACACCATCTCTATTTATATTGTGTACTGTACTATTTCCAATCTTCAGTTTTTCCTTTTTTAAGTAACTGTTGTATCTGCCTCTCTCTGAACATGAGCAATAGCTTTTTCAAGTTAACGAGATTCCTATTTTACTTAAACAAGATGCATATTCACTATCTTTCTGTTGTTTTAAAGTATAATTGCTATGAATGTGTTCAACAGTTTGACTTGGTTTCTTCAAATTGAGTGAATTAATTAAAAATTGGTGTTTGCCCATAAAAGAGTGAATGAGCACACTCAGTGCTTGATGTCAGAAATCAGACTGTAAATGAACATAATTATGTTTCACCTTCCTATTTAGTCATTTGTGTGGGCATAAGCATTTAGTTGTTTGCAATGTAATTTCTTAAACAGTTTCATTTACACTTTGGTTTTTTAAGAAGAGAGGGAGGGTAAAAGAAAAGTTAATGACTAGATAATGATTTCTTTCTGAAAGGCTGAGCATCACTTCTAATCCTCAATTTGCAGAACATCAGGGTAGAAAATACTTCTCTGATGGTTTTATGCTAACTGTAGGTTATTTAGAAAGAAATTTTCACCGCAGAACATGAGAGATTATTTTGGCTCCAGGTGCCAGGGTGTTATTCCTACATACATTTATGGTATGGTGTAAGCAAGATGATATGCAAAGGTGTTCTCTATCTGTATTGTACAATACACTGCTTGAAAGCAACAGACACTGATGATGGCTGCCATTTTGTTTAAAATAATCCATATTATAGAGTCAAAACAGCATGGCTTTTTTCCTTAAATTTACATACCCAACACAATAGTCTTTTTTTTCTATTTTGACTGCTTACTGAATGGAAAATGAAATGCAGTTCAACCAGCACATTGCTTGTTATAATTTTGCTTTTTGTGGGATTGTTTTTCTTGTCCCTAGAGAAACCCAGCATTATATTCATAATTTGGATAGGCTTATTTAACAGTAAGCAGTTGCTTTGTCTCCATGAAGGATTACATGACCCAACAGCACAATCAGATAGGAGAATAATTTGGCATTTTTATACAGGAATACTGTCTTGCTACTGAATAAAAAAACCCCTGTGATTATTGTGTGTTTTTGATATACATTAAATAAAAAAGTTCTAAGCGTGGAGTAGGATGTTATATGAGTTTCTTCTAAACTGGAAAAAAATAAATAGGATGATGAACAAAAAAAGTCTGCAACTGAAGATTTCAATTTTAAAAGGTTAAAATTGGAGAAAGGAGGGAATGTAGGACATAATGAGAACTTAGTGGTTAGAGGTTGAATATCCCTCTGCCATCCTATCTGCTGTGTGAAATATACAGAAATAATACAATGCTGGACAGGAAGAGAGTTTCTATTGTAGACAGTTGAATTCCCTACTATTATAAATTCCTAAATTTCGCCAGCTATCCTTTAAAATGGAGTATTCCTTTAACAAACCTGTTTGAGATGTTAGTCCTCTGAAAGTCTGAGGTCCTCTAATTTCTTAACTAAATGCACTAATAACCATGTAAGACTAATTTGGGTTTTTTTTGACGGTATTATTCTTAAAACTAACCATCAATTCTGCCTCCCAATTGTTCATTCCTGTTAGAACTTATGGAGAACTGTCTTTTCCATTTCCATCTGAAATAGAGGGATGTTTTTGTGAGAGTACCCAAATAGTCAAAAGAGTTTTCCAGTTCAAGTTCATGTGCCTGCATTTACGGGCTCATGTAAAATACCAAGTGCAAATTTTCAGTTTATTTTAGAGTACTGGAATTCTACCTGGAGGTTGAAATAACAGTGTCAGGACTGCACAAAGAATTCTCTGTGCCAAACATGCTCTTTGATCAATACATTAATTCCATTAATATCAACTGTAATCTCAAAATCATAAATAAGAAAGTAATGAGCATAAACTGCGACCTCTTATTTTCCTTGGATAGCTCCTGAGCAGTAAAGCACTGGAAGAAATATATCTGTAAGGCTGGTTACCACAGAAGTGTTTTTTCAGGTTTCAGGTTATTCCTCAGCAGGAATTTTATCAAATATGGGAAATCAGTGGAATGTTTTTCTTTCTCATAATACTATTTGAATTGACAACACAGATGCATTTTAAGCATTAACAACTATTCTTGATTGTCTGCTAAAATTCCTGAAAATCTCCCTTTTACACTGTAGTGCAATGCAACTAGAACCATTTTGTTCCTGCAGAAAGGTGACTTCAGGAACTTATAAAAGGTTGAGTGTGATAATTTTATAACAACCCAGAATTTTCCCTTTACTGGTTAACAGCTTTTCAGGGATTAATAAGTAGAATATTGATAGTTATAAGTAAATACGAGAAAAGATGCATGAATAGTAAATATAAATAGTGCAGTGCTCATGTAGCTGCCATGTTAGACAATGAAAAGTTATTTTTTTAATGACATGAGACACAAATCACAAAATGTAATATACCACAGCTTGAAAACTGGTATTTCTGTCCACCTTGCAATCATGAAGGCTGTATGACTTCAAGATTTTTAGTTCAAAAGATAAAGAGTTTTAAAAAATAGTTACCTTGTGAATATCTGTTCTGCTGCTCAAGGATACGATTTAATGTTCATTTTGTATATATGGTGTGCTTGGGAAAGGGTGAATCAAATAGGTGCTAAAGGAAAAAACTTGACTGCTCAGAATTGTTGGCTAAATTTTACCTTCATTTATATAACATTCAAGGCTTTATAGAAATATAATAACCAAAGATGCAAAAGTCAGCGCCAAACACAGATATAACAAAATAGATTCAAAATTGGAGAGAAAACTCCAGTATGTGCAGCAACAGATCTATAATAATAGAGCTTGATAATAGCATTTAATATTGTTAATCACAACTTGATAATAATGAGTATCTTACACCACACTGAAATGTTACATATTTCTGGTATCATTAATCCTTTTCCTTGCAAGACTGAAATTCAATTCCTTAATGATAGTGTTCAATGATAAAGTGATGCTTATCTTGCCATATTTTGCCGATTTTTTTTTTTTTTTTAGTGATAGAGGTGAGAAATCCCACAATTTGCACTGCAAAGGAAAATATTATTTTAGCTAGAGCTTCAATGGGGAAAAATAGGTGTTCTGCAATAATGAATTGTTCTGAGATGATTTGAAATCTACATTTTTGCTTATTTTAAATAATTCCTTTGACGTAATACTTAGTGAATGATTTAAATTTGAAATAAGTTTCTTTTGCAACATTAATGGTGGGAACTCCCTCAAATTCACAGGATCTTCGGAATTTTAGCCCCTAGAAATCAGTCAGGTCTCATTTTGTCATGTGAAGTGTGGGAGGTACCCTTTAATGGTTACAGACTTTCCATGTAGAAGAAAGGAATCTTTCAGGATCATGACTTAAATCCAAAAATTTATGCTAGTTGGATACTGCACTATTAATGGCAATTAATGAATATATATTTTTTAATTTTAGTTTCTTTTTTTTCTAAAAAATCCTCCCCAACTCTCAGGAAAGTACCAGAAAATATGAAAAAGCAAACTCTGTAAGTAGAGTAATTAAGTAAGGGTAAGAGAATTACCTTGGAAACATCCTGGAAAGCCTTACGGAATAATGGGACAAAGTCTAAGGAGACAGTGAGGAAACAGGGACCAGTAGGTTTATGCACTTCCTCATGACCATGTGCAACTACCTTTGAATTCCTGTTAGAATAATTAGCAGCAAAAGCAGCAACACCAACAATAACTAAAGAGAAAGAAAATGAAATAAAACACTCTGCAATAAAATATTAGGTAGCTTCCTAATATTAATTATTTCTTCAGATTTTTATATAGGTGTAAAAATATGTATGTAATGTGGTACATAGAAATTCCAAAGTGAAAAGGGAAAAAAATATGATTTCCATTGGGTAAAAGGTAAAAGTTGATATATTTTGTGGGAAGTAGAATGAAAAATCACTGAATATACACAAACAAAAATAATTGCAGCCAAGATGAAACTGCTCATTAAAGGACTGCCAGGTTTGGTGTTAAGTCTAATTTTATTTGACAATTTCGTAAATGATGTGGGGGAGGAATAGACCTTGAATTACATTCTTAGATTGTACTAAATTGGAAAGTGCTGTATATTAATGAGGACAATAATACTTCAAAGGTACTGGAGGGTTTTAGAAATGTGAATATAAGGTAATAGCATTATTTCAGTTTGGGTAGAAAATGAGAGTATAAAAAGGAGAAGCCCTGAAAAGAAAATTAAACCATAAAGAAAATGTTGACCATATTTTTAAAAACAGAAAAATAGAGGCTTTAGAAGCAAACAGAAAGTGATGCTTTTACTGAACTAAAGCTGTTGGTGATTTAAAAGAGAGGGTTTTATTACTTTTTAAGATTGCATTCCTTTTGAAAGTCTTCTTGCAATGTAAAAATACCAACTTAGATAACTCTCAATGTCTTTCATGGTGCAAATTACAAATATATATACGTGTGACATCACGGAGTGATATTTTTTCCAAATATGAGAGGTTGTTTATATCTGCAGAAATATATTCCCAGACATGATAGTATCCTGACTTACATTCTGTAGAGATTTGTACCTTGATTAATTTTACAAGGAATAAGTCTACTCCAGGTAAATAATACAAAATTATGTAGTATGTATACCATTGTAGGATTGTCTGCAAAAATAGACTGATAATTTGTCTGCAAATATATTAATGCAGAATTTTAAGTATTAATGCCTCCATGCATGAACTTTTCTGATCTTTCTTTTAGAAAGTTAAAAAAGAGTGGGCAGACTGTGGGATGACATTGTAGAATCCTATAACACTCTTGTAATAAGAAGTAAAGCAATTTTTATTATGGTATGAGCTGATTTATGAAGCTTGCATTTCAGTCCTATGTTACATAAGTAACAACTTAAGAAATCATTATAAATTAAAAAAAAAATAAAGAAACTTAGCTAAAGGAATAAATAATACCAAATTGCATACTACATTTCAATTTACTCAATTAAAATATAATATCACATTCTGCTTTTATTAAAGGAATTCATATATTATTGGTTTACTTCTTTTATTGTTGTGAACATTTACTTCTCTAAAGACATTATCTTACTAAAAATTATTCGCTTATATCTGTTTCTCATTTTCTTGTGATATTTTGCTGCTGGTGCGTTCCTATTTGCCACCTCCCAACAATGTTACATATTTTAATCCAGCTCACATATTGCAGTGATCTTCTGAAGTCACACGAATTTTGCTTAGTGATCCTGGTCTTGCAAAAAATTAGGGACGCGTTTGGCTCAAGGATGAGAGATTTCTAGTTAGTGTAATAATTGCTGCACTAGGTAACCTCAGTCAAGCTCTAAAGACACCAACTTTAACTCCCTGTCTTTACTGGCTGTATCCTGGTAGACTCCCTGCTTTATTTTCCCACCTCATGCCCATGGAGACTTTTCAGTCTGTTCTCCATCTGTCCATCCCTCTGCCTTATGTAAACACAGATGTGGGTCTCTTGTTTTTTGAAGGGACACAGTGGAAAAAAGCCTTGTCAGTCTACAATAATTATATTGTATTCAGCAAACAATTTCATAGAGTCATGGAATCATATAGAATTTTAAGGATTACA
This sequence comes from Anomalospiza imberbis, assembly GCF_031753505.1. Lineage (NCBI taxonomy): Eukaryota > Metazoa > Chordata > Aves > Passeriformes > Viduidae > Anomalospiza > Anomalospiza imberbis. The sequence continues at coordinate 24,771,483 of NC_089689.1, read as the reverse complement.
ACGGGCCTCAAAGATCATCCAGCCCCAGCCCCCCTGCCAAGGGCAGGGACACCTCCCACTAGAACAGGGTGCTACATCCAACCTGGCCCCAGGGATGGGGCATCCACAGCTTCTCTGGGCAGCCTGTGCCAGGGCCTCACCACCCTCACAATTAAGAATTTCTTCCTAGTATGTAATGTAAATTCCTCCTCTTTCAATTTGTACTCATTACTCCCTGTTCTATCACTACAGTTCCTGACCAGGAGCCCCTCTCTGGCTTCTCTTTAGTTCCCCTTCACACACAGCAACCATTGGAGCCACATGTGTCATTCAGGTCCCAGATCTGCCTATCTGTGGGTATAAATATGATGTCCGTCCTGTTTTCTCTTGTTGATTCTGGGGTATTCTAGGTTTCCTTTTATTTGCTTTAGAAAGAACGTTAGACCAACGATTCAGCAGTTTCCTCAGTGGAACATGGCTTTCATCTGCTTCTTGGTATCATCAGAAGGAGTTTTCTCATAACTGGATCACACAATCACACCCATGGAACAATATGACAATGGGAAGTGGCCATTAAAGGCAAGGATCAGGCTAGATTATATTTATCCCATAGGGAACTTCAGCAGCACAATTGAAGTAAGGTAGGACAGTGTGAACTGTAAGATTTAGTGGTTGATCACATCAAACTGTCACAAAGAGGAATCCATTAATTGCAGCACACAAAGGGTGAGAAATGGTTGAGTGTATGTGCTGATCAGCTGTGGCTGTGAGGCATCAATATTTGTGAAAATAATATTGAATATACATTAAGTGAATGTAATATTAGTATCACCAAAGGCATCAGTAGGACCTACAGTCTTCAGTTCATGGAGTGTTTAAAGGAATTTAGGAAGGAACCAGTACAGATAAAGCTCGTTACAATTACTGATAAGTGCAAAGCCTATTGTACAAGAAATGACTGATGCTTCTTTTACCTAACATCCATAAATTGTGGAAAAAATTGTCCCAGTTGTTGTTTTAGTTGCTAATTGTCTTCATATTCCTTATTTCTTGAGTGCATTTGTTGAGTTTCAGCTTCAAACCAGTGGGTATCATTATGCCTTTTTCTCTTAGAGAAAATAGCTGCTTATAACTGTCTGGCATTTTCTACTAAACTTCAGCTGCATCATCCATTTGGTTTAATACAATTGAAATTGCTTAAGTCTCTTTTAAATTCCTTTTTTTCCTTGTTTGATTAGTGAAGGAAGATGGATAACTTGCTGCTCATATTGTGCTGTCAAAATTGCAGAAAAATTCCAATCTCCATGCAAGAATTGCGGCTCTATAGCTAAACTTCTGACTTTTGAAAATAGAAATGCATGTTTGCTTCATGCTTTTGGGAATGTTTACTGAGTCCTTAAATTCTGGGCAGAGAGCATACAGTACCTTTATAACTTTGTAACAAAATATTATGGTCTCAAAGTTTTGGATCATATTTACATTACGTGACCTAAACTTTAAGGGAAGATGGTAAAATATAATTATATTCTCATTTGCATATTAAGCATGTTTACAGATATCTATATTGTTTTTCCCACCAAATGGCACTAAAGTTAGCATGGCTTAGTGTATTGGGATTTTAGAATTGCAGGACTATTCATTCCAAAGTGGTTTTGTGTGAATTCTCTTATATTCCAGCTCATGTCATGAATTCTCTTATATTCCAGCTCATGTCAGTAAATCAGTAGATTGTTCTTTAATTAGCAATGCCAGGACTGCTGATGGAGATGTTATTCTCTGAAGGTGCAGATAAACTCGAGATCCTGATCTCCGGTGAACATTAAAGCTTCTGGGACCCTTTTGAAAGATAAAACTATTGACTAAATATATTGACTAGGTTTCATTTTGGTTTTTGTTTCTCATCTCATGGTTTCCTACTGTTAGATAATGTGGGTTGTGTTTCATGTGCTGAACACATACATTGGTAATGGTGCACTATTACAGTTGGAAAGTTAGGCTCAAAATATATGTCAGTCAAACAGACTTTTTAATAAAACAGCTTAATTTTGTGAGGCTTAATTAGATTCCTGTGTTTCACATTACAGAGTTAAAACCTACAGCATTTTATCCAGGACAATGGAAGATGAAATCCCCTTCCAACCATATGCTGAATACTTCCCTAGTTGTCTGTCTTGCTTGTCTGAGTATTTTTCTACGATACTACCATCCACATTAATTTCACAGGGAAAATACTTTCCCTTTAAAAGTCCCTCTGATTCTGCTCCAACATGTTATGAAAAACTTACACATATAAAATGCAAAATTACAGAAGCTTTAGTTCTAAAAAAAGATGGGGAAAAAAAGAAAAGAAATTCTAATGATGCAATTCTCCAGAAAAACAAGGTTTACTTTCTGTATCAAGTAGTTTAACTCAAGGTATTTATGTGCCTGTAAATATGTAGGAGCAGAGAACTGCAACTTCACCTATAATCAGAGTGTGAAATAAATAAGGAAAGTGTAGAAAATTTACTCTTCACAAAAAGTTTTGTTTTATGTCTTTAACTTTCTCAGCAACAATTTCTTTTAAAATGATGTTTTAAAACATTTTGTTGATTTCACAGAATATTCTCAGGTGGTAGCAAAATTGGTAGAAAATTTCCCATGGAAAAGAAGCCCACCCAAGTGCCAGGTCTTTGCCACCACCAGAGACTGATCTCCAAGGTTGCTCTACTTAGATTAGTGAGGAAGTGCACATTAAAAAATTGTGAATAAAAATACTCAATATAAAAATTACTGGCAGAGCAAGAACTGTTTCTATTTGTTTGTGTGTACCAGTCACAGAAATATGAACTGTACAAAGGTAGCTTGGGATATGGGAGCAGTCTGTGTTTCAGGCAGCTGCTGTGGTTTCTCTTCAGTATAAACAGGCACACACAGGGAAGTAGAGGAAGTCCTTTATCACTCCACTAAGCGTGTCCAACATTGAAGCTGAAAACTTTCCCTTTATGTAGCAGAAATAGCAACTCACATGGTCTTTTTAGGCCAGCATCTGTTAGAAGAAACCAAATAATGCTGTCATGGTCACAAAGCCAGTGCTAGGGTATCTAGCATTCACAGGACAGGAAATTCCATAATTCAGGACTTCAGGAGGGTTTCACCCCCACCCCAACCCTAATTTTATCCTATTTCCATGGTCATCTGGTTCCATTGATAACTTTAAACACACCAAAGAAGAAGGTGAGCAATGTTTATATTTCATATCTATGTCTTTCCTGTGCTGGGCAGGATGTCTTACAGATACATGGATTAACCTCTTCCCTAAATGTGTAGGTGGCTGGGTTTATGCAGCTTTGGATGATAGAAAACTTTAAATTGTTGAAACTTCCATTCTTCTGCATAGGTCAAAATAAAGAGTGGTAGAAACATTTAAAAACCTCAGCATGTCCAGAAAGAAAATGGATCCTTTAGCTGAATATTAGAATTTATTTGGCTACCTCTTTGAGGAGGGTGGCTCCAAAGGGCCATTCCATCATGACAAAGGACAGCTGAGGGTCACAACTCAGGGAAGTTACCTCCAACACTGGACATAGAAAACTGAAGAACATAAGTGGTTATACCTTACTTGCTCTTGTATGACATATGAAATTCATTTTTTAATAACTATTGCAAGAAAAGCTTTTTAAACTTTGGGTCATGATTGGGAAGTGTGTACAGTTCAGTGAGATGGGACAACACAATAAGTTACTTCTAAGGATGCTGGCTTGCTTGTAACGAGAATAACTTCTTTTTTTCCCCAGTGTGGCTGTTGTAACTTGATCAGACAGAATAATGCAGAAGTTACTGAGCAGAAATTCTGAACTGAGGACAAGAAGACCCACCCTCAAGTCTGACAGAAAAACATAAGATCAAAATAAGTGACCCTAACAGATACTTTTCTCACTTTGCTTGAAACATCAAAAAAGACTTCTTAAATTTCTTTAAGTAGAATTTGGCTGACAATATGATCAGAAGAATGAAGATTGTATATATATATATACTTGCTATAGTTTGTTAAAGGAACAGAGAAGGAAAAAAGTATTTCTCCCAATTAACTATTTATAAGATTCCCCGGAAATGACAAATTATTAGCTTTGAATATGGAGGATGTCCATAAGACTTGCCAGGCAGAACTAACATGCCAGTGGGGTTTCTTTTGAGGTCAGACTCAGGAAAGCTGTGCTCCTGGAGAGATTTGTGCATGGAACATCACATACTTTGAGTATTCCCACTGAAGTCAATATAGAGATATCCTGGTGTCAGAAGACAACAGGACAATAAGAGTTTGCATAGCCTGTAGAGATAATTAAATATCTAAACCTCTGATTGACTTCTTATTTAAGAACTTAATAAATGTAAGAAAAGAAATGAGGGGGCTGGAACATAGCATAGCTGTATAGTTCATAGTTGCTTACTCATATTTCTTTTACCTTTCTAAAAACCTTTTGTTCTTCTTTAGCATTTCCTGTTTAAATAATCCTTTTTGTTTGCTCTTTTCTATTTGCAGTGTAATCCATTTCATTTTCACTTTTCTTCCCTCCAGCATTTGTGAGCTCTCTTCTGCCTTTTCCCTCTTTGACCTGGTCTAACAACTGTGTCCTAGCCTATTTCTCAGCTAAGTGAGGCTCAAGGGTATTTGAATTCAATTTGGGGCCATCTCTACTCTGACAACAATGTTGCTCAAGTAATACCGTTAGGTCGCTAAGATACTGTACAAGGCAACAGAACATGGCTAATAAATTTTATTTTTTTTTTCTAGACAAGGTAACTGTGCATTGGTGTAACTGATGTTCAAGAAAAGTACTTTGTTATTTATACATTCCAAGCACTGTGAGACGTTCTCCAAAATGCTCATTTGACTGTTCTTTTTCAAAATTGATCCACCATAAGAGAAGAAGCATTTTTTTTCCTCCATGATTCATTTAAACTTGACACATCTCGTAAATGCTGAAGCACTGGGGAGGGTATTTTTTCCCCATCTCTGTTCTTACCAGACGTCTTCTGCTTGTCTCGGAAGACAAAAGATTCCCCACAGTAAACTGTAAAAGCAGTGTGATTCTTTTTGTTTAACAGAAGAGAGTTAGTGTTAGAATGCTTTTAAAGTTTTGCTTATGGTTAGGAGGCAAATAGGTGGGTTAACTTTGCCCTTTTTTAAAAACAATTCTGAAGTGAAACAGTTCTGTGAAATCAAATAGATACTGAACTATAAATTCAACAACAAAGTCTTTACAGTTTTAAACCAGGAAGATTTTGTAAGTTTTATGGTTGGAGAAGAAATGGCATGTGCAGAATAATCTTGGTTTAGCAGGGCTTTTGTCCTTGTTGCTAATAATATTATCATTAACAAATGATATCATTAACAAATGATACCATTAGCAAAATGTGTGTATAGATGAGATTCTGTTATAGCTGATACAATATTTCTTTGAAAGCTTATCCAGAGAATGGTTTAGTGGCTCACAGTCAAAGCTGTGAAAAAACCTATTCGGTGGGACTCTGTGGAATTCTATTCCTCATTAGACTTAGATGATGAAATTAAATTTCTATGTGTTGACAACATTCTGTGACAGATAATTTTAATAAAAAAATCAGAATTCAAAATGATCCTTTACTTAGAGAGAAGAAAAAGCATTTTGGACTGTATAAGCAGAAACATAGCCTAGAACATGTGTGGAGTAATTTTTTTAGCTTCTCACAGGATGAGCAAGGACAAACTGCATTCTATTTTGCATAATTCACTTCCAGGAAACTGTGGACTGGATGAAGGCAACTGAATGAAAAGCAGAAATGATGATCAGAAGTGTTGTAGGTGATCTGCAATGAAAAATGGAAGAACTTCAGCTTATTAGGAAGGAATGTTGAGATAGAGCATAACAATTTTGAGTATGTGTGGTCTCTTGTGATTTGGGCAATAAGTAAAAAACTTGAATTGTTGTAGTACCTTGGAAGTGCTGAAGGAGAATTCAGAGTAGTTATTAGGTAGAGGCATTTTGCTGTAAAGGCAGAGAATCTTTGAAATTATATTCCTAGGGAAGTTATGGTGTCTGTCATTAAATATCTACAACATGGATTAGACAGAAAGCTGCCCAGAGTGCCAAATCATTTTGTATGGTAGTGAGATGAAGGAAATGACATCTGAAGCCATTTGCCTAAGAACTATGCCTGTTTTTGTTAAACTAAACTTTAATTCATGTTACATTTGTACTAGCTGGAAAAGAGCAGAATCTAGATTTATATCTTGATAACCTCCTTTACCTTCTCATTACCTGGGGGAAACTAAATAGTTTGCATTAGAATTGTCTTGCATATAGAACAATGTAAAATATTGACAATGAAATATATACAAACAGGATAGTGCAACCATACTTGCATTCAAATTAGCATCCTTTCACATGCTGCTCTTGATAAATGATAATAATAGGGATTAGTTTATAAACCTTAATTCACAGGTAGAAACCTGATTTACCCAAGCAGTTGAATTAAACAATTTGCTTTTGGGATAAGTAATGTGTTCCGGGATTGGGATAGCTCGGAAGGAGTACTGCTGAACTCTGTAAATGATACTTAGCAATGAGTATCAGCTGATATTTAACTAGGTGTGCCCATCATCAGTGTAAGTCTTGTTGGAAGGGATGAGTGTGCTTTACTGGATAGAGGCCAGGATAGGCTTCATCCTGCTTGGACTCCATCCTATTTGGTCAAAAGCTTCATTTGCTACTGTCTAGGTCTGAAAATTATGATGTATGATCAGCTTTGAGACTATCAAAGCATAATTATGTCTTGAAATTAATGGTGCTAGCCATCTGAGCCCAAAAGTTGGGAATAAGGAAATTGTATACTCCGATTCCTTCTTTACCCTCTTTCCAGGGCTACCTAAAACTTTAGTCTAGTTTCCCTAATTAGTAAATGACGGTAGTACATACTGTATTCTGTAAGTCCTGTAGACATGCATGTAAAATACTACATGCATCATAGATATTGCTATTAGTATTTGTTAAATTACTTTTTCTTATTTATTATTTATTTTGCACAAGCACCTCCAATTTGGAACTGTTCGTGCTGCTTGTCTCTGATTAGATTTGAGATAAAAACTGTTAAATGCCTAAATGCTGGTAGGGTTTTTTGTAAAATTAACAACTTCATGGAAGTTGGCTGCATATAGCATAAAATAAACAGAATAGCCTATAAAATCCTTATGACTGTGGGCATCTAAATTAAGGCTGTTGGCAGAAAAATGAAGTTTGACTACATACATGTACATCTATTGATTTAAATGGGTCTTATTGCCAAGGCATTACAAATGAGACTGCCAGTGTTGCAGCAGAGTAAATCAGCAGTATCAGGCAGAGCAAGGAGACTTGGACAAAATTATTAATGGATAAATCTCCAAGAGCTAATTTAACTCAGTTTTCTTTCAGTGTTAAATAAGGAAAAAGTGTAACCTATAATTGTGAGTAAACATGATATATTTCTTTTGAACTGTCACTAAAAATAAATTAAATTTGGTGAACACTTTTCTTGGGTTAATATGTTGCTATTACATAGTTTTTTTTTTAAAAAAGTGTCTTCTGGGAGGTCTCTTTGCCAAAAGTATAAGTCATATGTAAAGTATTATATAAGAAATGTGTTTGTCCAACTCAGAGTAACATCTATTTCTTTACCTTCAGTTTCTTATGCCTATTTCCTTTTCTTTCTTGCTGTTTTCAGGACTTGTCTTCTATCAGTCCTTCTAGATTCAAACCTCTTTTCCTTTCTCTCTTTCTCTTTGATTTTAGATCACTTTAATTCTCTGTCTCCTTTTCTTTTTCTCCACTTCTCCAGGTTATATATATATTTTAAGTAACAGTGGCATAAAATCTAATTTCTTTCTATTTAAGGGAAAAAAAAAAGGAGATAAATTCTGAAAAAAAACCACTAGCCTTGAAATAGTTTTCAGAAAAATGCAGCTGTTATGTTTTTAACCACACAATAATACACACACTTTCATTATGGTAAATTCTCAGGGCTGTACTTGAACTATTTTTGTGAACTGGGTTTTTATCTTTAGATTTTTTTTTCCCTTTAAAAATGGGATTTTGCTCTCAGTTGATGAGATTGGAAGTATTAAACTACAGTTGTCCTTGATTCCTTTTGCTGCTTCTTCATAGTCCAAATTGCCCTTCATGCAGAGCTGAGCTTGTAATATGTACTCTAGATGCTGAGTAAATGCTTTCCCTGACTGTCCCTGGCTTACTCACTCAGCCACTCTGAGTCACCTTCAAAACGTCAAGATTATGTGTGTATACACTGTAATAAATAACCACCTGCACTGAGGTAATGCAAATTGAATTTGTTGAAATATGGTCTATTATATTAAAATTTATGTTTCTATTATAATTTTTATTGTATTAAAAAAAATGTCCTGTGTAAAATTACTGAGAAATAAGAACTGTGTCCATATATAGGAATGCTTATCTTTTCTTGGGAACTATTTTAATAGATTCTTACTCTACACATATCTACTAGACCCTCTTAAAAACACAGAGTTGGATTTTGTCATTCCTAAAACAGGTCAAGCAACTCAGTCATGATGTCCTCTTTGTATATATCTAAAAGAGATAATAAGAGAGCTGGTTTCTTTTTCTACTTTAGCCATATAATATTTCTTATATTTAACTATATAATATTCTTAATATTTAACCATAATAATATCTCTTAAATATTGTCAACAGATATAAAATACACCTAAAACATACAAATTCGAGGGATTTAAAGATAAAATCCAGGTGTAGGTTCATTTTAGTTTGGAATCTGCATGAATGGTGACATGGTGGGAATGAGGGTGAGATGTGCTGAGAACAGAAGGACTTTTTAATACACAGTTGTGAAGCTGACACAACTCTAGTGCTTTTATTGGGCTGAAACAAGTTAATGACCTGTATAACAAATAGTTATTTTCCTGAATGAAAAAAACCCAAAAACATTAAAGAAGAAAATTTGAAATCAATTGATAAGTATGCAGGCACTAAATTAGCCTTATTTCATGCTAATTCAGCTTTATTGAATTCATATCACCAGCCATAAAAGCTGCCTCTGCTGTTCTAAGTAATACCCAGTATATCTCAATTAGCAATGTATTAACCTTTTATCCAAGCTGGCTAGCAGAGTGAAACTAAATAGATTAACTATCAAAAAAAAAAAAAAAAAAGGAAATAAAAATATAAGAACAGAAAGAGAAGTTAAAAATATTTTTATTTTTGATTGTAACTTAAAAAATACCAGTAGAGTGGACAAAATGACATTAAATCATTAGTATTCCCAAGTCTGATAGAATATAAATTTCCTTTTTAAAGGTTGAAACTAATAATGAATATCTGAAGAATTTTAAATATGTTTGGAATAACAATGGGCCATACCTGTTGCTAACCACTGAAAGGAATTAGAATATATGACCTCAGCCTTCATTCCTATAGCTGTGGAAACATTTCTTAGCATAGTTCAAATTCAAATCACATTTGATTAGTTTATAAAAGGCATCACATTTGATTAGTTTATAAAAGGCATCATTCAGATAACATAGTTTATAAAAGAGAGCTAAAGGTAATGGTCACTTGTATTTTTGTCTTTTAATTGCAGTATTTAATCTTTTGGGACGGGACACTAACTCTGTATTTTAACTCTCGTCTGTATTTTGTGAGTTAATCGGTTCAATACTGAGACATTCTTCTTAATTAATTGATCTTGGCTCAATTTAAATATAAGAGACTATGTGGCATTATTTTTTTTAATCACATGTAAAAGCACAATAAGAAAGACAGTCCTTGAGGTTTGAACAACATATGCAACAGATGCTTATTGTAGTGTATTTAAACCTGAATTTCTTTTTTTGACATAGCCTAATATCTACACCAAGTATTGTAGAAGTTTGTGGACTAAAAATGCACTATAAATCCTCCAGGGTGGGTGATGTTTCAGAGTTATTGTCTCCATTGATAACCTTCATTCTTGAATCCCAAGTTTTGTTTCAGGCTTTTTCTGCTGCAGTCTAATTATGACATTAACATTTTTTTTTCTCCTTTACTCACTAATAGAAATTGTGACTATCATGAATGGAGGGACCATATGCTACTTTGAAAAGGCAGCAGGGACCATAGAGACAGCTTATAAATGATCTGAGTAAGAAATGAACAGAGACCAATTAAGCTGGTTAGGAGGCTGAAGGTTTTGGAAAGCGAGGATACTAAATTTGGTTCCCTTCAAAAATGATAGAATTAAAAATTAGTGCAATTATTTTCTGTCTTTTTGCTTAATAATTCCTTTGTCACTTGCCACAACATGGCATGGTTTCTTTTCTCTTTTTAATGTGGGACACAGATTTTAGCACTGGAAGTTGTTTGTGAGTGAAATTACCAGGATGGGACTGGTGGCCACTCACAATATGGCTTTTGTCACTGAGGAAAGTCTGTGCACTAAATAATGCATGCACAATTACCACATTAATCAGGCTGGTCAAAACAGGTGATCCAGTGAATATCTTTGTGCCCACTGCCATTTAATGCTATTCACCCATGTATCTATTATAACTTGTCGTTTAACACCACAGGTGTGCTCAGTCCTGTGCAGATAACATGGAGAGGAAGGATCCTTTCTTACAGAATTTACATTCAAGGTATCCAGTATTGGATGGCAATAAAATGCAGGAAAATCTGAGTGTTTTTTTTTTTTTTTTCAAACCACACTTTAGTTAAGTTTTTGATCTTTATTTAGCTTTGGAGGGATATTTTGGGAATATATTTTAAGCTTTTATTTTTGAGTGTCTGGAAAGTATCCAGTTAGTGAGAAAAGAGGATGTAGCCAAGGAAGTGTTTCCGGATGTAAAGGGTGGAATGAAAAAGTGCCACAGAAGAGAGCAAAGGGACAGTTTGAATACCAAAAGCCTGCAGGTAAAGTCACAAATGGCTTATTATAATTACATGTCTTTTGTAAATGACAAAAAAAATAGTAAGTTCAGTGTTAATAATATATAGAGACAAGAATGGGAAAGATATATGCTGACTTAAATACAAAGGGGAAAATCATATTTACAGTTGGAAAAATATCTGTTTTGAAATAAGGAAAATTCCAGAAAAGAACAAAAAAAGAAAAGATTCTCCCAGGGAATATCTAGAAAATCTCAGAGGTTCACACATAGCAAATATGTTTAAAAAGAAAGAAAAGTTTTGATTCCACCGACAACTGCCTCAAACTTCACACTGCAATGCATGAAGGGGTGTGAATTGGGGTCATTATTTAGTTTACTGCTTTGTGGTTACAGTAATGAAAATAATCCATTATTCTCTTTTCCTCTCTTGTAAAACTGGTTTTTCCCCCTTGGCACAGATGATGAGGCAACATGACCAGACTTCTGTGCATGGCCACACTAGCTGGGGCTGACCAACACTTTTGTTTCCTTGTGCTTTCCCACGTATGTGCTTTGATCTTAATTTTTAAAACTCCTTCAGCCAACCCCATTTCTTCCCTCTGATTCTGGGCACAACCCTGACAAAAAAAAAAAAACAAAAAACTGGCCAAGGCCTGAAACTCCCAAATGTGAGGATAATACCAGCAATACCAATGGTAGCAAAATTATGTGAAGAATGGAGATTTCTGCTCTGCCTGGGTAAATGAGACAACATAACATGGTGTATCTGAAGTGTACTGCATATCTGAGTATCTCAAAACACTCCACGGATTATAGTGATTCATTGTAATTGCATCATGATATTGCCATTATGTTGCAGTCATGTTATCATTTCCGTAATAAACATTTATCTTAGGAATGCTTGTGTGCACCACATAATTAGTTCTGGAATAAAGAGTGCTAAACATGAGGTGTGATTCATTAGGAGAATGATAGAATTTGATTTTTAAATTCTAACAATTTATTTTAACTGTTACTTGTTGAAAGTGAAAACAAACTGAAGTTCTGTTAATTGCAAAACTGATACAAAACAAGCTTAATTAATGATTGAAAGCTAATACTTATTTAAATATTAGCACAATTAGTTATTGTTGAGTTTTTCATTTCATGTCACTGTAAAATTTAATTGTCTGCTCTATTTATGATTTCCGGTAGAACAATTTGATCTAGAATCTTAAATAAGAAAATAGTTTATTTATCAAAATATAGCCAGGGATAACAATTTTACCCAATACGTTATTGCCTGAATCTGACTGTATCACTCCAAAAGAAGTCTTGCTATAAAGTATTAATAAAAATAATTTTAGAAAATCTAGTCTGCTATTGAGATGCCAGCCATACATGAGGAAGCAGAAAACCTTCATTTTAAAAAAAAATCACTTTAGCTTAAAAGCAAAATATACTCTGTTGCAAGCTAATCACCTAATTATTCTATTCTGCACAACTTTTGCCTTCTGAGGGTTGTCTGCATAAGGCAGTCATCTAACTCTAACTTAATTAGCTTGGTTAGTAGAAGAACTATGGTCATATTAGCTCCAAATATGTTTATAGAGCACTGAGTTATTTGTGAGAACAATACCCAGAGCTTCTGAGACTTGGGGTGTTGTTCACTTGTAAGGATGATATATAAACCCAAACCAAACAAACAACAAAATCCACAAATCCCTATGAGAAGTAAATGAAAACTATTTGGCTTTCTTTGCTCCCAGCCTCTGAGAACTTCAGAAAATATCATATAATGTGATCCCTGTGATGCACAAGCATGTGATGTACAAGCATGTAGCATAAAAATTTTTATTTCCAGTCTAGAGAATTAATAATCCTCAAACATTAATCCTATAGAAATAAGACCAGTTGGATGAAGATCCACTTTCAGAGCTAAACTTCCAGGTTTACCATGTCAACCTTCAAGGAGCCTGTGGCTTCAGTGGTATCCTAATAGTGGATTGGAAGAGTTGCATCTCTAAGAACAGGAATTCAGTGGGAAATAGGCTACAGGTGACCTGTATCTGCAGAACCATGGCCAGACTTCAAATAGGACAAAGGACAAGCCTACATTACTGAGAAAAAAGTAATAATGCTGGGAGGAGCTATTGGAATTCACAGCCTGAGAAACTCACCACCAGGACAGTGGTTCCTACTTTGTGTATCGTGGATGTTTCAACTGTGACATTTAGGTCTGGTTTCTGATCCCACAGTACTTGGAACAGAGCTGGTAATCCAAATGTTTGGGAAAAGCAGTCATGGGATTTTATACCTTGGGAATATTCAGGTGCCTACACAACTTCTCAGCCAAAGAGGAGAGTTTACCAAGTTTCAGCAGCTGGTATTTCCTCTGACTTGAATTTTGGATTTAAATGTGGGCTTAGTCACTAAAGTCTCCCTAAGTACTTTGTCTGTTAATTCTGGGAATATGAACCTAAGCCACTTTTGTTTTAAACTAGCTTCAAAGAGCAACTGTTTTTACAGAAGTGTGTTGGTGATTCCACAAAAGCTCAAATAACACAGTGTATCTAGTTTATTTTTGAAGCTTAGGGTATTTATTTAGACCCAAGTTCTTTTCAGACATATACCTGGGACAAGGAGCACCCCAAGATTCCCTCAATACTATTGATAGACTATTCTGCCTAAACAAAAAAGGGAGCAAAATCTGTAGGATTTCTAGTGTTTCAGACCAGCTACATAATTTCATATGAATCCAGTAAAACAACTTGGTCTTAACTCACACACCAATTTCTTCTTTGGGATCTGAAACTGTTAGATGTGTCATTTTTGTGATCTCAGGTGTTTGAGAGCAGTGCAACTGAGTGTAGATTGAACAAACTAATTGAAATGCCTTTTCCCCCTGCAGCCTTTGGCAGTCTATTTTTGAATAGTGTGAAAGTTGAAGTATATTTACTCTTTGATTCCCTGTGTAATGTCCTATTTGGTATGTTTTTACTGAGCTGCCTGAATTTCATATCAGCTTGCAATTGCTCACTAATTGTAATTGCATAATGTTTTCCATCAATAAGAATATTTCAGAGCAAGGGGAGAAGCAAATGTTAATATATATACCTTGTATCATATTCTGCTCATTTTTTTGGAATTATCTAAGTTTTTAATTTTGTGATTTTTTCCCTAGACTATTATTTTTTCAAGTTCTAATGGTATGCAGAGTAATATTTTTTTTAAAGGTAATTTGATAAGGAAAGAAATTTTAAGGTTAAACCCTAAGTTCAAGGTAAGGTTATTTTGAAGAAGATATACTCTTGTTATTAGTGGGGTTTGTGTGGTTGGATTGTGTACAAATGATGAAATCCCAGGAGAGTTAATTAGACAGAAGATAGGCATAGTATAAGCACAGTATCTAGCCTGATGGAGTCTAAGAAATGCTTCAATAATGGTGTAACATTTCTACATTAGAAAGATTCCCTCAGCTCTGAATTACTGTGTATGCACTAATATGCACACACTAATACATAGTGTATATGTCCATATAAATGCTAATTGCTGATATATATAGTAAAGAAAAATATATATGTAGCATTTAGATTAGTTTGCACTCGGGAGAAGATTTCTGTAGATGGTGAATCACAACTTAGCTTCATTCCCTTCTGCCTGATCAAAATATAACTCCTGTAACGAGCACATTTCTTAGTATGCAAAGGAAAAATGTTAGCTTGTGTTTATGAAGACTTTTAAGGACAGAAAGGATCTATGGGGAATGCAAGGAAATGACCTAGTTACTTTCAGTACCTACAAAAGGCATCAAATAATGGCCAGGTTTTTGCAAAGAATGTTCTTTTCAAAATTAACACCTATCAGCAATAATATTTTTCTACAGTGCTTGTACGTATTGTAGTTTTTGTCTGTAGGTTTTAAAAGTAGTCAAAATTGAGTACTCTGTGCCTTTACAGGAAAAATAACAATCAGCTCCTTACCAGTGATTATAGGTTAGTCATATTAGAACTGAATAAACATTAGAAATCTGATCAGGAAGTGACCTATCCAAGTATTTTTTTGTCTGAGTGTAAGTCTACCCTGTATTCAAGTTAAAGCTGTGCCCACTTTTCTGAAAAGATTGAATCATATATTCTTCAAAGTGATAAATGGCTGTTTACTATAGGTAACAGCAGGCTTTATTTCTTAGAGTATTTTTTAGCATAGAATGACACATGGTCATAATGCTATCTACTTTTTTCAAAGCTTTTCAATGTTATTTTCTCTAAATAAGTCACTAAAGCATTTAAAATTAAATGACTAGACTCTACCAGTTTATTTTAATGGTTTTCAAAGGAGTCCTACACTTAAAGCTAAACTTTAATTACTATGTAGGTTCTTAAGTACCATAGGAAACTTGGGTTTAGTTAAAAATTATTTTACACTTGTTCTAGGCATAACCATTTACAATTAATCTTCTGATTTGAAGTCTTGGGCCTTGATATGATAATTCAGATTGTTTCAGCATATTTTGCTATAGAATGTAACTACTACAATTCCTAACTCTATGCAATTAATTAAAAAAATCTTTTGTTGTTAATGCAAATGAAACCTTAGTTCCAGTCCAATCCTTGACAGAAAAGAACATTCCCAAAAGCATCTGCACTTACTTCAGCTGTGCCTCATGCACTTTGAAAACAGCAGGACAGACTGTGTGTCTTGTCCAGATGAGTATTTACATTTCCCGTGGTCTGTGTAAATTGCATTTTCTCTATCCTTGTCTTATTTCATAGTACCTGCTTTTATGGAGACAGGAGAAAATAAGGGGCAAAGAGATGAGAACTCTCTGTTGTGTCAGTCAAAATAACTAGATTTGATACAAAGGAATGAAGATGCCACAATTCCTATGGAACAATTTCCGATTTGGATTTATTTAAGTTTGTGGAAACTGTGATAAAAGGTGTCTGAATCATCTAGTTGGCAGGGAATAAGATATAATCATCAATGGTCAATATGTGTTTATCAAAACCTGACTGGAGAGTCCAGGATCAAAAATACACCTTAGACCCACCAAATTGCATTATAAAAGAGAATAAAATGGTGAAATTAATAGAAAGTGGCTTTGGATATTATGTCAGACTAGTCAATCCTTTGGCATCTTTGAAAGACAATATTAATGTAATTTTTGTAAAGCAGCAGTTATTATTACTTATTGTACCACAGTAGTCACACAGGTGATGATCAAATCAAGCTTGGTAGGTTTGACATTTGAAATCAGGTGTTACTTCTCCTGTGCATTTTCCTCCTTTTAAATTTTTTTATGGTTAGAAGAAAATACCCTCATCTTTGGAATTGGTGTCTGAATCAGAATATTTTTTTCACCAAGGAAATTTTTACTGAGATGTGAGTGACTCAGTGGAAGTAGCACTCAAATCTTTGAATATAGGACTTACATAATATTATTTAATTTGTGTATGTCTGCATGACTTCAGCAAAGAACAGCTTTCTTCAGTGACAAGTAGTTTTTGAGCTTTCAGATCTAGAGTGCTTGGCATCATTACCATGATTTGAATGAAAACATAAAACACAGGAAGATCACAGTGATGAAGACCTGAGAAAGTAATAAATAATAGAAGGGATAGGTGTTCATGTCCATCTAGATGAAAGAACTTTGGCATAGGAAAAAGGACCTTGAAAAAACCAGAGATTGAATCAAGTTGCTTTATGAATTGAATGTATAAGGTTAAGAAAATATAAGGTCTGGCTAAATTAGAAGTGCTCTAGAGAAGACCCACATGATTGAGAAAAGTATTAGGAAACAAAACTTTGATAATGGGATTTTCAATTCAGTAAATAAAAGTATAAATAGAATGACTGGAAATTGAAGCTGAGATTATTTATAACTGTTAGGTTAATTAATGTTGGAATGATTTACCATAGGCTGGTTCATTCTCCTTCAATGGCAACTGATGGATATTTTCACCCTAAAATATATACTTTAATTCAAAAGAGAATTAGTACATGCCTTTATTACAAAAAGGTTAGATTAGATCATTCCCATGGTCCCCTCAGGCCTTTAATCTATAAATTTGTGAAATTCTCAAGCTGCTTTAGTTGCTCAGTTGCACTGAGACCCTAAAGAAATGTATTTCAGTATGGCCACACTAATGTGAGTCTATTGAAACATATATCTAGAGCTTATCTCTATTATAAACTCTGGAGTGAATTGTTTTTCTTCCAGTAAAACACACAAAAATGCTTATTTAGGAATACACACCCCCAACCCCCTCTCCCCACAGATTCAAATACTCTCACACACTGAAGATGAAGTGAACATCCTGGGGAGTCTGAGAAGTCATTCACCCAACCCAGCCTGTGTGCCTGCCTGAGCTGAAGTACCTGTATGAATAGAAAGTCTATCCTAGGCAAATGCCAAAAGTAAAAACGTGTCATTGTATGAATAGAATTGAAAGGAAACTTTCAGGACTATAAGCTCTCAAACTTAGATAGTTTGAAACTTACATAGTTTTTACTCTAGAGAATATAGTAATATTTAATCAGGTGTAAGAAGGCTTTTAGGTTCCTCCTCTTCAGTGTTCCTCTCTAGCTACTTACTTCCACAGGAATGTTTAATGTCTTTTGCCTAAAATTTTCCAGACATATTAATTTTGTTGGAGTTATAGACAACTCTGAAGCTCGTTGAAGGCCATTAGAACTCAGTGATTAACAGCACTATTACCTATCCCACCCATGTACAAATGTATTAGAAAAACTTCATTCTCATTCTTGACAAAATGCTGAAACTATTGAGGAAAAAAAAAAGTTTTATTTGAAGTCATTACTATTTATTAGTAGTATTTAATAGTATAATATTTATTCATTACTATTATTTGTTCATTACTATTAATAGCAATAATTTCTTTAGCTAACAGCTGCTCCAGTGAGGTGCTGGGTATCTGATAATGGTGGTTTGTTGTTGTTGACACTTGCATTCAGCAATGCCATATTATACTCTCTTAGATTTGCAATTCTTTCAAGAGCAGTGCTGCTGCAGGAGATTCCTCAGTCTTTATTTGTTGCCAGTCAGCCAGGGAATAAATCAGCCTCATTTGCCCAGAACTGGAACTCTCCTTGCTGAAGTCTGTTCAGCTCTTTTACCTGAGTTATGCTTTGTTTTATTCAGCAGAGACTGAAGTGTTGGAGAGAAGTTTTCCGTGAAAGGAAACAAAAGATCTTCCATGGATCTTTATTTAGATGTTCACTTAATATACCTTCTTACACACAAACACTTTTATGGTGTTTCAAACCACTTAGAGGAATTCCTATTACAATAAAGGTTAGGGGTTATGCATACCACTATGCAGATGAAGACATTTAAAGAGCTGATTTTAGATTCTTTTGTGCCCTGACTTGTGACTTAATTTGAGCCTGGGTGGGAAAGTTGACGTGAGAATGCACCAGTACAGACATAAATTCACTCATCAGCATTTGACCGTAATGATTGACAATAATAGACAAGACTAATGATAATTTACTTGCCCATCAAAAGAATTTCTCACCCCAGGCAGTGAGCAATTAAGACTTTGCAAGGCTGATTTAAGGTTAGTTATTGTGAATTCTTTCACTTCTTAATGTTCTGTTATATTCTTTGTCTTATTTTTAAACAACTAATGTTTACAACAATTGCTGCATTTGAAAATTGCTTTTCTCTGTAGTTGTTTTTATCTTGTGAATGGAAGATATTGACTTCTATATTAATGTCCTACTGAAGATATTTAGAATATTTTTCAAGACTTCAAGTTGCTAGGAAAATATCCATGGAAAATAGATATTTTCTTGTTTTTTAACACTCCCCTGAACATAAAATTTTTTAAAACCTCTATTTTTATTTTGTTAGTCATTTGATACAACAGGGTCTGGTGAAGAGAAAACTTGTTGGCTGATATAGCTGATCTCTTGGTAATGGCTGCAGTATCAAAGTATTACTAGTGTATTAGGAGAAAGTCACATTCTGAAAATTTGGACCTGAGTTTATTGCCATGTGATGGAATTGTGATTCATCACAGGCTCACTGGCATGAAAATGATCAAAATGTTTTCATGCCTTCTTTCTGCACAGATTTAATTTTCAAACAGTTTTATTTCATAACTAGTGTGAAATATCCATAGTAGTGGTTGGTGGTGGCTGGACTAAAAATACCAGTTCTGACTGGGGAAGAGCACCAGACAAATTTGCTTGGATCTTTTGATAAAGTGTCCTTGTTAATCCTAAAACTCATTTCACTTAAATGTCACAGTCCATAGTTTAGATCTCCAGTCTAGATTAGGTGTCTAAACTCCCTGTGTGCTTCTCACCCCACTGCAGTCACTCTGAAAGGCTTTTCATCCCATTTTAAAACAGTTTGTGAGAGGGAGTGGGGTGATGGATGGCTCTGCAGAAGTGCCTGGCGCTTTCCATTCCTCCAATCCCAGGCTTTTGTTCAGCCCATGTCCAAGCCTTGCCAGTTCCTCCCATGCATCTGTCACAGACATTCCCTCCTCTCTAGACATGCTCCTAGAACTCTCATTCCACACTCCTTCCAACATTTGGGTATATTGGAGATGAAGGCTGAATTTAAGAACCCACACTGTTCTCTGCACAAACCCTACCCGAGTTCATTTGACCAAGAGCCTCATTAAATCAAGCCCTAGTGGATGCACTGCTCTGTGGGGATTCCCATATCCTCTGCCCTAGGAGAGACCATGCCAGTGTTCTGCTTTTCTGTCACCGGTTTGTGTTTAATCCCAGTGAGGAGACCATGTCAGTGTTCTGCTTTTCTGTCACTGGTTTGTGTTTAATCCCAGTGAGGAGTAAAACTCCTCTTCCCTGAGCCACTTTTGTGATAGGCTGCCCACATCTTAGCCAATAAGAGAAAGCTTTTATTTATAAGCCTGGTGCCAGCATCTGAACAACTTGGAAGGACTAAAATATCTCCTCAAACCCTCAGATACAAATCGTGCAACAATAAAAATTCCCCAAAGTATGAAGTTAGTAATTTTGCTATTAAGTGCTATATATGTAAAGGACAGAAGACTGACTTTCTGGAAGGACTAACATCTTCTTGACAGATACAATTGGCTGAGTTTGTCTATTCCCTAACTTAATGGATGACACCTGTAAAAAAAGTAAATCTATTTTTAATGGGATAGTCCCTAAATGACCCAATTTCAGGAAGAGTGCACTTTCATGAATATTTATTTAATATGAAAACACTAAAGTAAACAAGAAACTACATGCTATAAATAAAAAGAGCCCAGAGGGTCAAACAGTGATAGACTGTATGATATGAAAGCTAATTTTGTATTGCTTTGTGCACTATGTTAGCAAAACAGATCCCAGTGTGTGCCTGCTGCTCATGATGGCAGTCAGGAGGTCTTTGTTACCTTTGCACAGGCAGCTTCTGTGCACTGAGAAGGGCTTGAAGCATATACCATGTTTTAAACATATATTCTTGTGTGTTTTCTGTAAAAAAAACCCTCCAATTTTCTTCTGTCCTTTAAAATTCCAAACATTCATTGTCAGTATGCGTTGCCATTCCAATTTAGAATGTGTTTATGGGGGGTGCTTTGCAGAGGGCATGCAGAGACAGGTACCTGGTTATCCTCCAGATTCTTGTTAGATAATTTAATTCCATCTAGGTCTTCCTACTTAGTGCAGACGTTTTTTTCCTTTGGCACAACAGTAGCTGGTGTTCTATAGGGTGTCCTTAGGAGGTGAAACTAATAGCAGTGGACAGCATTTGGGGATATGCAATTCTTAAGTTCCAAACACTCATAAATGTATTGACAAAATAATTGGCAGGGTGTATGTAGTCGTATTCAACTCTCGCCCCCATCAGATTAGTTATGTAGACCCACAGTGTCGTGTTTATATTTTTTTTAGGCTGGACATTTTTGTGTGCAGTTTATTTCTAAATATATTGTATCACTAGGGTCTGAAGGTGAAAAGGACCTCAAAGTAGGTCACTAAGTGCTGTCATCATATGCACTAGAACTGGATATTTACTCTGTGTGTACTATGTTTACCCTGGACAGGGGGTGATCTAGGTAATGAGAAGAGCAGCACTGGAGCAGAATTAAAAGTCCCACTTGGATATTCATGCCTTTTTCAAAGGCAAGTTCAGAATAATTTAAAATAACAATTATTTTATTAAGCTTTATCATAAAACTGTATTGTAGCCAGAAAGCCAACATATCTAACCTCTTTATCTTTGCTTGAATTATAAACATTATATCTGAGAGATTGCTATAAAATGTCATAGGTTTTAATGTAAATTTAACTCCTTTTTATATAGCTGTGTGCCAATATACCTCATACATGACCAGTGTTTAATATATGAATGAATATTCATTCAATCACATGTAGTTAATATTTCTGTGTTTTCTTAATAAGAACAATATACCTTCATTTATGAAATACTCAGCGCTTGAGGCTGGGCACCATGTGATATCACTTTCTTTTTTTTTTTTAAGCAACACCAAATCATCGCTCTTGTGGATTTAAAAAATACCAGTTTGAATGACAACATTTATAGGAAGTGTGTGAGAACTGCTTTCCTACACAGAGACAAGCTATAGCCAAACCATCTGGTTCCAGTGAGACAGTAACTTGTGAACCCACTAAATTCCTGTAGGTTCTCTCTTGTAGCTGCACGTCCTGTGAGACTTCCCTTGCAGTAAACAAGATATTGCCAATTAGGGTATCACTGGTAATCTACTGCATGCCAGCTAAAGATCTCCACAGTGTTTGTGGGAAGCCACTCTCCACAGGGTCTGGCTGGAGCCACTCATGGGGAGATGGTTTTCTCTTTGTTGAGGACAAATTCCTAGTCCAGGTTATTTCAGTAACCACAGAAAGCAGAAAATCTTGTCATTTTTTTCTTACCTTGAGGATAGAGAGTGTTTTACACGCTGTTCTCCACATTTTTAAAATTGCAGGAGGTGCAGGAAGAAGACACATTCTAAGAGCTAGAGAAAATGCTTTATAGTGGGAGATTTAAATAGCTCAATCTGTTTATCTTATCAAAAGAAGATTGATAGGTAACATGATTACAGTGTGCAAGTAAATTCACAGGAAGAAAATATGGGGTATTAAAAAGCTTTTTTTATTCAAGCACAGAACCTTGGTAGAAACTAATGCTGGAATCTCAAACCAGATAAAACAAGTTGGAGTGAGGTGCAAATTCTTACTGATTAGAATCATCATCAGCTGGAGCAAACTCTGAAATTGAGGCTCCATGTCCTGTGGTACCTCTGAAAAGGGACTCTATGCCCTGGCTAAAACCATGTCATTGTACTAAATAAGAGGGTGAGTGGCACATTTAATGACCTATGAGCTGCAGGAAACTGTCCTAAACATTTTATGAGTACTTCTGTCCTTCCCCTTTATTAAAACTACGAAATGCCAAAATTATCTTCTGTTGGAGACATATTGAGCCCAAATGCTGAGTTTGTAAAAAACACTTATGCACATGCTGAATCTTAATGGATTCCAAGATGCTAAAAAAAAAAAAAAAAAGGAATTAGGGAATTTATTATTTGCCAGGACTTTTAATCTAATTTTCACATGACATTTTACAGCGAGGATTCTCATGCTGAGGTTCACTGCTAGTCTGCTCACTTCTTGCAGCTGGGTATTTGCAGAGAGCCTTGTTTCTTTGTTTTCCCCTAGCAACATGCTTTAAAAGAAAAGACAAAATACTCTTTGACTACACTGAAGTCAAAGGCAAAACTCCAACAAGCTGTGACAAGGCTAAGATTTCACCTTAATATTTAGCTAATACTTCTGTCTTGATATGCACAATGCTTGTACTTCTCACAAAGATTTTAAGATTTTCTAGCTTTGCCGATGGAAGGCCCTGGACTGCACAGTTGTGAATGAAAGGAAGGGTAGATTATGAGATTATCTCCATGAAAACAAGATGGATTGTTATGAAAAACATTATGGGATTTTGTTTTGCAGTATCAGAGATTATACTTATTGTCATTTTATTATTGTAAGCTCAAGGTAGCACATTAAAATGTAGGACTACAGAGGAATAAACTTCATGTTGGAGCATTTGCTATGTCTCCATGCACACTATGAATATTTTCATTTTCAAAAAATCAACAATATAAGAGAATTACTTTCTTATTTTACCAGTGTACAACTTTTTCCTAGACTGCTGCCAGTTTTTTCATTTTCAGGTCCCTTTTCCCCATCCTTTCTGTCATACATGCTAATCCCCCTTTTTATAACACTGTCTCAGAGTGATTCATTTGTGACAGTCACAGAAGCATGCACTCCAACACCCACACGCAGGTAAATCTGCTGCGGTGATATATTTTAATTACAGATTTAGTCAGAAGTAATTAAGGTTTTATGTCACAGTGATAGCGGAGAGTTTTAAAAATTCATGTGGTTTCAGTCTTTGTGAGCGCGCAGTTTGTGACACAATGGCTTGCAAAACAGGAGCGATCCCTTAGTGCTGTTAGATTAATTAATAGAAAGAGAATAAACTTAATGGGGCTAGAAAAGTGCAAAAAATTGTGGTTTTTCCACTGTATATCACACAGATGGAATGGTCGTCCTGGGATTGCGGCGGGGGACAGTAATTGCATTTTAATTACAGTGCTGATGGCTTCTGCTTCCTACCAGATGGAAGGCCCTTTTAAAATAGAGGCACAATAGCAAGCCTCTGCTTATTTTCTCTTCTGATGCTGGCTAACATATAGTGACACAAGACAAAAGCTATTATGGTATGGTTTGATCAGAAAGACTTTATTCAGTGCTATAATACTTCATAGTAGGAAGAAAATCCATTCTCTGCCAATATTAAAAAGGCTTTTCTTCTGTCTAGAAACTAAAATGGAAATATGCAGGGAACTACCTACTACTTTTATTAGTAACAATCATAGCTAATCACGTTGTTGCTAGGTTGATAAAATTTATAGAAGGAAAGAGAGATAACTGAGACTTCCTTTGTTTAGTATGCTTAGCTAAGATGGTTCTCAGGATGGCACTATGCAGAACAAGGCACAGGTTAGATTGAAGTTAAAAGCTGCAAAGATTAGTCTGTGATGTCCTTTATTTTACAGATATTATTGGGAGTTAGCAAACATAAAAGTGCTGATTGTTGAGAAACTGATGTTGCAGAGAAGGGTCAGATCTGTAAACAGTGTGAAAATTACATTCAAAGCGATTAAATTACATTAAGAAGCATACCTTTGTAGATGCACATACAGTATTCATAAGTGAATAAATGAATTATATTTAATAATATTTCACCTTTTTGTCATAGTTTAACTGCTTCATATATTAGTTTTACTTCAGCAAGATGCCCTTCCACTGTCATTGCATCTTTGAGAGAATAGCCTCTGGTTTTTTTTATTGTAAAGATATATATCAGACTCTTTTATCTGTGCTTTGAATCTTACATAAATGCAGGTACCAATAAATAAATTTGCTTCACAGTTAATATATAAGTGATTTATTAAGCAGCTTCTTTGTGCCAAGGGTCACTCTCTATACTTTTTATGAAAGAAATGAAGTGGTTTCCATGCTTTAATGGTACTATTCTTTAATACTTGTAAGAATGAATAAAAACTAGTGCATTGTAGCTCAGAAAGATGTGAATTCTAGTGCTATGCTGCCAGAACTCAGCTGCCTCTCGGGCAGTTTCCAATTAACCCACTGGAGCTGTCTCTGTGTTGTCAAGGATGTGCTCAAAAAAAACCTCTGAGCTGGCAGCCCAAGCTTCATCCTTGGAGAATGGGAAGACAGAGATGACTATGGAAGGACCTTGGAAGGGCCCAGACAAAGGATTTGTATTGTCCATTCTCTGACTCTCTGGAATCTGAATACTGTTAATAGCGGGGTGTCTCCAGTTGGATTATTCTTCATTAAAATATATTTGCATAAGCGTTTATGCAGACAGTATTTTTGCAGGCCACTAAAACACCCATAAATTTCTTTCATAACAAATTTAAGTCTAATTTGTTACTGCTACAGTCCAAAAGGTCACTTTGATTATTACATTAAAGGTTAAAAAAATGAATTAGAAACCAAAGAAGTGAAAACCCAAGTGAAATATTTAGTGCTTTCTATGCTTGGGTTTTCATGAGATTGTAATCAGTTAATAATTTGTAATCAGTTAAAGTAGGAGGGCCTGCAAACCCACTGAAAGAAGGTCTACGTTTTCTGAGTGATCTTGACAGAACTGCAGGAATGATCCAGTAACAAGGAGACCAAAGTTTTACTTTTAGAAAGGAGAAGTAAATTTTGAGTACAAAATATAAAGTCACTGATTAGGGAGTTGCACTATCTGACAGTAGGAGGGTGATAGAGAAGTAAAAACTGAATTTGAATTATTGCAATTGAATGGCAAAACAGCACATATTTTTCTGTGATATGTAATTAGGAGTGTTGTGTTTAAGATATGAGATAATTATTACAATTTCCCTCAGGCTGGTGATGTTGAAATGGATAACATCTCTTGCTTTAGGATTTATTTCAAGAAAGATACAGGTAACTTGATGACATTTTGGAGGAGGGAAATCTAAAGATACAGAAAACAGTGGTTCTTCATATCTTCATGTTATAGAATTTTACCCACAGGAAAATATTTAAATTAGATTGTAAAGAGCTTTTCTAACGACAGAGTTAGTGAATGGAATGGAGTGTCTGGGTTGTGAAGCCCCTTTTATTGGAGATTTTGATTAAAATATTCTCATAGTAAGGGATGTGTGATCAAGATGGAATCACAGGGACGTGAATGCTAAATATCTGAGTAGTTTTGGTCTTTGTCAGGGTTTATCATAATTTTCTCTTATGGTCCTGCAATTACTCCTCCTGGTTCCTTTCAGCTCTTTTTTCCTATCATTCTTGGATGTTTGGTCTTGTGGACTTCCTCTAATTACCTCGGTATTTTTGAATTTCTGTAAAAATGTAGCAAAAGCAAGTTTCATATGGCACAAACCCCATTCTTAAAATCAGACATGAAGTTTTCAGGTACTGAAAATTAGGTTTTCATTGAGAGTTTGTGAAAGTGTTATAAAGTGTGAATTTCATATTGGAGCAGCTTAAAATGTGTATGCAAATTTTTTTGTACTTCACATTCAATTCAGAAAAGCACTCATTTGATGAAGAGAAGAGTAAAACTGCAAAAGTAATAAAGAGATGGCAATAATTATGTAAGGCCATGGTGCAGCAAGAGAAAATGCCTGCTAAAGGTACAAATAGATGTGCTGACATCAAATTTAGCGAATTGTTTGGTTAAATGCTCCCCTGGGTAAGAACTGATTAAAAAATACCTAAGATTGGGAAAGGTACATGGTGATGCCCTGTAAATATTTAAAAGTAAGGGAGAGTATTTTGAGATAGTATGGGAAACTATTCAAAACTAATGGAGGGAAAGAAAATACTACTGTGGTGCAATTTCAGGAAGTTAAAATATCCAAATACACTTGAGGATGAAGATTTGATCATGAGATCAATACACTTTACAATAGTTTTCCAAGAGTAGCATAAAAACATAAAAGTCATAGTACGAGGTCAGAAAAAATGTCTATTACAATCTCTTGTGGGCACCAGCAGATGCTTAAATAAGAAAATAAAAGTAGGTGAGTCTAAATAGCAGCTACACTAATTAACATTTTAAAACCAGAAACAAACATTAGTAGAATGTACCATTGTAAAACAATGCAGCACTAATTATTGGAATAGGGAACATGAGCTGTTTTTTCCTTCTCCAATTTCAAAACATCTGTCTTAGGAAATGTGATTTCATCATGATGAAAAATCATCAAAATCATCTGGAGGGACTAAGAGCTTACCAGCATCAAGTATTCCCTCCTGATTTAAATAGGTTTTTACAGGTATATTAGTTCAGGCATTAGAATTATAAAATTTCTTTCACTCTTATTCACAGTGTAGAGAGATGAAGACAGCTTTAAATCTGCAAGAATTAATACACAATTCTTTGTGTGAAATTTGCTATTGGCCAGCACTTGTAAACACTTCATACACTAAATGTCTGATGTTTTCATTACTTCTGGGCTGAAAAAAATTACCATAATCTGGCCTCTAATTGTCAAAATATAAAATTATATTTCCTGTTACTCTAAGGTAGGGTGCTCTAGCACAAGAAATATTTCAATCCCAAAGGACCATGGCAACATTAGCAGAGGTACTGGACATTTGTATAAAAGATCTCTCTTAATTGTTCTATTGTGTTTCAAATAATAAATAAGAGAAGATTCATCTATCTAGCATGGTAATAGGTGCTATAGAAATTAGTAAAAAACCAAATATTTGACATGTGTATATCCATATTTAGGCAAATTGATGATTTCTGGCACTGTTATAAAATTCTACACTGTAGGGAAAGTTTGCCAGCAAGGAACAGAAGGAGTATTGACTTTTTACTATAATGACATTTCTGTCAAATTAATTATAAACTTGGGAAATATTAATCTAATTGAAATAATGCTGCTAAAGGAAAAATCAGTTAGGTTTTTTTTTTCCTGACAGTTCAGCGGTTCACAAAACTTAAAGGACATGAGTACAAGAGAATTAGAGAAAATAATTGCTAGTATTATAATCATTTGCATTAATACTATTGAAAATATTAAAATGTCTATTCATGTCTTTTAAATATCTATTCATGTCTATTAAAACCCCAACTGACAGCAATGGAAGAAATTTATCTCTTAATAAAGAATAATAAATAAAGAATTAATTGAAATAATAAAGAAAATGAGCAAAGCAGTAATAAAGAAATATTTATATGATCCTTATTAATTCATTATCAAATATATATTGATCAGCAGTCTACCATATTGCAAATTTTTCATGACACAAAAAATGGCAATAACCAAATCAAAATGAGATTTACATGCCTATCATGTGTATTTTTGCCAAACCAAAGAAGGTGTTGTAAAATAGATGACATAATTTAAATTAAATTTGAAATACTGAAGGACCCTATATGGGATTGCACTACAGGAAAGATGGACACTCTGGCTGGTTACTGAAGGCTGGAGGTAGAGGCATAAACCCAACTCATGCTCTGCTGGACTGGGCTAAATCCAGGCTGGAAGCCAAAACCTGAGGGAAAGCTGGGAGTGTGCTCAGCATTTATTGAGCACAGGATTTAAGTGTAGAATGGCATAAATGCGCACCTCCATTAAAGCACGATAGGCACACAGAATTTGGAGGACTTTGACAAAAAGTCAGTGACAGCACCTTGTTCATACCTTTGTGCCTTTAGTGAAGGCAATGAGCTAAAAACTCTGAACTGGGTTCTTGATGCTGTCTTCTTTGCAGGTGCAGGAATGAAATTTGGTGCATCTGAGAAATGTAACAATGAGAGCTCTTGAACCAAAAAGGTTCCCTTGAGTATTCATGGTTCACATGTGAGCACTGAATTAGCAGGCTCCTGGAAGTGGCTAAAGCAGTCTTTGTCACCTTATTTTGTGTTGGTTGTCTAAGTACTGCCCTCATAGGCACTGGGAAAGGATGTTGACTGAGTTTAGTAAGTGGTTGATTCTTAAATCAGATATTTGACTTATTCACCACACTTGGATCTTTCAAAGAGCTGTTACCTGGATTATATGGCATGACTCAAACATATGTAACTGAATTGTTATCTGAGGGACACGATCTCCTTCTTTTGCCCAATGCCATGCACAATTTACTGGTTTCTGAGGGATAGATTGAAATCTTTCTGTGCACCATGAGAAAACCACAGAGCTCCTCAGTGACTGTCACTGCATATTCATTTCCATCCAAGCCATGCATATGTTAGGTTACGCTGCTGCAAGAGGACTGCCTCGTGTGCTGCAGTGCTCAGTGTCAGCCCAGCACTGCTCCTCTTGGTTTATCTTCCTTATTGGACACTCCCAAGGAAAAGAGAGGGGAAGATGAAGGAAACCTCTGGGAAGCCACAGGGTCAGCACAAGAGGACTTCCAGACCTGGATCCTTCTGCATAAGAGCACCTTTGGATCCGTGGAAAGGACATGGATTTCATTTTAAACAGATGCTGGATGTGGTAAGCATTAACAATTCATACTTCTCTCGACAATGGTCTGAAAATGGTTTCAAGTGTAATGTCTTAATGTGTAAACAATCCTGACAGGTCCTGTTGTTGGCTCGAGGCTTCTTTGGGCCTAATAAACTGGTTGTCATCTGACTTAAATATTAGAATGGGCTTTCTATGCTGCAACTATATTAGATTCAGGGAGGGTTGAGGTATCTAGAACCTGGCTCATTTCTCTGCAGGTTCTGTATCTCAGCATGTGAAAAAAATTGTACCACTACTGAAACCAGCATGAAGCTTGTTTTTTGTTAGATTTAGAAGGTGGAAAATAATTGGTGCTGCTTTAGTATTAACATCTTTCTCATGAGAGACAGTTAATATTCACAGGAAAAAATTGCTTTTTCTGCCTTTGAGTAGGTGGGTAATACTAAAGCAATTTAGGTCTGGTTGTTAACTAGAGAATAAAATTAACCCCACTTTAAATTCTTTGCCATATTCCAGAGTTGGATGTTGGAAGCAGAGCTCTTTTGCAGCAGTGGCATGCTGTGGCTGAGATAGGTATTCACCCTTTACCCCAAGTCTTGTTAATCTGGGCTTTCTAAAAATATAAATGTGCTGGATTACCTGTCCCTGTTCAGATTTAGCTTTCTGCAGTCTTTCCTAAATTGCAGCTCTTGCTCTGGAAGGGCTTTGTCTGTGTAAAGACACAAAGTGGTTTGGAATGGAATGGTTTTAAACATTAGTGATACCTCTGGATGACACATTATAGAGAGCTGTATTCCAGTTGTGTGGCAGTCTTAACTCCACATTTAGATCAAACACTTGTTTGGCATAAAATTTGGTTACCAACTTGGTTTTCTCATCGTCTGCATAAAATATATGGCTGTACATGTTGTTTGCTTTTATTCTCTTCGTCACATAGTTAAGATAGTGTAAGAGTTGCTCAGAAATGTCTCTCTTTTCTAGAAATGTATTTATTTAGGTGTTCATTTGCAAGTTCTCTGTATGTTGATCCATCACTGTAGCAGGCAACCCTTATGTAAATGCAGCTTACATAAATAATCCTGTAAATATATAAACCACATTTATCAGAGAGTAGCTAAATGAGCCCTGCATAATAAGAAAATGATAAACTACTTTGTATTAATTGCTAAAAACAGTGATTCTATTTGACAGAGCACTGAACTGAAACTTAGGAGATCATATTCACTGGCCAGAGCAAATTTGCCTATCAACTTGCTTCATTTTCCACATGTACAGAATGAGAAAAATGTTATTGACTTCCTTTTTAAAGTAGTTTCAGGATTTAATACTGAATAGTGCCATATATGAGATATGTATTGTTTATAATCTACTGAACAGAGAAATACAAAACCAAAGTGACACTTGGTCTCTAGAAACTATTTGGAGTAAGGATTTGCAAGCCTTCAGGAGAGAGAATTCCAGATTTATGGCCTTTAAAAAGCACTGATAAAATGTAATGTGTCTAAATGGGGAAATCAACAACAACAGGGACTACACAGGAATGATGTCCATGATAGACAGAGAGGACTGGAGCTCTCTACCTGAGTTTCTTTTATTTTTTCAGTCCACACAAGAAGTTTTCCATTACATAAATCACATTTAGCTTCCATACAGCTTCTGGAAATTTTAATTGTTCTGATCTACGTGTGGTAGATAATTTCAGTGTGCATGTTTGTATTGCAAACACAGGGGTTATAGTGCTCTTTTTGGAAACAGAGTAGTCTATTCTGCACAGAGTAAGTTCCAAACCCAGGTATTTCCTGGGCTGTACATCAGTTCCCTACCACTCATGGGTGCTTCTTTAACCATTTTCCACAGCACATCTCAACGGGCCTGATGAACACAGACAAAATGGAAATTATGGTTATGGAAGGCCATGCAAGTTTTCTTTCCTGCCCAAAACAGCTTCTTTATGCTTTGACACTTCCTGTTTGAATTCTGCTCTTCTTTAGTTTCCAAAGGCCCTTTATCCACCAATCCATCATATCAACAGTTTTCTGGTGTGATTGAATGAAAATATATTCATATAGGTCAGCTTCTTGAAATACAAAATAGGAGAAATGGAAATAAAATGAAGCCTGATTACAGTTCCTCTTAAACCCAAATAACCTTCTCTCTACAGTTTTTCTAGAGTACGTACCTCTTTCTGGTTTTGTTATAGCTGATTAATCAATTTTTTCTTAGAAAATTCTTAAAGCAATTTGTTTTATTAAAAACAATTATTAAGGAAAATAGTTTAATGACTCTTTATAAAGAAGCCTCTTTTCAGTCGCACTTTTTTTTGGGGCATAGAACTGTTCTTATCTCAAAGACTGCAGATACATTTACACTTCATGGCCAGAGTGTTTCTTTATAGACTGCTTCGGTTCTTGAATATCTCATCTTCCCATTAAATAATATTTGTTACCACGAATGCTTGTAGAGGAGCTTTTCAACTGTGAGAAGTATCTAAGGAAAGAGAAGCAAAAAATTACTATTATTATTACAATACACATGACAATTATTCCATGCACATCCATTATAAAATGTGTAAAAAAAGGTGACTTTTTTGTGTGTGAGGAGCAGTCTACAAACTTAGCCTTCATTACACCATCAGGTCTACAACAGTGTTGCAGTAAGATGTTCATTTAGTGTTTATGCAGAAAAAAAAATTAATTACCAATTAAGTTGTAGCCAGGGTCAGTGAGATGAAAGAAAAATGTGAGAGAAATACTTAGTATTAAACAGAAGTTTTACGCACAAGTCTGCATTTTGTCACGGTTCAGCTTGTATTTAATTTCTTCCCCTCTTAGTTTTGGAATAGT
Source organism: Anomalospiza imberbis (assembly GCF_031753505.1). Lineage (NCBI taxonomy): Eukaryota > Metazoa > Chordata > Aves > Passeriformes > Viduidae > Anomalospiza > Anomalospiza imberbis. The sequence continues at coordinate 24,739,744 of NC_089689.1, read as the reverse complement.
AAATTATTTGATGCCAGATACCTTGGTTCATGTCCTATATCCGAATAGATCAACACTACTTTCCTGGCATTTGACATAGTTCTGGAATCAAAGAGTGAACCTCAGTATTTCAGCATTTATTAGGGATTACTGTGTATGTGTGATGAATTTTGTCTTGCTGGATAGAGTGATGAATATTTGAGTCAATATGCATATGAGATAAGTTATTCATATGCACTGGTTCACATGCAGAACTATAATTTCAAGCTCATTTCTTGACTTCACTGCATTAAAATTCTCAACCACAGTGTTTCATTAATGGGTTTATTGCCCTAATAAGTTTCAGTGAACCCTAGGAAAAGAATAGAAACTGTCATAAGTAGATTTTAAAAGTTTTGGTATAAAAATATGTAGTTAAAATATCTAATTACTGTGGTATTGTGTGCCTTGAAGACACTTCAAGGGGTATAGAGAAGTGGATTTAAGGTAGTGCTGCAGAAAAGATTGATATTCCCTTCATAGAGGTTCCAAGTGATACATCCATTATTATTAAAAATAGGCTGGGTTCAAATTTCCAGAGCAGTCTAGCTCATCAAGGGCTGAGAATAAAAAAAATCTATATCTTATTTCTGAGTACAATTAACACATCCTTACTCATTATTGGCAAAGTGAAGTCTGGAAGAGAGAGGACAATGTGATGCAGCCTCCTGAGAGGAAGCAGAAATCTAAAATGACCTCTTAGACTTCATAAGGGCAGACTTCTGTCTGTTAGGGACCTGTCTGGAAAAATCCCATGGGTTACAGCCCTGTAGGAAAGAGGGGTCCTGGAGAGATGGTTGGTTTTAAAGGAATCATCTATCCTGATAAGAAAGAAATCAGATAAAGACAACAGGAGTCCTGCATGGGTGGACCAGTTGGTCCTGAAAAAGCTTAAATGTGAAAAGAAAATGTACAAGAGATGGAAGAATGGTAGGTGATCTGGAAAAAGGAGAGAGACTCTGAATATTCAGGGATAGGGTCAAGAAGACCAAAGCCCATGTGGATTTGGATTTGTCCAGGGACTTGGAGGGAAACAATAAACTTATCTATAAGTACTTAATCTGTAAAATGAAGACAAGAGAAATGGTGGGCTCACTGCCAAGTGAGAGAAGCAGTGTGCTGATACAAGACACAAGGAAAGACTAGGAATTTTGACCAATTTCTCAGTGTTTGTTGGTCAGACTGCTTTTCAAGACCCTCATTTCCCTGAGGCCAATGTAAGGTCTGGAGCATGGAAGGCTTAACCTTGATGGAGGAAGATAAAGTGAAGGAAAATTTAAACAAAGTAGATTGTCAGGGAAATGGATCTAATCAGTGTGCATAAATATCTTTTGGGAGCTGCACAGAAGACAGAGTTGGAGTTGAGGAGCACGCCTGGTGCAGCTCAGTTTGCAGACTGAGGTTCAGACTGAGCTCTGGGTCGGAGCTGCAGACAAGAGGCCACGAGCTGCCAACCTTTGTTTAACAAAGGGCACAAGGTGACACCACCCAGTGAGTGGATCCTGAGAGCCATGGCAGAAGCAGGAGACTCAGGAGTGTGGGACTGCGAGGGTATAATTTTTTAAAAAATTATTTTACTGTAAGTCTGATAGAACACTGAAATGACTTGCCCTGAGAGGGTATGGAGTGTTTGTCTCTGAAGATATTAAAAACTTGTCAGGACATGGTCCTTAACAGCCTGCTTTAGTTCACACTGCTCAAGCAAGAACGTTGGACAAGGCAACCTGCAGAGATCTCTTCCAAACTCGACTTTTCTGTGATTTTGTGAATATAAAAGAAAGTACTTTTTTTGCATCAGAAAGAGCAGTATTTAAGCATTTCCCAACTAACAAATCCCTTAATCAAAGAAAATGGCCTATTATTCTTTTGTAAATGCTCACCCAGAAAAAGAAAAAGGACTGTTCTTAAGAACATTAACTGATGACCTCTTCTTTCTTTATTGTAATTTGTGATAATATGGGATGGTGTTAATGCCTTGAAAATGACAGTGCATTGTAAGAATGCTTTGCAAGAATGCTTTGCATAATTTTATGCTTTAAGCAGTAGTGGAGATTCTGTTTCAGTTCACTCACATACAAAATTTGCATGAATGTTGTGAAATAAATACTAGTAAATACTAAATATATTCTTCCCCTGCTCTTCAAAGCATGGCTTCCCTTAAACACGTGCTCTACCTAACATGTTATCTCTTCCTAGAAACGCTATTAACATGAACAAAAATTTGATATGATCAATAATCACAATCAATTATTTGATTAGTCTTTAATATAGACTACATTAAGAGTCATGTATGGTTGCATTTCCAGTAATAAACATTTATAGCAATTATTTATATGAAATATCCATACTGTGTTCCCATACTGCATTTTTCATTAGATTCCCCACAGAGATGAGACAGTAAACATAAAATTCAAAAATTCATAACATTTTTTATTAGAAAGCATTCAAGGACCTTCAGCATTTTGACTATGTTAAAACACTCTGTCAGTTCTCTGTGAGGTTACTAAGATTAATTGCCTTTTCTGTGATTCAAAGAGCTTCAAATGTACTCAGTCTGAATGTGAATTTTCTGTATGTTCATGCTCGTTGCACAGCAGTAAAATATAACCTATTTTGTCCACTGTGCATAAATTTCAAAGTTTATAATAAATCCTAATGTTTTCATATCTCCTTAAATAAAGGCTGGGGACAGGGAGTAAAAGAGGGAAGCAAGTGGATGGTGGGGGAGTGGATTTCCTCTTCCTCTTCCCTTTTTCCTGAGGTGGATATAGTAGTTTCTTTCTGTAACTGTGGATCTGAGAAATTGGATGTTAATAATTCTGCTAAGAGGAGCCATCTCGGTTTTTTTTCTTTTTTTTTAGGGTCTCCATGTAGGTCCTTATGCCAATTTCACCACACAGAAACTGAAAACAGGATATTTGCTTTGTTTGTATTGGTTGCCGACATCTAACTTTCTTGTTTTACAAGTTGAAGAAATATGTGCATGAATAATAGAATTCTAGAAGATATTAATTGTTTTTAATGCATCTCAAAGTTCAATTCTTTACATTTTTATAAATATTTACACATTAAAAATATTTTGGCACACTGTTTCAGGGACATTTTTGGTTCTTGACTCATTGAAATAAGTGGGAATTAGAAAGTCAGCAAGTCTTTACAAAGCTAACTTTGATCCTCAATAACTCTTGTATGGTAGGATAAAAAAAAAAAAACTACAGAAAGTAAAACATCCAGGTCCAAATGCTGCTTTTATTTATCTCCTGTGCAGTAAAACTGAAGAAATTGGATAGTGGTCAAGCCTTTAATTATTTTAAGTCATAAAAAGTACATGAGCTGATGAAGACCTTGCAGAAAAATTCCACTGTGTAGTTGTATTAGAATTGACTTAATCCCAGGCCTTGTGCTTGAACCATTGGTCATATTGCCTCCTTCAAATTATGGCAGTACTGTGATTAATTAAATCAATTACTTGGCATCTCAGTCTGCAGGCTGGGAACAAGGAAGCCTCAGCTGGGTCTCTAGATGCCATTGCTGAATTGCCAAAAATGTTTTTGCCATTTCCTTTTTTTTGAGGCCTGATAAGTTAATGCTTCTACTCCCTTGAAAACTTGTAATCAGTAATAGACCAATGTTTTAGTGTATAAACAGCATGAATTGGGCTATGTGTGTTTGTGCCCATGTATTGTTGTACGTAGCACCAGGCCACGCAGAGTCCTGCAGTATTTGCTGCTAAGAGTCACCAATTACTCCTGGTTGTTCCACAGTGCAATATTTTCCCTCTGTTCTTAGTTTAGGCACTGAGAGCAAGATTACATTTCTGTCAGAAGCTGGTGGGTGATTCACGAGAGATAGAGGCAAGGGAGAAACTCCTTTTTCAGAGGCCGTACCTGTGACCATGTTAACATCTAAGCCTGGTTTAATCTCAGACCTAGTTATGCCAAGCAGTGCAGTCTCCACAAATATGTGAAAGTGAGCCTGGCTGTATTTCTGGAAGTGCATCTTGGAGGAAAGTATTAGAAAGTTCATCTTCAAACTGTTTTTTGCTCTTCCAGATGCAGGCAGGAAGAGCCCAGCTTGTCATCCAAACACACGACCGTGTTTACCTGGCTAGCAGTAAGACTAATTATCACTTTAATAATAATTTAAACAACTAGATATGGACATGGCAGAAAGAAAATAAACATGGAAATCTATGGTGATATAGTGATATTTGCCACCATTTTCTACTGTGTGAGCATACTCTGAAAACCAGCAGAAGATGGCTTATGGTAGTCAAGGGTTACTCTTCACATTGTAAAACACTAGAGAAAAAATTTAAAGCAAAGTTATTTCTTTGAAACATAGTGGGAGTGCAAAGGAGGAAACTTCCTGTTGTGCTGAGATGCTGTGAAATGCATCACATTTCAAAACACTACCATCTTTTCTATACTTTAAACCCACCATACTTACTAAAAAAAGAATGCAAAAGTTTCAGTATCTCACATGTATAAGTTAGGCTTCCTGCAGTTTTGATTTAACTGTATGATGGGATTCTGCTTTTTCTCACCAGGGAAGAAAAGGTTAAACAGTTGGTTTTGAGAGATGATTATTTGAAATTCATAACAGGACTGGGGGAGTAGGGATTTACAACCAGATGATACAAATAAAGGGTGGGGAAGGCAGAAAATTAGAAATGTGGGGTGTTCTGCTTTTACAGTTTTTAGAGTGAAGGTTTAGTGACTTTTTTGAGACTGTGAGGGTTTGGGGATGGTGGGAACTCTTGCAGAGATAAGACAATATTCTGTCTTGTTAATGGTGACTCACTTGAGGATTCTGATTAAAAGCCCATAACTGATAAAAGGAAAAGATATGCAAAGTGGAGGTAGGACAAGCACTGGATACAGTCTGCACCTCTGAAAAGTGTGAGGATTGGTTCTGGGCTGCTGTGGAGCTGGAGGGCTGCTGTGCTGTGGGCTGCCCAAGCAGCCTGCCTTGTGAGCATGCACTGCTCTACAATCTTTGAATATGTAATCTCACATTGCTTTCACATAAGAGATAAGAATTTAATGAGCAGTGATCCAGTATTTTGTTTTATCTTGTTCAGTGTGTGGTCCCAGGCTGCAGTATAGGCTGTTTACTATACACTATTTAAATGCTGTGCTGAAGGCAGAATAATTAACTTCCTCATGGGCTTTTCTATAGCACTCATTGTGGTGAGATTGGAGTGTCTTACAATGTGAAATAAATTGCCACCTTAATGCATGTTTGTTGAGGAGAGACTGTTTCTGCTCTCAAGCACAGACAAATGTCAGGCATATTGTATGTGCCCAGTTTGAAACATCTGAGACTTGATTTTTGTGCCTACTCACCACTATACAATACTTCATTTGATGTACAGTTCCTATTTTCTCCAGTTGCAGCTGAGACTATTCAACCATTCCACAACTCTCCAACCGAAAAGCTGAAATAAATAGGGAACACCTGTGAGAATCTCCCCTTTGAGCTGCTTTCAGTGTGTTTGAAATTTCTGGTAGAGAAAAGCATTATGTGTAGCTGTGCTTTTATATAAGTGGGATCTTGTGTGGTCCTGCTGTCAAATTTAGACTTGGATGCAGTGGTTTAAAATGCTCCAAGGAGCCAAATGTTTGGAATTATTTATCATCTTTACTAAGCTGGGAAAGGTGAGTAAAATGATAGAAAAATTTTCAAAATTGCTCAACAATGTAGACTCCCATTTTCAAAAGCACATAACTTGTTTATGAGCTTAGGTGCTTTCAGAAAATTGCTTTCTCTTTTATTCCATAATAAAGATGATGAAATAATAACTATATCACTGTTATAGGACAAAAATTCTAATTTGAAAGTGCTCTGCATGTAACTTTTAACAATACTCCAAAATTTAGTTGAAATCTGTTAAAGAAGCGTATCTGAATTAAATAAATGTAATATATCTGCCTTATGAACAATGTATGATGATAATTTATCTATTATGTAACTAAGCTGAATCTTTAGAGAAAAGGAATGCTTCTTGAGAAAACATCATTAACTTTATTGCTGCTAGCAGTGCCAGATATTTTCAGTCTTATATTCTCACCTAGAACATTCAAGCAAATCAGCTTTTCTGAGAGAGGAGAATACTTGACTGAGAAAAATAAGTTTATGACTTGGAAGTGAATGTTTCACACCATTTTAAGCTCTGCATTGAATATATACTACAGAGTGAAGACCTAATAATACAGGCCACCAGGAGTATAGCAACACTGTAGTGTTTAAAACTGATTATTTCTTAAATTGCTGTGTGTAATCGTGTGTATTAACATTGATTACTGCTGACAGCCTAATAGAAAGAAGATATAAAAAAGTGCTTCAAAAAGATGCATAGCAGAGGATAAAATAGTACAGGCAATACCACTTGTGAAGCTGAAGAACATTTTCATAATTAGTGACTAATTTGTATGATGCATAATGTAAAAATGTGCTTGATTTTAATTCTCTTTATATAGTTTCTTTTTTTTTATTCCTAATTTCATGTGCTTGTCATTGCCCTTAAATACTTCTATTTGCTGTAATACTTCTCTGAGGTATTTGAAGAATATGCTAATATAAATGGTAATGTTTTATCATGAAATAAATAAATTACATTAGCATAATGCTCGGTTTGAACCAGCTTTTGACTGTGAACTGACCTGAGATCTCCAAATTAACTTTTGCAGCGTCCTTCAGAGGCTGTGGTACTGATTTGACTATCCTTTGTACTTTTAGTCTCCTAAACTTTTGAAATGCAATCAGTAACTTGGCTGTACAGTGTAGTTGCAATTTAAGCTATTCAGAAAAATATAATTCATCTGCTTTATTACAAGATATCAGTCTTGCATTTTATCTGTTAATGATAAAGTGTGTTCAATCAAAATACATCTCCTGAAATATCTGATCATCATTCAAAGATCTCAACCAATGGAGAAAAGAATTGCTAAAGTCAGTAATACCTTCCAACCTTTGTTTTTTAAATTTAAAAATTAACAGTATGGGTTGTTAAGAACTGTCTGGCTGGTTATATGTTTTAAAAGCACTTAGAACAAAGCATTTCTTGACCTTTGGAAAGGTTTAACATACTGTATTTCAGTCACTCCTCTGCCCTAGCCTGCACTGGCAAAGTTGTGTGTGAAATTTCATCGTGAAGCAGCACCAACTCCTTGAGAGCTGCGTGTGAGACAGGTCCTTGTCCTTGTGCTGGTTCTGTAGTGGAAGAAGCTCCCTTGGATAAAGGCCAGAGTGTAATTTAAAACTGTTTGTATACAGAGCTAATGCACTGTAATTCATACTCTGTGAAATGACTTTAGCAGTGTGGTAACTTCTTGGACTATGCTTGTGTTTAGCCTTTTTTGTTTTTAATTAAAAGCACTGAGCTCCAGCAGTTTTGCTGTAAGGTACTTTTAAATCACTTTGGGAATTCACTTTTCAACAACAACTTTAAAACAGAAGCACTGGAACTATGTACAGCCCAAATGTCAGGCTTTCCAGTGTCTTAAGTAGAATTGATGTTGTAGGTCTTATTTTATTCTTTATTTTCTTGTTTAGGTATTCAAGAGTCAAATTTGCCCCTTTGCAGCACTCTAGGGAATCCCAGTGTTTAATTACTGGTCCAGTATGATCTTGGCATTTCCTACATCTCCCGTTTCTGATATTATACTTAGCAAAAAGTTTGTTCCTTATCAATTTTTTTACAGGTTAAAAAAACAAATTGTAATTTAATATATGCGCATAAGACAAAATAGGTATTTCAGTTCACATCTCTAGCTGCCTGTCCTCTGCATTATTTACTTGCAGGTTTTATTAGCAGCCTGAATTCTTCCATTCAGATGAACATGTTCCCTGTCCAGTTGCACATGATTCCCTCCAATGCTTTTCTAAGACAGCTGATGAGTTTCACAGAGTAGTTTCCAGTGGGGAATCACTATCAAGTTAGCTGGCTCCTGGTACATCTAATATATGCTTTGCTGATACTCTGTAAAGCTAATCCGTAAATTACTTGCATGCAGTATGGATTGAAATAGTTTTACAAACTATATTACATGTGAGATTAACACGATCAGCCTCACTTTAAAATAATAAAGTAATTTTTTTCAAGTCCCATTTTCCATAAAATCATTTTGATTGACTTTTAAAAATGTTTTCTCCTTTAATTCTTTATCAATTGAATCCTCTGTCAACTTTTTCCTCTAACCTCCTCAGGACTGATGGTATGAACTGGGGTAATATGCCTTGCCCTTTATTAATATATTAATGGTCTTCTAAGACTGTAAGAACTTCAAATTTTTTCCCCCCGGTACTTTGTTCAAAGCAGCAACCAGTGGCAGATCACTCCAGCATCTCTTTAGTCTACTGGCCATAAGCTTTTTAAGAAGAACTGTTTAAAAAAAAGTTATCCAAAGTTACTATAGTTGAATACTCAAGCACAAAAGGTCTGAACCATTCAGATAGATTTAAGCAAAATTATACAAAATCCCACACTGATCTCAGATGGCCTGGCCATCGTGGGTTGTACTGTGTTTTTTCAGCAGTGTCCTCTGTGACATTCAGGACTGACTCCAGCCCTGAATTTCCTTACGGTTTTCTCTGCTACCGGAAAATCGAGTGCTTTCCAGAAACTCCATCCAAGATAACAAATGCCTGTCATGTCTTCTGCTATCTCTAAATCTGCATTTACGAGATTTATAAGAGGCAATTGTTAATTTTGTTTGCTGCAACCAGCTTGCTGAAGAGAAATGGACGAGAAAGGAAATAAATTCAGTATTTGTTGCAGAGTAAGAAAGTGCAGGAAAGTACGTTTTCACCAGTCTTTTGTCATTGGGTCTGCTCTGCTCTGGCCTTAGCATCATTTATTCCTGTCCTGGCAGTGATCAGTCTTCTTTTTGGACACCATTAAATTCATTGTGTCTTTTGCTCCTCGCAGACCATTAGGAAATTGCTATAGAATTGCAGTTGATAATATTACTTACCCATGCAATCCCTGCTAAAAAGTTATCTTCATACACAGAGTGAACATCTTGACTCTGCGTTAATGGCAAAATCATAATTCCATTTAGGTAGTGAAAGGATTTTTCTATAAAACTTAATTCATTGTCAGACCCTTGAGTTTTCAAGGAAAAGGAGAATATGGTCCCCTAATGAAATTGCAATGCTTTTTTTTTTCTTTTTTTTCTGGTTCTGATGGAAATTGTAATTGCCACTGGCCGCTCTTGAACGTATTTGTTTTTCTGAAATATTCACAATTACAGTGGGAAAAGGATTGCTGCAGCAGCACTGTGTTTCCCAAAGGCTGGTTTAGGGAATCAGTCTGCAGAGGAAGCTGAACAGGAATTTTAGCCCTAACTCTTGACTTTTCCCCCTTGTGACTCCTCCTTTCTTTTGTGTTTATACCTGTGTTGAGAGAGTATTGATCCAGTCTGTTAGCCCAGGGCAGGGGCCAGATTTCAGTAAGATGTGGAATTCATTGAGAAAGAGGGGGAGAGATGTGTGGGGAAAAATCACAGCAGCAGAGTTGCATTCCTAGATTTTGCCATAGAAAATTTAAGTATCAATAGGTGGCAATTCATATTTTCACTGGAAAAAAAGTTGAATTTATTAAATTATCTCAGGTATAATCACAGATTTCTCATTAGTGCTGGCATATTACACTCTCAGGGCTCGAAACACTACTCCTTTTTCTCTGTTATCTGAAAAAAATATTTTTTTAAAGGCAAAAAAGGTGTGTATCCCATATTAAGTTCTCGACATGTATTATAGTACACTTATAATAGAACAGAATTTTATTTTAAACGTGCCTTTCTTAAAAGCGATTTTGGAGCTCCTATGAATGAGTCAAATGCTGTAGTTCAGGGCTGCACAAAATCTCTGAGTCAATTTGTGTCTTCTTGACAAGAGCCCAAGCAGAATGCTGATTGTCAGAACTGCACTGGGAAGGGGATGCTGTCCAGTGCCCAGTTTCCTCTCCTGCTCCCAGTCAGAAGATGCTGAGCTGTCTTTGAGCCCACCTGAGGCATCACCTCCTGAAGCTGGCACTGAAATGAGCCCAGCCCAGTTTTTACGACACAACGTGCTGGTGCTTTTCCTGGCAGCTCTTTCCCCCCCACTTTCCCCCTCTGCATGTTTCTGTTTTATTCTGGCACTGATCCTGCAGCTCTGCTCAGGCACGCTCCTAGGAGCCCACACAATGTGAGGTAGGTGCAGCAAATTGCGCAATCAAGTCCATTAAATAGAATTGCACTTCCATAACAAAATATGACAGCTGTCATTTAAAGCTGAGAATTCCCTTCCCCAGCAAGCATATTTTATTCTGAGGCAACAGCAAAGAAGATAGTCTCCAATCAAACAAGACAGAAAGTTAGAAACTATAATGGGGGTTATTTAAATCTAGCTTAATCATCTGAGCAAATAAATGGCTTGGAGATGAACTGATTTGTGTGGTTGGTGCCACAAAGGAAGGGCAGCAAATTCCTAACAATTGGTCCATACTTCTGTGGCACTGAATTTGTGAATTAAAATGGGCTTTAGAATTTTATTTTAATTATTCCATCTGGTTCATACAGAAACTCTTCTAGACTGAAAACTCTGCAGCATAGGCTTAAATTTCTACTTGACCATTTCTGCTGTGTTTGGATTATTGGGACATGTTCCAGCATTGACCTGTGTCTGATTACCTGCCAGAAAATCTAAGATAATCATAGGCAGAACATGGAAAGTGAACTTTCCTCTGGGTTTTGGACTTATCGTAAACTCTGTAAATAAAGAAATTCTGGTGCTCCAAAACTCATAAGCAGACTTCTAAGAATAGTTTTCCTTCCTTCATGTGTCCTTGAATAACCATTATGAAACGCAGATTATACAGATAATTCTGCATATATGTATATATGATTTTATTGGAAGACAACAGGCCAAAATTTGGCTAGCAAGAAAAATTCTTAGTTGTTAGACAATGCAAAAGAAATTAATATGTGTATAACTGTGGCAAGTTTGATAAGTGTGATAATACACTAGGCCAAAAGGATATATGGCTGCAAATTGCTTAAAGTATAAAAGCCTCAAGTACAACTTGTTTAAATGGAAGCAGAAAACTTGTCAGGTGCTCTGTAGACTGAAAAATATTTGCCTGAGATTTCTTAGGGCTTCAGAGCTCTTACTGGATTATGTCTTGGGTTGTGTTCTATAAAAAATGAGATTTTTTTTTCCACTCTTCAAAATTTACCTCAAAATCATCAAGTAAAACTGTTCTAATTTAATTGTATAACTTCATGGGACCTTTGCCTGAGTGAGAACTGTGCTGCACAAAGACTGCTTCTGCTGATAGAAGGCAATTACTTATTCCTATGGAAACTTACAGCATCATAATGGGCTTCAATGTGTATTTGAATCTCTCTGAACAAAAGAAAAGGTGCCTGTGTTACTGGTGCACCATAATTCATCTATTTAAGAGTTGTGTTTTACTCTGGTCCTCTGTGCTGGGGTAATTTTTGCCTGAGTAGAGAAAAAAAATGTTTTTGATAGGTGATACAAAGAACTTACTCAAAATAGGAGCTTTCATATGCTTGGAGGCCACACTCTGATATGGAAATTGAAATATGAATTGATGAGTGTTAGGAGAGAAATACCCAAGTTACAGAACTTAAGGAACCTTGAGCTTTGTTAAAAATGAATTTATTTAGTAATATAACATTGTGAGATTAGGAAGAATCAGTTTGATGTAGTTTATTTTTTAAGATACTCAATTCATACAGCTGCATATTTGTTCCTGTCACTCTCTCCAATATTAAATTTCATGGCTCTAAATGGTATGAGTTCGTTTTATTTTCCTCAGTCAGAGAATTTAATGCTTATTTTATCGATTCATACTAAAAAAAGGAAACAATGAGGGGCTTCTTCAGGATACTTGAAATCTGATCAATTTTTTTTTTCTTTTAAATTGTAAATATAATATACCTCTTACTCCAGGATATGTGTCTCTAAGTGCAAGTGCTTGCAGCATACATATTAATTTCCTGTTGTATTTGAATATACAGGCTTAGCATCCATCTTTTATAAATGCTGACACCCTAAAGTTAAGTAGGCTAACACGGCAGTTTTGAAGTAGTAATTTATGTTGCAAATAAGGCATTATTGAAGTCAAATAAGTGTTTCACAATTTGTGTTATCATGCACATATTTCAGCTACTTGGTGCAATATTTGTAAGTATAGCTCCAGGACATGACAGGAGTTTCTAGAACAGGGGCTGAATTCCTGTCACTTTCTTTCCAATTCTGATTTTAACTTTGTACATAAGATTATTATGCCCATAATTAATAGATGAGTGACAAAACAAGGTTGAGAAGGCAAACAGAATGGGATTTCCTTAGACAGTGTCTTAGGACTGATGGAACATATTTCTACCTTTGTTTTGATTTAATTTTAGTCACTAGGAGAAAGAACATTTTAAAAAGAAAAGATATCTTTATTATGTGTCAAGGGTAATAAACTAGGGAGGAATATTTAGACAGTACAGAAGGACTCAACTCTAAATTTTTGCTTCTTGCACTCGTTTCTGCAAGGTGAAATGAGATACTTGTTTTGTGTTGCAAAGTAATTTCTATTTTATTCTGAAAGCATTAAAAGAAATCCATTTTGTGGGAGTAGAAGAAGATATTTAGATTTCAGTTAATTTTTGAATAACAGACTGAATGCACAAGTAGAACTAGGAGTTACAAATTAGTAAGGGGAGAATTGAGAAGCTCATAAGTGTCACAATTCACAGTTGTTTCTGCCTGCCTGAATGTAGAAAGTAGATGGGATTTTCCTAAAATCCCATCCTATAAGCAACTCAGGACTGAAAGCTGTTGGTGATTTTTGAAGGGCCTGGCTGCCCTCATTCGGTTGCAATTTCTGGCTGGTGCTCCAGGAGGGGAGGGGTGTGTGCCTGTGGGGAGCCACACCAGGGAGGGTGGTCAGGCTGAGCAGGGGAAGCACTGGGCTCTTGCTAAATTTAGGTGGCCCAGAAGTAGGGGAGAGGGTGTCAAGGCTGTGTCATGCAAAGGAGATATTCCAGAGAAAGAATGCCTGGAAATTTCATGTAACTTCTTAAATTTCATACAGACTCCTAAGTATCATTGGGACTTTTCTACTAGGGAAATGGGATTACATAACAGGATATAGATCTATAATCTTGACTTTTAAGGACTGTTATGCAAAAGCTGTTGTTTGATGCTTTGTTTTTTTCTTCTTGTAGGCTGCATCTTAGTTCTGAGAGTCCCACGTTTTACAGATTGCTCCTAAGGCTGCATTCTAAAAGGGGCATAGTTTGAGAATGTTCAAAGCATCATGTAAATGAGAAAAATAATGTGTATCTTTTATTGTATCATGAGGCCAGGGTGCTTTTTATTGCATATTCCTACTCACTCTATAAATTCCTGCAGAACTTTTTTTTTTAACAGCTTCCTTTATGTGTTTCCACACAGCTGCCCACCTTCTCTCATGCTGTTCCCTGTGCTTGTTTCATAGTCCTCCTCTCCTCCACTAACTCCCTTCAGACAGGTGCTGTAGGTCCTCTAAAGAAATGACACCATCCCTGCTGGTGAAATTTGTACTTGTTCCTGAGAGCTGGACAGCCATAGTGCTTCCTTTGTTAATAGGGTTTTATAACCACTTTGGTAATAAAAAGTGCTTTTAATTTTCTTTTAAAATACAACAGCCATAAATAATTAAAGGTTAAGTAAAGAAATTATTTTTAGACAGGTTCTTCATCATGCAGGACCTTGAGTTCTTTATTCATATCAATTAATGACAGTATTAATACGTAAAAAGGAGTGTAAAACTCTAGTGTCCTATTCTGTTTTTGGTTCTAAAATACCATCCAACTACTGCAAGATGAGCACAGAGATGAATGACTAAGAGTCACACTCTTAGAGCACTTCTCTTATTAAACTTCTAATAAGAACATCAGTAATTTGCAGTAATGACTTCTATTTGTATTAGAGAAGACCAAACTATAAATTAGGAAGCAAATGACTATATGGAATAAATATCTCATAGATACTGCATTATGTTGTGTACTTTAGTCTTTAATTGAAAATGGTATTTTAATTTAATTAATAATGATGATCATGCAACAGAATGTGTTTTGGAGTATGCCTTAGAAAAGAAAAGAATTTCAAACAATGGGATAGTAACTGTCCTTCAGCACAAAGCAACAGGGCAAGGACCATTTTTTGACCTTTGTACCTTTCAGCATTTGATGTCATAAGTTTTTTTCTGTAAGTGAAGAGAATTATTTCCTAGAAACACAGTAGAATTTCTTTTTTCCCCGAGAATAAGTGTAATTCTGTCAAACTGTTGTAAAAATTCTGTTTGCAATCCTCAGAACTACCCAAGGAAGACTTTTTTAAAGCAAATAATTTGTTCTCTTCTATTTTCCATTTTCACACTCTTTTGCATGATATTTTTTATTATACAACATTGTTTTTTTTTTGTAGTTAGAAGACACAGTATAGTAATAGAATTGCAACTGTCAGGAATACATGTATTGGCAGGAATAGCAAACACTTAAATTTTTTTCAGACTTTTCCTTCTGAGAAATAACATTTCTAAGTCCCACAACATTGTTTCAGCTTCTTGCCATGTGGCTGATACAATGAGCCTTACTAAGATTAAGAAAAGCTCTAAAAAACACTGGAGGGTTTTCTTTGTTTTGTGTTTGTATTTTGAATAATAGGTGGCAAGACATGTTTGACATAAGACTGCAGAATGATTAAACTAAGGATTTGGAGTGCAGCTGCGCTGATGATATTTGGCAGCTTTATTGACACATTGTATTGCCTCAGGCTCGTGATTTTTGCAGTTTTTCAGTCATTTCTTGCAGTCTGTTTAGGGAGAAAGCACTTAGGCCTGCTTATGAGCTGGGTTTGTCTCCAGCCTGTCTCTCCCAACCTGCAGTGATGAACCAAAGCAAATGGCTCTGTTGGAGAGGAGGAACACGAGAGTCTAAACAGGGCCTCTTTTCAATGCTTTACATTAATATAAGTTCTTATTAGATCAAATGTTTCTCTATGAAATGGCCAGATTTTAATTTCAGTTAATCTGATTATTTTCCTTCACAATTCTTCTTCAGGTTTCATTGAAACTCAATTTCAATGCATATTTGAGCAGTAAAAAAGGTGTTGTTCTGCCAAGATATGGTTATTGGGATCATTGCCCTAAAATTCTTGTAACATTTGCAGACCAAATTCTGGTGCAGTCCATCAGAGATGTGACAGGACAGTGTTCCCTGCACTGTTATTCCATGGCTTTCCTCAGGTGTGACCTATCAGTCTGTGCTGCTGCTTCCTACCGTGCCCATGGTCAGGCCCCTCTTCCTGGTCACAGCAGAAATAATATTGAAGTAATAAGAGTATTTGCTATGAAAAAAAATGGTTTGATGTGCTGATAATTGTTTTTCTGGCTGCCTTGTCCACACAAAAATGTTTTTCATGGAAAGAGTGATAAAGTTCTGGAATGGCCTGCCCGGGGAGGTGGTGGAGTCACCATCCCTGGATGTGTTTTAAAAAAGACTGGACGTGGCACTGGGTGCCATGGTTTAGTTGAGGTCTTGAGGATGGGTTGGACTCGATCTTTAAGGTCTCTTCCTACCCTGTGATTCTGTGAATCCTGTGATGCAGGCTGTCCTTGCTGCTTGAGATCCTTATGGGGTGGGAAGTAGCCCTGTGTTTGCATTTGTGACACCTGCAGCTCTGCTGATCACAAGACCATTACTGAACCATGGGGACCACTTTTAAAAATGGTTGTTTTATGGCACGAGGCACAGGCATGTGACACATCCAATAGAAATCACAACAACTCGGAAAACTGCTGTTGCTGCAAGATACACAACTGATTCTGACGTGAGGTTGTGTCATTAGATATATAATTAATATTAAACATCTCATCATTGCTGCTCTAGAAAAAGGTTTTGACTCAGTGGTTACAAAGAAAAATGTCAGCAAGGCAAGAGTTTGAAGCTTTTTTCATTCCCTTAACTTTGCACCGCTTAAACGAAATGTTCATTCTGGTGTCCTGGCTTTATGAGTAATTTTGAGGCCATTTGCTCTAATCTGAGTTTTAGAAAGGCAGCTGTTCACTGCTGAGTGACAGTTCTCACTGAGCTTCCCTGTCTCTCTGAAATGTTCAGATCTTTAATGTCTATAGCTGTGCAGTCACCTGCCACTGAACCTTTACCTTTTCCTCTTCATTGCCATGTGGGTTATTGTTACATCGCTCCGTGGAATGGTTTTTTCCCCCCCAGAGACCCCTGTAGCTGTAACCATGTTAGTTTAACCCTTCCTTCCTTTTTGGAGCCAATTGTCCTTTCCTGAACAGAAGGGTAGAAAAGGCCATGCTCTTCCATTGTTCACTCTCTTTCCCCCCTCTTTCCCTCTTCCTCCTGTGGAATAAACGTCTTGGACTACATCGAGGGTTAGAGCCTCTTTTGGAATCTTTTGCCTTGACCCTGTAATATTTCCCCCCAAAGCTCTCTCAGATCTGGGCTAGCCTTGTAACTCCAGAGGGCTGTGGGGGTAAGTATTAACAGATTATCCCTCAGATGGGGAATAATTACACTGGAGGTAACTTTGTGCTCCTGCATCTAAGTCTTGCTGTTTGAAGACTCTTAGGGAGTTTTTACAGTCTCAGACCATGGTGACAACTTCTTGAGGTGAATCTGAGCATACTTTGCTTAATCTCAAGACTTCTTTTTGTGGTACTATCAAAGTATCAAACTAACTTTCAGAAACATTTCTAATCCAGATTTCAAGATGTGGATTTATGTGTAAAGTTTCCTTAAGGTTTTTTTTTTTTTTAGTGAAAGTTTTCATTGTTATGAGTATCTTCTAGAGAGGAATGAAAAGAATAAAAATTAGTTTTTTGCATCCACTCTTTAGCATATTTAAAAATTCACAAAACATATTGAAACTGATCACAAATGGAAGTGTGTTGTCAATACCAATCGATTTTTAAAATAATTTAAGTTCCCCAAAACACAGATTACATTAAGTAGTTTAAACTCGCCTGACAACTTTAAAAAAGACATCCCAAAATGTTTATGCTTCAATCAGAAGGTTTCCATATTTTCTAGATTTATTTAAGATTTTTCTTTGTTTTATATCATTGCCCACAGTTAAATACTAAAGATATAGATGTATTTGCTGCAGAGCATTTTGTCACTTTTATACTTATATAGCTGATTTTAACATGCAAAGAAAAATTAGGTGACTTTTTGACATAATTTATGCCTCAAATTGCAAAGAAACAGTTCATGCTCTTAACTGCCTTATAAGAACCAAATAAACAAAATACCCCAGCTCAACAAAACCAAATAATCCCCCCTCTCCCCTAACCCAGAAAAAAAATGCTAAAAGGGAGTATAATAGTTGCAAGCTTAAAATCCATTTCCAAATCAGAAATTAACTTTTTTTGGTCAAATGACATTTCATATGTTCCATTATATTAAAACATGAAAGTTCTGTCTCAGTTTTTCCTCCTCTGATTGAAATCTGAGTTTGTGGCAATGCCCTCACCATGAACTTTCTCTGCAGTCAGTTGGCTTGGAAGAACTAGATGTAAGATTAATTAGATTCAAGGTTAAGAAACCACCTAGTGTAAGTGCAGAAGCCTGCAATGTTAAAGAACAGATTAACTTAAAGAATTTTACTTGATTTGGTAGAACCCCTCATCCCACCCAAAAAACCCCACCTCACAACCATTATTTGGAATAAATTTATTTCAGCACTTAAAGAAATGGGAATTATTAGTCCATCTCAAATCTTGAGAAGGTAGAACTCAAATTTCTTATGTAACAGGATTACCTAGGAACTGCAATGTAATCCCTGTAATTATTTTCCTTTTAATTTCTAATATCCCTTCTTTTATTATTTAACATGTGAAGTGGCATGTACATTTGGGCTTTTTTTCAGAACTAAAACAAAACCCTCAAAACCTTGATTCACTCTAGCTATAGTATGTCTTTTAATGAGTTTAGGATATTTGAACTTTTAGAAATCAGTAAAATGATAGCTTTAAATAAGCAGCTAAATATTAAATCCCACTGAACAGAATGAAATTAAGTCTTTTTAATACAACACAAAATATTGATTAACTTGAAAATAGTGATCTGATCCAATCACAAGCTGTTGACCAAACTGAGAAAAGAGATTTTTTTTCTCTACCACTGGAAAGATGGTTGTGTTACAGTCACTGTAATTGTAAACTGTAACTAAAGCTGTTCTGAGATTTGAATTTGTTTTTTGTTAAGATTGAGTGTGAAGAATTGTGGAAATAGTTTATACGAACTCTAACATACTTTGACAACAGTGGAAGCTTTAAGAACCGTGTACTTTGCTGACAGGAGTGAAAACCTCACATGTGCATGTTCCACAACAACCTATATTGCTGATGTTTTGACCAGTTAATTGTATTTTTAAAAATATTTCACATGTTTAGTTAAGATAAATACCCTTCATTTAAAATCTTCAGTCGGTTCTGTGCTCTGATCCTTCAGAGCACTGTGAGTGTTGTACCTCACAAATACTTTCCTGTGCTTCCACAGTGAAATTATTGGTAATTTCTGGTTTCATATTTCTTTCATGGGACAAAATGAGCATTACAAACATGTTTTTTCAGAGATTAATGCTTTTGCTCAATAATGTCCGTATCCTCATGAGTCCTCAGCAACTGAGACAGAAGAAAGGGGAAGGCTGAGATTTGTTTGCTGTGTGGTTGCATAATTATTGTGTGACTAATGGGAAGAATTGTGCTCAGTAGGACTCATTTCACAAAAATTGGGCTTTTATACAATTTGTTTACTCAGACTGAGTTAACTTGCCCTGACTTTAATGTTTGCCTAAAAAGCTATTATTTCTTCTCTTAGTACTGCCAGTTACTATATTACAGTTATTACAATGTGCGCCTTATGTATTTTTGTGGTGTCAGTCAACGTTTTGGGAGGTTATCTGGAAAGATTTTAAACCTAGAGCATTCTGCCTGAGGGACTGCAGGAGGACTGATGGCCATGTCTTTGGAAGGTCATTAAGAGGATTTCAAGGATTAAACCCCTTCTTTTTGTCTGGCTGGAGATTAGTGGAGGAACCTGCACCAGTGGGCATTTGGTGTAATCAGACCTGACTGTGGAGCTCCCTTTGTGCTGTGCAGGCAGCTGGACAAAAGGGAGCTTAGTGCTGAGCCTGACCCAGCCAGAACAGGCTGTATGCAGGCAGGACTGAAAAAAAATTCTGAAAAAAAACAGAGGGCCGGCCTCGGGGAGGAAAGTCTGTGGTCAAGCAAGAGACAAAAGAAGATATTGTTATGTTCAGATATGGAATCAGTGAGTATGGGCAGAGAACATACAGAGAGAGTAAAACCAGCAGTGGTTTAGTTCATTTTCAAGTGAGATGCTCATCAGTAGCCATTCCACTTTGCAAATCTAGATAAAATGTAAACAGGACAGCGTGTGCTGCAATTATGTGAACAGCACAGGAGAAATCACAGGAGAAAATGAGATACTCTGGTTCTTCTGGTTATTGCCTCAGTAAGTGCAAAGGGCATCTGTGCTGGCTGGGGAGAGGGTTTGCCAGATCAGGAGTTTCACACAGGAAACTATGGAAAGAAATGCTAGAAGGTCAAGGGAAGGTCGTTAGAATCAGACTAAACTGGAAATAAAGAGATCAGCTATGGTGCTGAACACAAATGGCTGAACAAGGCTGTAGAATCACTGAGTGGTTGAGGTTGGAAGGGACCTTTAAAGATGATCGAATTCCAACCCCGTGGCATGGGCAGGGGCAACTTCCAGCAGCTGATGTTGCTCCTCTGCAGTGGTGATCTCCAGTGATGGGGGTTAAGCAGAGAGAGGGTCAACCTGTTTAGGATGCTCTGCAGTGCCTGTGCTCCTAGAGGTGTTTGTTGGAGTGCTCTTTTAGTTCTTCTTGTGATGTCTGCCTGTTGGTGAACATATGTACTAGAGAAAAAAGGAGATGCACCTCTCCTTTCTGAGGTAGCTTCCCCAAACTGCAGCTGTGTACAGTTTCTGAAAAGAAGTCCATTTCAGAAAAAAGGTTGAGTATCTCAAGTTTTTCTCCGGTACAAGCTAGCTTGAAATATCTTCCTCTTCAGTCACTCAATCCTCTACAAACTGACTTGAAACAGTTTGAAAAGTTTTATTTAACATCCTAGTAACATGTTTCTATTTGGAGTCACTGGGTGAAACCTCTGTCACCTTGTTTTCAGATTCTTAAAGTTTATGCTCTTCATTGTGAATTTAATGCTGAAGTTCCCTCAGACTTCTGTATCTGGGGAATTCTGGAATATCTGGGTTGATGGGGCAGTGATGTAACCCCCAACATATGTTGACTCCTTTGTCAACATATTTTGCTTGTCAGCTGCTGCTGCACCTTTACCTAAAGCTTAGACACAGCCTGAAAAAGACAATATTTTAATTGGAGTGTGGCTTCATTTCTTGCTGGAGCTGGACCAGGGGATTTGTGGTGCTGGGCGTTTGGCTGGAGGTCACAGTGGAGAGTCTGAGGAATGTGGTTTATAGGTATGTCTTTCTAGGCTGTCCAGAGCAGATTAGCCTGGGCTTTGTGTTCTGACATGGAATGAAAGCTTTAGAAAATTTGGTTTGTAATTCTACAGAATTCATGTATGTGAAGGAATTCTTAATTATCTTCTACCTAGAAATGTTTTTTTTTTTTTTTTTTTTTTTTTTTTTTTTTTAATATATTGTAAAACAACCCCAAACCCACCTCACTTTGCAACAACTATTTTATGGTAATACCAGTAACTTAACTGATACTGGTAGTAGTGCTGCTAATACTTAAGACCATTAAAAATAAATTCATCTGTCTTTAGAATAAATGTGGTTTTTCACTTGAGTATTGTCTCTAATAATATGTGCAGTTTCAGCTCATAATGCAACAATCAAAGTTCCAGTGAAAGGTTATCAAGGGTGACAGATCTATTCACATGATTTTCTAATTGAAATCAATATAATCTGTTTGTGTGCTCTCAGTAATGTTCAATGAAAAATATCCCCAGCCTTAGGTGGGACAAATAAATAACTAAGATTCTCAAACATTTCTCATTTTAGAGGATGCATTTTTCCTTATTTGCTTAAGACCAAAATCTATCAGCTAAATAATCATTCAAACAGATGCTGTTTATTTATTCTTTCTTTTTCTACTGTTTTCTTATATTTATGTATAAGAAGCTTTGCAACTATCTAAAAACTCCTAATCTATGAAACTGATGAGAATGGAAAAATTCTCAAGGAGTAGAAAAAGCTTCTGTAACAGAAATAACACTTGTCTCATTTTGGAATTCAGCATCCAAATTCACTGCCATCATATTTCAATAAAAGTGAATTTATATAAGATGTGAAATAATTTATATTGTCACAATCAGAAATTAGTGAACTATTAGCCATAACTCTGATTTAAAGTGGATGAAGATATAAGAGGGTGAATATTTCTTTTTTACATATCAGGATTTTTTATATTATATATAAAAATATATGTAATGATTGTTTACTGAAAAGGCTTTCAATGGAACATAGGAACATCGAAGAGGGAAAAATTGTTTCATCTATGCCAGTCCTGCATTGCTGCAGGTGGCTGATGAGACAGTAAGTTTTTAAACTTCATCTTAAAACTGGTTATTTTGCTTTGCCACCAATGCTTCTACTGGAACAATCTCCCAGAGCTTGACTTTGAAAATTAGAACTTTTGAAAAGTTTATTATGAATGGTTCAAATTAATATATTCTTAAATATTCTTGATAACAACCCCTGTGGTTTACGGATGAACAGAATTACAGAAAAGATGGGGTTCCTCTGAGAGCCAGCTTCCTGCCCAAAACAGGGCCAACTTAAAAGTTGGTTCAAAGTTGGTGCATGGCCTTGTCACAGATGTTAGATGAGGCTTTAGTTTGATGGCTCCTCTGTCACTGTAATTTGTTACACTTATTTCAGCTGGACTAATACTTGTAGGATGTGATAAAAAACTCCCTGATTATGACACACAGACTGACTGGGTTTTCAAGAAATGTTTTCTCTCCATTATATCTCTCTTAATCTAGAATTTAGACTAGACTTTCTAGAATAGCAATTGGTTTGTGTGTGTGTTGTGTTATTAAAAATCTTGAAGTGTGGGGTTTTTTTCTGTAATTATTAAAGGTGTGGGTTTTCTTCGTGCATTTGAAAGAACAGCTTGACTTTGTACTAGCTCCCCAAACAAAAATCTATGTATGTTGCACAATCTATACTGAGGTTTCTGACACTAAATAATTGTCTGAAACATCCATAAACTTGGTGAGAGTTTCAAGTAGAATTGGTACAGGACTATTGTTTAAAAATAGCAATGATACTTTGACAAACAGCCTAGAAAACACAATGGATTTTATAACAACCATCATCTGTTCCATTGTCTGATGTATTGATTTTATTTATTTTTATTTCCTGAGGTTTTTAAATGTATATAATGAGTGGAAATAAGGTAGTGTTAATGAAATTAGTATCACTTTAGCCAGATTATTTTACTTTAAATACCAGAGAAACAACAGTCCTTCATACATTTGGATTGCACCAAAGTGCTTGGTGGAAGAACGATAGAATTTAAGATGTAATTGAAAAATAAAATGAAAGATACTTTCCATAGAATAGATAGGAAGTAATGTTCATGACTTTGGAGTATACAAAGCAATAAAAGACTTTCACGGGTGATTAAATGCTGAAACGAAGCTAAGATGTTTGATCACTGTGCAAGTAATTTATTTCAGCACTATGAAACATGATTCCTATTATAAGACAAGATAAAAGAAGATACAACAATATTTTTCTTCTCTTGTGAAGGTCGGGTAGAACAATTAATAATGGAGGGACCAGATGGCTCTAGGGACAGGCAGTGGGCTTAAGATTGTTCTTTTAAATGTGGAACATATCAATAGTAAATAACCTTTGGTATCTTCTGTTTTCCTACCATATGCAAAGTAAGGCAGTTTTATCAGTCCCTTTCTCTTGGAAAGTGTTTGCAGCCTCAAAAGTCACTCTCATGGTTGGCACACTTGATCCTCTTTCAGCAAAAAGACTAAAAAATACATTGACAGTGTCAACTGGGAGTGAAGGGAACGAATTTATGAACTCAGATTTGTGGAATTAGGTGTGCACAGTTGCCCACATATATTTGCAGACTAACAGACCATGTGTAAACACAGATGTATTCCAGACTTCGGTTCATCTCACTTAAAATTTTTTGGCTCATATCCTGTTTTCTTTTGGGGATTTAACTGTTTGAAAGTAGTCTTTTATACAATTGGGTATCCAAATACCTGAGTTGTGAAATACAGTAACAACGTGAAACCACCACCATAAACCATGTGGGTTGGTTACAGAAAGATAAATAGCTTTACAAGTAAACATATTTTGAGGGGGGGATTTATAAATCAAACCATAGAAAAGTTACAATTTCAAAGCCTTTTGTCATTATAGGTGCTGGCAATAGTTTAAGAAATATTTTAATACTGTCTATTTGATACGATTTCTACTACTAAAGAACTCTCTTGTTGAACTTTCCAAGTCATAAGAATGTCTCCCATGTCAGTAATCAGGACTTTGTGTGGAATCTTAATGGGCAGTTTTGTACACACTCATATTACTACTGTACTGTTAATTATTCCTCTATATTTGAATACATAAATATCTCAGTAAAAATGTTCATTTACAAGAAAATTAATCAGAAGACCTAACAGGTTTCCTCCACCTAATGCTTTAATGGGGCAAAGAATCAGTTTTGCTAGGTTTTGTGTATTTATCATATTTTAGTTTGTTTTCACTTTCATTGCAGACATCCTCAGGTTATAAACATTGTGTTTCTGTGACTTTTCTTATCAGTTGAAGAGCAAATTTTGCATGTCAAAACCAACCTCTTTTATTTTAAAAAGGAGGATTTTCTCCAAAGCAACAAGCCTTGAAACTGACAGTAAGAAGCATTTAACCAAGAAAATGATTGCTTAGTCCAGAAGACGTTTATTGTGCAGATTATAATGTCTTACTATAATGGGGAAGACAAATTTTGCTTAACCCAGAGTTCTGTGTCTGGATCAGCTTCTACTTTGTTCATCTGCCTTATCCTGGTAATTATCAGAGCACAAATTGTAGTAAATAATTCTGTGTTTCTTGTCTATTCCAAACCTTGAAGTTGCCTAAAACTGATGCTGCTGCAGCATTGGCTGTTCTAGGTGAGTCATGGAGTAAAAAAATTTGAGGTGGAATAAACCCAGTGTCTGTGCACGAGATCTCAAGATCTATTCCATCTACAAAATTCCAAATGCAAGAAAATTCATGGTTCAGTCTTAACCTTGACAGGACAAAGTGATTTATTTTGTGCCTTTTCAGGTCTACCTGGTGCTTTTAGTTGTGTTTGTATATTTCTTAATTTTCTGTCACCTCTGACTTTGGCAAATGATCTGTAGATTGTGCAGCAGTGACAGGTTCTCTTGTTAGATGACTGATGTATTTTGCCTTATTGTATCTCAATGATTTAAATTTTTTTTCCATATTAGATTGCTTTGAGTGAAAGATGGCAGAGTGAAATGTTGGAGTAGTGAATGTAGGCTTACCTCTGGTATGCAGCAATATTGCTAAATTCTACTGCCATTTTCTAAGTATGCAGATCTGGCATTCAGTAAAAAGCTTTACCTCTGTAATTCCTATAAAATATTGAACAAACTTAGCCGTATGAAAATATTCAAAATGCCTGCAACAACTTTACTGAAAGGTTAAACCCTATCTTTAATGCAGTTCTCACTTTTCCTGAAGGCTGAGATAAAAGTAGAAAGGGCAGTTTTCTTGATTCAGTTCACATGGCAACATGTTTATAAACACTTGCTTCTGAACAGAAACAATTATATTTGAAAAAAAAAAGCATTTTATTGTTGTGTACCCTTTGGCAAAAAAAAAAAAAAATCTGTTGCTTAATAACCAGTACCATAATTTTCTTAGGAAAATGTAGGAAGAATGCAGAGTGTCTAATAGATGGAGGTGAATAATAATACATATGATACAATAATACCTCAAAGGGAATCTGTATGATGGGATCCGTGTTTCCTTACTGCAAGTTTTGCATGAAGGTGTTACTTGGTCGACTACCTGAAGTATCTTTCAGTGCAGCAATTTATGGTAGGGAGATTACCATGTAGGCAGCTGGTCCTTGACTGGGAAGGTGGATTTGCATCGCCTGCACAGAGGCTCTTGCACAAAAACCTTGGAAAGAGCAGCCACTCACTCTTAGCCACTTGCATGAAATCCCTCAAGTCCAAACTTTCCCGTGGTCCTGAAGTGTCAGAGCAGAGATTGTAGGAGAAGGAAATCCTCCCTGGTAGAATGTTAGTGGGAAGGGGAAAATCTGGAGGCAGTATGTAGCATTTGATGGTTTGATTGTGTTGGATTTGCAGTTGCCAGGTTCTGATTTCACCTGGGAATCTCAGCACTGCAAAGGGTCAACACACACAGCCTGTGGCTTTCAGGGAAACAGCGAGTCCTGGAATGTTCTTTTGCAACAATTCTGATTCAGCCAGTTTGAGGTCCAATGCCACATTCCGGTTCCTGTGGTAGATGAGGATTTCAGTTAATTTTAGTGCTCAAGGACATCTCTGCTTTCGGTTCTTCCTTCCAGCCTCTAAACAAAGATGACATTCATACTTGGGGAGTTCTGACATTCAGATTTATTACAAAATTCTAATTGGAAACGACTGTCTCTCAAGGAAAAGTAAAATCCACAAAAGAAATAAGTAAAGAGGATAATAGTGCAGCACTGTGATGGTTTAATTAATGTTAGGCTAACCTTAGGATGTCGCAAATGTCATTTTCTGTTGGCTGCATTGGGACTGAGCTGGTTTTAGCCCAGAGCAATGTGTGGGCTGTGGGTGGGCAGAGCACTCAGAGTGTTCTGCCTGAGGATCATGCTGCAGTTCTCCAGTGCCTCCTTCTTCTTTTCCCAACACCCTATGGCTCAACAGACATTTTATTTTCTTCCTTTTCTATTCTTGCTGTTTCCCAGTAGTTGCCCATGGCTAATCCAGAGGCTGACACTGGCATGGAAACAAGTTTGAGTACCTGATAGGAGTAGGTGCGTTTAATTAGAATATCTTGGTTAGCTGGTGTTAGTTTTTTGGTGTGGTGGGTGTTTTTTTTTATTTTTTATTTTATTTTACAGATATCTTTGCATATATCTTATACCTAATAATAATTCTTAGCACTTTTACAACACTTGCAATTTCCACAACACTGTACAAACATTGTTTGATTTATCCTACCTGTCTCCTGCAATGCACATATTGAAGTGGCAGCTCACATGAAAGCCTGGATCCTCTGGGCCTTCCTTTATGCTTTGCCTCTTGCCCTCAGAGATCTATATTTACCACAATCCCCCAAAAATCTATTAATTACTCTCTTTAAAAAAATACTGAGAAAGAAAAAGGAAATCATGCGCAAATATTTTCATTTTCCCACCTTTATCCTGCTGTTTCACATGCTTTACAATGTGCTTTTCCTCCCATCTCTATTTCTGATGTATTTTCTTCCCACATGAAGCCCAAACCTAATCTCTGATACTGCAAGTTGGTATTGCACCTCTTCAAACTTCAACTCTAAATTCTGACTTAATGCAAAAACCTGCTCAATATTTCTTCTGGTGCAGCGCTGCCTCTAAGACATGGGGAGGATGACAAGGCATTATTTTCTTTTTTTTTTTTTTTTCTGGGGGAAGGCAAGCTGCCACAAGAATCTCTGTGGATCAATAAAGCACAATTTATGTAAATCGCAGCAGCTGTCTCCCTTAAATTAAACAAATGGAGCTGGTCCAGCCCGCAGTACTTCAGTGGCCCTTTCCATTTTGGGCTTGCTGAAAGTTTCCCTGAGCAACTGAGAACTCTACTCTCGCTTCACCTTGGGACTCTGGTGAGCTAAGAAGTGCAATTGCCTGTTTTTTTCTCATTATCTGCAGCTTAGGTCAGAGAGTACCTTCTGCACTATCATTTAGATTAATTAATTCACATTTTCCTGTGATGTTTTGCCATTCTATCCATAAAACCAGGTCTCCAAACTACTGTAAAGATAATACAATATACATGTCATTTCACTTCCATTACTCTTAGGGTCCCTACTAGGCACTGACATCACATTTGCAGCTCTTATTCATATGTTCAGTTGGAAATCTCATATTTGATTTTAAGATAATCATATTTTCATGAAAGTGCACACAACTTCAGTTCCATCTTAGCTCAGTAAAACTATTTATCATACTGTTATTGGAGTAGAAATTATTGGAACAGCACTGGAAACTTGCCAGCTAACACACACTGAAGCTTTGAGGTATTCAGCCATTTTGCATAATATGCTGAGGTAAATTTATGTAGACTTTTCTTGCAAATTGTAGTAGTTTTCCAATTATTTTCTCCCCAACTGAAGATGTTTGAGGAAAAGATTTAAATATTTTTATGAAATGCTGAAAAAGAATTTAATGTGGAAAGAGAATAAATTTAAAGGCTCACTTTACTGTTCCTTAGATAAATGAGTGGAATTCAAAGGAGAATATCTGTGATATGGCTGGAGAAAATAATTTTTCTGAGCATTTCCAGGCTCCAAGTGACTGTGTTGGCTTTTCTGGATCCCAGTCCTCCCCTCTTTTTTGTTTTTTTTTTCCCTTTCCCCCACTGATGCCTTTCTGTGTCAGATTGCTTCTAAGGATGCTCTTTACGGATAAACTGAACGCTGCTTTCAGTATCTCATACGTGAGGTTGTTCTTGGAGTCCCTTTGAAGAGTTAATTTTTGTGTTTGAGACACTAAAGAGACTTGGAATTTGTTAGCCTGACCTTACAATCTTGAGCTGGTGATCCTCAACTCAACTTTCAAATCTCTGCAGTCTCCTGGTAACAGCTTGTTCTGAGCCCAGACCTGCAGAATGCAGGATCTGAGATAAACCTTTCCACAAGCCCATCCTTTCCTGCCCTGAGTGGGCAAGATCCCATGGTTACAAATGCCTTGGGAAGCAGGAACAGGTTTGCTGGTCCTGCCTGAGGCAGATCATTCCTAGTAAGCAGTGGGGATGGTTTTTATCTGTAGATATCAATAAATGCATGGACAAGGAGGGATGGATGGCTCATGTCTAAGAGTGACCTTCAAAGTCAGCCTTAACTGACACTGTAGGCATTGATTAAAATAACTAAGGATTATGTTACAAAACATGTGAAACTTAATATGTCTTGAAGACAATATTCATAAATGCAAGAACATAGGAAAAACAGGAAGATGGGATACAGAAGTTTTAGAATCTAGGGCCCTACTATGGCAGAAAACATCATAAAGGTCCTTTTACTTTAAATTCCATCTTAAAATAAACTTGGATTTTTCCAATAATTGCTTAGAGTGATTATATATTTTTTTTCTTTCAGAACAGAATCATGAATAATGAAATAGAAATGTGTGGAAATATTATTAAAACTAACAGTAAAATTGCATTTCTGTTTAATATAAATGTATGTAGCCAACAAAGAGAAAATCACTGATTATTCTTATGCAATCTTAAGTAGTTATTTAGGTGCTGAACCTTTTTATAAAGAACTAGATTATTTTTAGAGTGAACGCAAAGTAACAAAACCCCTTTAACAAATTATCCTTAGGAGATTGTTAGAGTTTTAATCGGTTTCTTGTACTTAAACTCATTTTCCCAGCATGATGTACACTATCTGTGGGAGCTTTTCATAAGAAATTCACACTATGATTAAGGCACCAGCTATTTCAAGTGAAAACATTGTGAAATGTTACTATTGTTTGGGCAGTTGGAACTGAAATGATTGAGTGAAGGATGATAGTTATGCTGCAGGCTAATTACATGGCTAATGTCTTTGCTTTACATATGAATAGATGCTTCTAGAGATGAGCAATAACTGAGACTCCATTATCAGTCCAATACAATGCACTTAAATTAGCCACCATTTATGAATACTATTAAAATAAGAGCTGGCTAGTGCTTAGTGATGTTGCACTTGACATGTTTTTTGTTATCAGTCTCTAGATGCTGGATATGGTATACAGGGGAGTTTTGACATCATCAGAGAAGATGTTTTTACAACATTTTGCTGTTAACTACATATTGATTAAAATCACATGATTTTTCAATGAGATAAGAGATCAAAAAGGGCCATCAGAACAAAGGAAAAATGGCATTAGAGGTAATTGTTGCCTTTGCAAATGCAGTACAAATTAAGCATCATCGGTGAGAGGTTTCATAGCCAAACAATGAAGTTCAGTGAAGCAATGCTAATGGATGCTCTGTCTCAACTTTTGATACAGAATATTTTGAGCTGACCGAATTTTCAGCTTTAAAGTCAAAATGAAAGACACCATCCCATGTCTGAAAGTGCTTGCTGTGGGTTTTCATGGATACTTAAGGAGTTATTGTACTTCGTGAAAGACTTAACACAGATTTTGTGTTAAGCAAGATATTGTCTCCTTGGCATTGCCTCCGAGTTCAGCGTGTGTGGGAAAAACCACAGGAATGTCGTGCGGGCAGCACATGGATTAAAAAGAATTAGGTTTTGCTGACAATATGCCTCTTCTAAGTGGCAGCTTAACTGTTTAAAAGCAAAGATTAAAAAGGTGGGATTAATTATTAATTCCTACTAATCACAGAGTTCTTATTAGGCTGTTGTCTCTTCTCTGCATTTGGGCAGCACGGTGCTCCTCATATGGGACACTTACCATCTTTTGACAGTAATGCTGGAGCCTGGTGATATCCAGAACTGATTGATGCCTGGTGACAGCAGGCTTTTGTCACCTACTTACACAGCATCTATTGTCCAATAATGTACAATTTATAGGCCAAACTATCCATCTTCAATACAAATATAATTTATGCAGTGCTGTATAGCTGTGTAAGCTGGAAAGGACATGAAGTGTACAGTCAAATTTCAAAATTCCTTTTAGAGCAAATGCTCAGAAAAATATCTAATTAAATGGAATCAATTTATAACAAATGCTGAAATTCAGTAGACTTCAACTCCTTGCTTTAAAAGTTAAAAAAAAACAAAAAAATGGAAGCATCTCAGATGTGTTTGAAGCATGAGGCCTGATTTTCCTTGCTGCCCCTGACACTAGGCAGAAAAAGGGCCACATGAGAAAAACCAATCAAAATAATTGCTCTGTGAAATGGCACAAAGAAGGGAAAAGTACATTGGTGGCATACACAAATGATAGACAAGTACTGTGAACTTTTCCTTGAGAAAAGAGCTGCTGTGCATGTAGTTTATACGTTATTATTTAACTGCAATCTTCATTTAAGACTGCTGGAACAGAATGATGATTAAATTATCTTTGTAATGTTTATTTGATTAATTGTAGCATGTTGTTTTTGCTTTTTACAGCAAAGCTTAGGAATGTTAAATGCTTGCTGTTACAATCATCTTGTTTCACTTATGGGAGTTGATATTAATATCTACTGATTTCATTCTGCTTTTTTCCCATCAGTTGTTTTGTTTTTAATCAGTTTTGTGTCATACTTATAGATAAATATGGCTTGTGAATGTAAGCTTGCTTGCTGTCTAGGATGCCTAGACCACAGCAACTCTCTTGAATACAAAATTGCAAGCACAGGATGCATCCATCATGCCTGAGTCTGAGGTAGCAGGTAAATGTGAATAACCTGTGATATAAATGTCCATGTAGGAGTAAACACAGAAATATTCCTTTCCCACCTGCATTTTGTAGGCACACAACTGCATGCGTGAGTTACTTTTCTGTTTTGCCTAGAAATCTATGCAAAGGGAAAGCTTCCTATTTTTATTTGACTTGTCAAGAAGGACAGAGCAAATTTGAACCCCTATGACCGTATTCCTAGGAAAGATTATACATACATTTTTTTCCAATAGTTCATGTAGAAGACAAACATTCCAGTTTGTCTTCGAAGTCCTGCCTTAAGTGCACATAAGTATTTTCTCCATTTCCTTGTTGCATAATTTAAACCAAATACTAAGACCTTATTTCAGTTTGCAGATAAGTCTCACCTCACCTGAGACAATACTGAAAGATATTCCTTCTTTAATGCACGCCAAACTTGCTTTTATTTTATTTCTTTCCTTTTCACAAATGGCAATACAGCCTGTACTGACCATCTCCAAAACCTGTACAGATTTTCTTTGCTCTCAAAATTAGAATATATAAGAGTAACTGACCTCTACAATCTTCTGGATGAGGAGGTGCCTCACACTAGTTAAATGTGATTATTGCTTCTCTTTGTTTATCCAGTAAGGTCTCCAACATCTGTTAAATCAGCATCAAAAATGCTTGTGGCCACTGTTTTGTTATGTGCTTTACAACCTTTATTATCTGCATTCACTTTCTTCTCTCAGTTTTCCTAGTAAAATTAATAACTGGATGGCCTCCAGGATCCTCTCTTGAAAGGTTGAGTTTTACTTCGTCATGGATGCTGCAGTGAAGGTGACAGTGAAACACATAATAAAGTTTGAAATAGTTTTAAAGCTGGTAGCATTGTGCACATAGTCAGGATAATTGAGCAGAAATATATCTATTTGGCTATCTAATGCAACTCCACACATGTAGGTTTTCTTTTCCTGTGCCCATTACACTTACAATTGCATTCCTTTGTATCTTTTCCTGTACTTAAGGAAATTGTCCCCACCAACATGTTATGCAGTGGTGAGTAAATTCCTGGCATGGACAAGCATTTTGGATTATCTGAAATATTTCTGAAAAGTAATGAATTCAATATGAGGCTATAATTTGTCTGAATTGATTTTCTGACAGCATTTCCAAAATGTGCATTATATAAGTTTTTAGTTATCATTTTGTTATTGTCATTTCCATGTGACCCATATGTGGAGAGAATTATTGTTGGTTCTCTGGTAAGCAATTGTTGGTGCTCATTTTCCTTCAGTACTCATCTCTTTTATAGGGGATACTTTAAATTCAAGATCACATTAAATTTTGCACAGACAAAAACATTTGTGTGCTGTATTATAGTCTTCAGATATTCCCATTCAGTCTGTGAAAAACAAGAATGGAAAATGATGTCTGTCCTCACTCTGTGTGTGTAGGTAAAAATTCTTCATATTCATGGAAGAAGTAGTTATGGTGTTCCAGCTCAGATGTGACTGTACTTTGGTCAGTTTACCTCTGCATTTTTATTAATCAGATAATTTGCTGATTTTGTTAAGAGCTGCCCAGATACCAGATTTCTCTGAGTCTACCTTAGCTTTGAGGATCACTTGTATTTTTTACCTTTTTTTTTTTAATATTGCCACTTGACAGCAGAAGATTCCCTTAGCCAGCAGCAGAATATCCATCCCAACATCCCAACCCAAGGGATGTTCCCTGGATGGTTTCCTGTGAGAAGAGGTTCAGTCTTTGCTGTGTGACAGAGCAATGGAGAAAGCTCCTGGCCACTGCTGGTTAAAGCATCCATTTAATGACAGACACCAGCCCAGCAGTGCTTTGCATGAGCAAGCAAGAAAGTGTCACATCAGCTCCTTAATGCAAAGGGGTGATTTGTCTGGGGAACTGGTGTGTTTTCCTACAGAATCACAATATCTGTGATTCATCTCCTCTGCTTTAGAAATACATTCGCAAGTCCCATTGGCAAACATTTCTCACAAAGTCTGGAGTGGACAGGCAAGGGTTTGATCTTTGTGCCTGCACTGGATCAATGGAATTGGCTATTCAAATGCCATAAGGTCTTCCTTGCCTTTCTTACATTGTAATGCTCCTGAGCAAGCCAAACTCTGTAGGCTTTTATGGGAATACTTCTAATCAGAATTAAGATCTGTCAAGTCATGGCTTTTGCCAGGGTGAGCTGCAATTTTTGACTACCAGTTTTTGTACATGCTGCTCTCAGCCCTCTAAACGGAACAAATTCATGACCCTCAACATTTCTTTATAATTTGACTTCTCCAACACCTTAATCATTGTGGTGGCCTCCTATTGTATCACTGACAGGTTATGACCCAGTGTTATGACCCAGGGAGGACCAAAACTAGACATCTTATTGCTGGTGTGTCTGAACAAGTGCTGAGCAGAATGAAGTGTTTATTTCTCATTTAATTACACATTTTTAAGAATCTTGTTTATTGCCTAAAGCTATGTACTGTTGTTGTTGCCTAAGTATTAACTGACATGTTCTAATGTGAACACTTCCTGTGAATAGATCTGGAAGGTGCTTAGATGTGTCATAAGAAATATTATTGCCACCTTACAGATGGGGAGCTGAGCCTTTCCATGGCAAAGTGATTTTTGAAAGGTCATCTCACACACTGAGTCTGGGAAGCATGCAGATATTGGCTCCCTTAACTGTCACACAGAAAAGGGGCTAAATCACATGAGAAATCAACTAGTCTTCTGATTCTTTATAAAAAATAAATTTTTAAAACCATCTGACATATATACATGGTAGAATAGCCTGAGATCACAAGTTGATCCTTTTGCTTCTGGTGCAGGTTACTACATGAATTCCTATCGCACCAGATCAACTTTATCTTGTTCCTGTTCTTGTAAACCAAATATTTAAAAAATCATACTATCCAAGTATAATCCTTCTCAAAACACCTTATTCTAGTATCTAAGAAATCAGCTGTGACAATTGAACTGTTGCTGCTAGCCTTGCCTGGGTCTTAAGGGTGTATACAGCGTATTCCAAAAACTGCATTGGTTCAAGATTAACTTCTACTTTTATAATATACAGAGGTACGCAAAAAATACCAAAAAGAAAGAAAGAAATCTCCCCACACAGTACTTCCCGTGACTGACTGTAAAACTTTAGTTGGAATTGTCAGTGTCAGTTTGGTGAATTACTCCACTTAAAATAGAAACAGGTCACATGGATTATAATAAGATTCTAAATGCTTTGGAGACAAGTGCTGAATGGAGCTTCATCCTACAGAAATACACTTGTCTACCAAGAAATAATTAGTTTCGGATTGACCAGAACTCCTGGACTGCAGCACAGTGCAAGGGAGTGTGGAACATGCCAAACGCTTTGGGTGCAGCTCTACAGCACATTTTACCTTTGTAGCCTGGTTCTGTGGGTTGCAGGGACATGCTGTTGTTGTAGCCACGTTCTGTTGCTCCCTGAACTGATGAAAAATAAGCACCAAGCCCAGTGTTAGATCTGCCTTGCCCTTTTCTCCCCACTGTACAATTCCCAGTGCAGCATAAATGATTTACATTGGTAATTTGGGGGAGTGGCTGTAGTTCACAAGACTCTTTCAGAAGTCTTTCCCTAGGTATTTCCTCTGTATTTTTTGTCTCCCCTCCAAGCTCTGATGGGCAAAAGACATAAAATGTCCACTCAGTTCGATTTTTAATCTGAGCCACATTTTCTGATACACACATAATTTAGTCATCATCATCAAGAAGAGCTCTTCTTCTCACAAAAGAAATTGCCATTATAGTGGAAAAAGTCCTGTAAGTGTGATGAGAGACCACAACCATCATGCACAGAAGGACAAATTACTACTTACTTAAGCAAGTTGAACAGCATTTAGATTAAGGAGAGGAGAATAACAACAGGAAATTACTTTTGAGAGTGATCATATGAGTAAAAATACTTGGTGAAAATGATTTTTATTAAATTTAAATGTGTTAGACTCAGCAAGATGTATATAACACTTCCTAAATAAAGTCAGCTTGCAATGATTGAACCAAATAAATATATATTAGTATGTCTTTCTCATTAATCTAATTTAAATGCAAACTAAATAGCCATAAAAGTGAATACTTTTTAGAAATCTCCACTCTAAAAAATAGTTTTATCTGACCAGACTACAGACTTAGGAAGTATGGTTTCAAAATAAGATAATATTTTTTTACATTTTAAGTTTATTGAACTGCTTGCTGGAGGAAAAAAATATTTTTTGGCCATTTTTTGTAACTTCACTCCAAACTGAGCAGTCTGTTTTCAGTGCATGAAAGTCAGAGGAAACACTGAGGGAAGAATTTGAGATATTCCTTATTCAGCTGTGCTGGGGTCCTGTTAAAGTCTTATTTGTCATGGAGAATTCATCTTTTAAGCAGGTTAGGATTGTGAGCAGTAGTTTTTCTTCTTCTTTTTTTTAACAGACATACTGATAAAATTGTGTAGGAGGGAATAAACAAGATATTAAGCATGGAAGTATTTTGGGGGTCAAAAACTTGCCAGTGTGCCACCCAGTACCCCAATTGGCCGAATAAGGGATGCCAACTCTTTCTTCAGAATCTCTCTTACATCACCACCACCACCACCGGAGCAGCCCTAGGGGTGTGTTCTGTGTGCCTTCTCCCCTAGCTGGAGTCATAGAATTGTTTCAAATCATTAAGTGGGTTAATTTAGTCATGTGAAATACAGAATTCCTGTGGAAGCCCTGACTCCCCCACTGCTGGCCCAGGGCAAAGGCTGAAGCAGCCACCTCTTATTCAAATGTAACAGTATCACTTCTGTTTTGACAGCATTTCCTCAAATCTCCACATTCTCTTTAGACTTATCTAAAAATGTTCTCAGCACAAGCACCACGTGAATGTCCAGTGGCAGCTATTATTAGGAATCTGTTATAATAACAATCATATCAATAAATAATGGCTTTCCTTAGTCACAGTCATAAGATCTGAGCATGACAGTTCTGCTTACTAGATCCTGGGAAGTGAGCTGCTCTCTCAGTATTTAAGGGGAGTCCCAACCCTCTGATTTATTATATTTTGGTTGCCAGAGGCAGCCCTGAGGGCAACATCACCTCCCCAGACAGATCATATTTACCTCTAATCTCAGGCTTTAGCCCAAGATTAGGGGTGTTGGTACAGCTACAAGTGCAGTTGCTTCTTCTGAAGAAGTGATGCTAAATAGATGAAAGAAGGACTATGGAGACAGGTTTTCTGTGGGCAGGTTGCAAAGTGACAGAATCATTGACAGAATGTGCCAAAGGTATTATTTTCTTCATTTAGAAAAAAATAAAAGAAGGCAAAAAATCAGCCCAATGCTATCTTCAAAAAGAAGTACAGAGATTAAAGGAGAAAGAATCAGTGTTTCCATTTTGCCATTACAGAGATATATGCAACAAATTGTTTTGTCAGGAAGCAGGTATTATATTTTGTGTGTTGTTACAGGTGTCTGTGTGGCTCTTTCATACTCAAAGCAGGAATATCATCATGGGCTAACAGTCATATTTCTACACTCTGAAAACTTACTAAAAACCTCTACTTTATGAATATTTTTAGACTGGATGAAATTGTAATATAATTATTGAATTGTCTCTTTGCAACTATTTATAATATTCTGTCTTTCAGCCTGAAAAATCCATGTGTTTGAAGGGATTTAGGTCTTCAGGGATGTCAGCTGTGACTGGAGCTTAGAGAGATACCTATCTTTGTTTAATTGCTCTACTCCTAGACTTGCGTGTATGGGTAGTGTGGGACAGGGCACTGAGGTATTTCTTTCCATAAGTAAGAAGTGCAAGACATTTAGATATTTTTGGTTTTGTTTTCCCCAAGAATAGGCAAAAAAGATAAACATTTCCACAAAACAGCACAGAAGAGAGGCAGGAGGAAGGATGTAGCACTAAACATAGTGCTTGGTAGCAGTATTTGTCATTAGTTCTTACTGAGTGTGCTTTAACATCACTTCAATATCAAATATACCATTTTTGTTGTAGGGCTGATGAATTTTGTATTAAGAAATCACTTTCTATCCAGCATTTCATAGTAGTTTACAAAGTTGGCAAATATACTTTCTTTCCACGGATGTTGTATTTAAAGCTGGGGGTTCTGTTCACTCAAAATTGCACAGATAATGGATAGTAAATTAGGAAGAGTGCCACTTGCTTGCTGCTTATCTACTCTTTTTAAAAGAGAGATACTTTTAAATAAATATTTTTGTGTACAGTAACATGCAATAACCTACTTTTAAGGCATACTGTAACTTCAAAGCCTGCACAAGCTGATGAGATCACTTAAAAAGCATTTATATCTTGCTTTTTTTGGGTGGCTTTTCTAAATCTTTCCAGGAAAGTCTTGTCTTTTTGTGCTCAGAGAGGGCTTTAGGGCAAAATGTTATGAATGTTTTTCCTGATGAAAGTAGTCCTGCCTACTGTTATAGTAAACTATGAAATAAAATGTGTTCCAATTGAATGTCTTCAACTATGGAATGCATTCCTTAGTTGCTTTTTTCAGTTTTCATCTATACGTTCAGTGGTGTTTAAAAACAAAGAGGTTACATTTATGGCACTCTGTAAGGCATGAAAAGCTTTCCTAAGAAGGAAGACACTTCTGTAATGAACAGCATAACTCCCAAACACTTAAAATATTCCTGTGTTTAATGTCTCATCTGACGCGCATGTATAAAATTAATAATTGCTTGAATTTTGAACAATGAAAATACAGGGGAAATTACAACATAACAAAGGCAAACTATGCAAGTGAAAGTATCAGCTGGAAGAATAATAGCTATATTTGACAGTGTTTTGACATCATTGATGTACTGTTGTCACTGGAGACTTTCCTTTCTGTGTTTGTGAAATACTATTTCAATCCATATTATCCCAATAGAATCATAAACATTGAAAAGATCTGATGTGTGATAGTCTCTTACTAATATGTGAGTTGACATGTTGATTGTTCTTTCATATCTGGGACTTGAGAATTCTGTTTAAAAACAATTCACCAATACTAATAAAAGATGCACAGTTGACAAAGGGGATACAGGTGTTTTGAAAGTGATTAGCATGTAAAAAAGCAAAGTGGCTTCTCTACTCCATTTGGTGGAAAGTAAAAGTGAAAAGTAAAAGTAAACCAAGTGCATGATTAATGGTATCTACAGCAGTTCCTGTGTTCAGTTAATGACAAGTTTATTATCCTCATTGGATAGACCAATAATGCAAATCTGGATGCAAGAGACCTCTTGAAATCTAAAATTTTAAGGTTTCTATTTTTGGGAAAGGCACATAATGGTTATAATTATTCCTAATTTTTATACAGCTCTATCAGTGGGTTTTTTTTCCCTGATGGGCAGACACTCATTAGAACAAGCAGGTCTGAGGGAAAAGGGAAACAAAAAAGCAGTGGGAAAATATTCCTTAGAAAAAGGTAAAAAATTCACACTTGCTGCAACTGTCAGCCAAATGGACTGACCTGTCAGGAAATGCCCGTGCAAGTGCACAGGTCCAGCCTGGCAGTGTTTGGTGTCTGCAGCTCAGGTGTGATCACAAATGAGGAAGGAATCCTCCTCTATTGTTTTGCTGTGCCATTTCCATTTTGCTCTCCCCTGTAGCTTGGGTGAAGCACAATTTCCCCACCACAGCAGGCAGACTGGGGCACAG
The DNA here is from genome assembly GCF_031753505.1 of Anomalospiza imberbis. Taxonomy (NCBI): domain Eukaryota; kingdom Metazoa; phylum Chordata; class Aves; order Passeriformes; family Viduidae; genus Anomalospiza; species Anomalospiza imberbis. Next base: position 24,701,354 of record NC_089689.1, on the reverse strand, counting down.
TGTAACAGCTCTATCAGGCTTGTTAAGATTTCTCTAATCATAGCCAGTAAATTTGTGTGTTCAGACCTGGGTACAGTGATGTGGAGGAGGTCCCTTGGAGAAACATGGGATGAACAGAACTTCCAAAACCAGGTCTGCTTCAACTCAGGTGCTACTTATGAAAGCAGTGAGAAGAAGGAGATATTGGTGGAAGAATTTGGTGTAGAACAGCCAGCTGAAGACAGCCTCTTATTCTTTTGCTAATCTGTCCTGCTGTCACCTGTAATCTCATCTCAGGAGCACAAAAGTGTTGTGATGTGATAAAGCAGGAAGGAAAGATGAAGTTTTCTTTCTTTCCCACAAAGCCTGGTGAGTAAGGACTCTTCAGGCTTTTTATACAACATTGGTTGAATGTGAGAAAACATGGGTTTGAGTTTGAGAAGAACACACTGATTGGAATTTCCATATGCAGTGATAAAATTTTCAGGATTTTCTTTCTTGCAATGAACGTGTATCTCTAAGTCATAAAGAAATAGTCTTCTTAAAGCTGCTGTGTCTTGGGCTTCACTTTTTGATACTTCTGCTCATCCCTGCCAAAAGCTGCTTCCTTGTCTTCCCAGTATGGATTAGAGGTCTCAGTGTATCTATCTGAAGATGAACAAGATGATTTGGTTTGCTCTCTACATATTGTCTCTGGAAAATGGGCTCCATTTCTTCATTTAGTTCACTAGTTACTATGTTTCTGGTAAATATTTCAATCCTAGGCATAAAGCAGCAGATGGGAATAAAAATTGTGGGTGCCAGGATGTGTGGGAGAGGAAAGGACTGTTAAATTGTGAAAGGAAATGCAGTATTCAAAGAGAATAGTCTTTGTGGGAAAAGAGGTGGACTGGACAAAGTCAAGGACAGGGCTTAGAATGCACAGTGAGAGTGAAGAAAGAGATAAGTGTGAAGAAAGAGGGAACAGGTTCCAAAAGTCATTTATATAAAGCTGTCTGTGATGCTGTGGAGGAAAGAGGAAGCACAACGCAGACAAGAAAGCAAACAGTGGGTGGAGAACTGTGCTAATGCTCCTGATCTGCTTCTCGTGTCCTTGGCTGTTCTCAGAGAGTTTGGATCTCTGACACTCTTCCATGGAGCTGTGCAGACCATGTTTTCTTCAGAGACTGAGCCTCATGGGTTAGGATGGGTTATGTTATTAACCCAGCACTCATAGTAAGACAGGTTTCTACAACTCCACTTCTCAGATGGTCAGAAATAGTCAGCAAATTCTCAGTCTAAATTTAATCATGGCTGTTTTCTTCTTCTTGCTTGGGGTTTTCTTTAGTATAAATGCTTTTTTTCCTCCCTTAAAAGACAGTTTCCCTGATATATTTTATATGTACAGGTTTTAATTCTGCCTTTTTCTTATCTAAGCAGCCCCCAGTGCACCCTGAGTGGAGGAGGTTGTGCTCAGCCCCAGCCTGGGGGCTGTGGTGCCCCAAAATCTTGTGGCTGCCCCACAAGAGCTCCCTGATGGCCAGCAGTGTGTGTTCACTGAAGCATCCACCCAGTCAATCCACTCCCTTTCCATGGCTAGTCCCATGGTAAAACTCTTCCTCTTGACAGTTCCCGACATCCTCTATATAATGGAAATAAAACAGGAGCTGACAGTTTGCAGCATTATAAATAAATACCTCATACTGTGAGCGATACACAAATGTTGTATTGCTTTCAATTGTAGAAGATGAGGCTTTTAGAGTATGTTACCACTGGCATTTTTGCCTGTAACAAGGGGCTTAGACTGCAGGCTAGGGAATGTTAAATAAATTTCTCAGGCTCTAATGCCATCTATTTTTTTAAACAATGGTGAATTGGAACAGGTGACCTTGTCATTGCAGAAATAAAAATAATTATTTTACAGTTTCCTCTAGCTGTATTACCAAAAAGTATGTTGTGAAAATGGGCAAAAAAATGCACCCATGTTAAATACATAGTTTTATGCCCAGTCTAATGAAGATACCTCCAGCAATCAGGAGCCACTTAAGTGACAATAAACAAAACAATATCTGATGCCTTTCTGTTCATTCACATCAGCAAAGTTATATCATATTAAAGAAGTAACAAGTAGAACTACCTATGCAGAATAATTCTAGTTTGCAATCCCAAAATTTTCCTCTGCCTTTTTTTAATGACAACCTCTTATTTTTCTGAGTATTATTGCAAGCTGCTTTAAGCACCCTATCATTAATCCTGAAATATGTATATATCTTCCTGCATTGTTAGTCAGATGAATGTGCAGTAGCACATTATGATCACCTGAAGAAAATTACAACTCTGAGAAATATTTATATTGTAAATTTTCAAAGTATTACATGATCTCAAGTCCAAATATATAATTGCCTTCTTTTACAGATAGAAAGGATGTGATTTAAAAAGAAATGTACTTCCAAGAACTGGCAAGCAAATGGTGTCTAAGTTTGACCTAATTTATGGGATCTTTTAAATCCTTCAAGCCATCAGATGTCTGAAGTCTGGTAGGTACCTGAGATTTTGCCATTAGAGTTCTTTCTGCGTGCTCAATCCATTGCCTGCCAGAGCTGCCAGAGTCATTCCTGGCCACCCTAAGCACAGCCCATGCTCTGGAGATAAGTGCTCAGCCCATGATTCTTTAATTGAATTGATAATGGAGGGTGTCTCTCCTCTGGCCTCTTGCCTGGAGTGATCCTAGAGGAAGGAGTGTCCTTTCCACACTGCTGGTGTTTAAGGTCTGCTCTTGCTCCTGAGCCCCTCTGGTTTCAGGGGCCTCCCCAAGGGTTGTCTCCCGGCTGGGAATTGCTAAAGGCCTTTTCCAAGGCTATTTTAGGGAAGTTTTTCTTGCACCTGAGGTTCATGTCCCTGCTTCTTAGCTGTGACAGGGCCAAAATCTCTTGGTGGTCCCACGCATTGATTGCCTTTTAAATTCCAGGGGAAAATGTGTTCCCAGTTTTTCTAGGTGTCTTCCAGCATCCAGACATCACAACAGGCACTCCTGGGCAGTGGTTGCATCTAGCAGTGCTTTATGTTTGTACCTGCTAAACTGAACTAGAAAAGACCATTGCAATTGTACTCTGTACTCTCTAAAAATCCTTTTTCTACATGGACAGATGGTAAAATTGTTCTGTTGCTCTCTTGTTAACTGCCCTTAATCTTTTCTGTAAATGATAAATAAAATTTCTATCTGAAAATTTTCCTTGGTACATGAAAAAGTTCCCAAACTTGTAACCACAAATTAAATAAGTAAATGCTCTGATATTTGTCTGCAGTGTATTAGAAGATGTAGTGATGATATTTTTTACTAATTTGATAAAAAGAACTTAATGGAAAAAGAAAGAAACATTACAGCTTTAGCTTTTCTCTGATGTAATAGATCTGTTCAACTCTAGCAGGTTTTTTATACCTTTTATTGAGACAAATCCTGAAATCCTTGTTCTTTCCTTCCTTAGGACAACCTCCTTTTAACTTCAGTGAGATAATAAGGCTTATGATGCTTTGTAAAGTACTTTGAGATCTATGGTGAACAAGATTTAAATATTATTGAAAGGGAAATTTGATTGAGTTAAAATTAAATAAGGAAATTCAGGATTCAGTTTATGGAGATTGCTCTTTTTTTTTTTTTTTTTTTTTACCCCATGGTTCTTTATGTATTCAAAATTTCAGACTTGGATTGCAGTAGTGAAGTGCTCTGCCTTGTAGGAGGGTATAGGAGGGACACTTGTGTCTGGCCTTGGAGCAGGGCTATCTTCCTGCTCTTGTACACAGTCTGGCACTTCATGGATACATTTGCCAGCAGAATTACTTGTTTAAATAATTTACTTTGACATGTGGCTGCAGCATTACAAGGAAAATACAGATTATTTATTTCAGCTTAAGTAAAACCTGTCTCACACCAGAGTTTGTTCTATTAGCTGGGGCCAGCAGGGTCAGAACTTTAATGCAGGAGACCAATAAGGTAGATTACAAGTAATTTTAGTTTCTGAACTTGGTCAAATTCATGAAACATGAATAATGTTGCTTATATAAATGAAATTTCATGAAGATACAGGCATGTGTTTTGAGAGAAAATGATAAATGAAGCGGAAGTAAAAATGGAAAAAGTGTAATCTTATCAGTTTCCTATTGACTTTTATTGAATTAGTCATATCCGCTACTTAAGTGTTTTGTAATCCACTAAAAATGCTTTTATAGTGTAGAAATTTCATTTTATGAGTTTCACATAATGCAATCAAAACATTTAGACTAGCATCTTCATGGTAAGAAATTCCATCCACATATTATTTTGCAATTCTTTTTGATGAAAGGTAATACCTCTAACGTTATATGGAAGTATTTTGACAGAAAGTGCAAGAGTTATGTAATGGTGTAGAATTCATTGTTCGCCATGTTCTGGAATGAGAAAATAAACTTGTAAAAGAAATGCTGAATTTAATCTAGCATTGGAATGTACCTTGACACCAAGAGGATCTATTGCCATGTCCTTTGAAGCTCATGGAAATCCTGTCATTGACTTAAAGTAAAATCTGCTCGACACTGAAACAAACTGTGAGTTTTTCAGGCTTCTCAATGCAAAAAGGAAGAGGGAGCTGGAGGAGTGAGGCCACCCAGATCTGGATCATGCGCTACAGAAATGTTGATAGTGCCAGTTATCTGGGAGAGGATGAGGAAGAGGAGGAGGAGGAGTGTGGGCGTGAGGGTGTATTGCAGCTCAAGTGCAGTAGCCAAAGAGCTCTTTTGTAACTTGGGAGGCAAAGTTAACCCACAGGTTACCCAGTGATGTGGGACTTCTGTCCAAACCCCATCTTCTCTCACACTGGTGAGGGATTTCCTCCTGTAGGCTAAGTCAATAGAATTTCTTTTATGTCTTCTGCCATACTGGTACTGCACTGTCAGCTGATTATTGTATTGCCATGTCAGACTGAATGAAGGGGACCCACTCAAAAGGAAAAAAATTGAATTCATTTGAAAATGGTTGTCTTCAGTGTTGCCCTAATTTAAAAATAGTTAAATTTAATAAGCAATGAGACTAGATTTCATTGGGTTACACAGACCCAAGCTGGAGGGCACTTGAAAATCGATTTGCATCTGCCCACCTGTTGGTAGAAGCCTTCCCTTTCTGCTCTCTAGCACTGCCCTTTTGGGGCGTGGTGGTCTCAGGACTTGGGCTTTGAGGTACAATAATTCTTGCAAATGAATATTTGAAAATTTCCAGGCACTTAATATGTCTGAACACTTCAAGCTGTTCTTTTGCAATGTTTGTGGAGGCTGCAGCTCAGACTATGCTGGATTCCTGTATGCTCGTGTGCCAGAATTTGGTCAAGGATTGCTGCAAAGCCTGAATTGCAGGCGGGCAAATTATATAAGACACTTTATTTCTGACTGTCGCTGTATCCATCACAAACACGGTTGACTGGGTCAGAATTCCTCCTCTAGGCACTGACAGAGGAGGCTGCTGGGTTTGGCTGCTGCAGCAGATCTCTGTGGACTGACTTCCTAAGCCACCACATCCCAGTTGTGGCTTCCATGTAGGGAAAAACATCTGGTTTCTTAAAATGCTCTGGGCCCAGTAGCTGTGTAATGACTCTTTGGAGGTCAGGTACAAGTATCAAAGAGATCTTTCCTCTTGTTTTTGTGGTGGTGTTTTGTTTTGTTTGTTTTGTTTGTGGTTTTTTTTTTTTTTTTAATATATCTGCTTTGAATGAAGCAAATGGTGCAAGGTGTCAGTACTTAATGAAAACAAAAAGAAACTTGTTAGTATTGTCAAAAAAACATTTTGTAAAAGGGTAAAATATGGTTTCGTGGGATAAATGTCACCTCTTTTAGGTTTGCAGAATGTGGTGACAGTGAGAACTTTGCATGTTGGTACTCAATATTTGCATGAGGGAAAGCTTGGTTGTGAAGTCTCTGTGCATGACTTGAGCCACTTGAGAGCAAAATAGGAAACAGATCATCTGAAACAGAATTAGAATGATCCTCCATCTTTTTGTGAGGAGGACCAGAAGCAAAGATATTGTTCCAGAGCTAAAGCTAATATAACTTCTTGAGGCTGTTCTACATTTTATTCCAAAGTAATGCTTCCCCCTATCTTTAATTAATATCTATTTAAACAATATATTTAAATATTTAAATACTGTATTTAAATGTAATAATTAAGATATTTGAATAAATTGAAATCCAAGTATTTAATGTACTTAAATAATACCTTTATTTGCTGAAAGCAGGTTTAATCTCAAATTTTAGGGAATCTATTTAACCCACAAGAAACTAATTTCTTATTTCTAAAAGTCTTCCCTCTGGAATGAATGCAACTAGGCAGACATCTTGAAATGAGAAAAGGTTTACCTTTGTGTACCCAAAGCAATGGATATTTTATGCTCAAATGGAATTTTTTCATCAACAAAGCAAGGAGCTGAGTGTACCCATGAGCACTTACTTAAACTTTTGAATAGAGTTTAAGAAACCAGCTGCTGTGTTGAATTCCTGGAGTGCAAAGTTTTAACATGTCAACAGATACCAACTAAGCACGTCTTTAAAATTTGGTTTAGTTTTTCAACTGATGAGGTTTGGTACTATTGTAGTGCTAATATACAGAAAGATTCCATATGTAAAACCACATAATCTTTATTCCAGGACTTGTTCAAACTAGTAAGAGTCTTTACATTGACTTGGATGGACACTGGATTGAACACAGAATGGATATTTTTGTCTAAATAAACAAGAAACATATGGCAGACAGCTGATTCTCTTTCAGTTGTTTGTTCAGTTAACAGCTTCTTGAGAATCACTACATTTGTTATTAGTATATAGATTAGGGATGAGATTAAATGGTCTTCAAATTGCTCACCCAATTTTGTTCAATTCTTGGAGGCAAACTGAGTAAATGAAACCCTGAGATTGGTGACCAAGATATCTTAATTGAGAATATTTGTCCTTCCACATCTAAGCTGCTTTCCAGAGACCGGGGATTTTTTCCCCTCCCCGTTTGTTAATTCAGCTACTGAATCATTAGAGGTGTTTGAAAAGAATAGCTGAAAACTCAAAAATAAAAGTGCATATTATGTGTTATTTAACAAATATTTATTTAGCTCCTGCTAATACAATTCCTTTTATTCTTGTTTGCTGCAGGTGCAATACATCTCTTTTTCCTGTAGCTGCAAAACATTAAAGATTTCTTCCTGTGAATAATACTTATTTTTTTTTATTCTTTTCTTGCCTTTGGCTGCTATTACAATATGGCATTGGTGGCTGATTGTCTTCTGCAGGAATAGATTGTGGTTTGCTGCCATATTTTGATGTCTCCTGGAATCTGTGATCCTCCAGCTGAGCAGTGGTGGTGGCTGTAGGCAAGCGCGCACTGCGCGGTGACCGAGTGCTGCTCTAGGTGGGTGTTTCAGCAGAGCAGCAGCAGCTGTTATCTCCCTCCAACCTGGTGCAGCATATTAACTATGCCAGCAGTAAACTGAGGCCTGCCTTTAACCATTTTTATTCACAGTTTGTCCCCATTTTGCATTTGTGCTGTCAAGAGATTTTTGTTTTGTTTCTAGAACCACTTCATATCTCAGTCAGCTTTGCTTTCTTTTCTCTTGTGTTCTCCCCCGTTGATATTTTTCATGTTGTTTATTTTTTTCCCCCCTTAATAATTTCTTTTTATTCTCCATTTCATTCCTGCAGCTCAGTGCTCTTGGGGAGGGGGAAGTACCTTTTGTCTGGCTGTATGTGTCATGCCAGCTTAACCTACTGCCATTTAACTTCTGCATCTTCAGTTTCCAGTCACGCTCCGCTCTCCCTCCAAACTTCTGTCTTCTTCCTCCTCCTCCCGAGCAGCCTCCTGGACATGCTGTATTTCTAGCTGAGTATTCCATGTGCAGAGAGCAGGATCTGCCTGCCACAGCTCCCAGCACCACCTGCCTCATCTTTTGTGGTGCTTCAGAGGACCAAGCCTCTTTGATGTACCAGAGGGGAGGGGGGAAGTTTTACACAAGTTTTACACACAGGCCTCCTCTCTGCCTTCCATCACTGCTATTTATCATATTGCTGACACATGGATGGAAGCATTTCCTTTTTATGTTAAGCCCGGTCTATGCAAAGGCACTGGAAAGCAATTTACACACTGCTGCAGCTTGTGGAATCAGCAAGGTAATTTTACAAGGTTGAGATATTACCACAGTTAAATAAACCGGGGTAGTGATGAGGAGGAATAAAGTGAATGTGGCTACAGAAGCTGCACATTTCTGGTAGGGAAAGAGATAACATAGGAATTATGTCTTACAGCTTACTGGGGTAAAATGTGTATAGCTGCAATACCTGAGGCCACAGCTGGGCTTGGACACCATGGTGCATTGCTTTGAAATGTATGCATTTACTGACCTGGGGAGGGTCTGTGCTTCGTCTTTGCCGTGTCCAAGTCACCTGTGACACCTGACTGCATAAAGAAGTTTTAGATAGGAAAAATGCACGGGAAATTGGGGAAAACTGTTCCAAATAGTCAAGGTAAACCTGCTTAAAGTTTGGTTCTACCCTTCAATATGGCTTTAGTGATGATATTTATGTCAGCAAGATGATTTGGGCTGATAACACCTCAGTCTGAGGCAAGATGAGGAGCCTGGTCTGAAAGGAGATGCATGAATGTATATAATTTGGTTTGCACTTTTTAGTTGGTTTGTAAATATATTAATCATTCAGCAAATCCACTGTGACTAAAAATGAAGATTTGTGCACATAGATTCCTCCTGGCAGCCACAGTTTATGTTTGCTTCTGTGAAGTGTACACCCCTGGCTTGGACTTGTGATAATTTTTTTTTTTTTTTTTTTTTTTAATGCTTCTCAGAGTGAAATTTAAGTGCTAATTGAAATACTTATTCTACTTTGTTTTCATCTTAAAATTGCATCCACTTAGAGAGGAGTTAAGCTTTACTTGTTTAAAATCTGCTATATCAGGCAGTGTAATTTTTTAAAGGATGTATGCTTTGCTTTTCACTATGACAGGTAAATTATTAAATTTACCAGAATGTAGGTAATATGAAGAGATGGGGGAGTCTATTTCTCTCCCTCCTATCCATATTGATTTGTTGGAGCTATAGTCACTCTTAATTTCTTTTGTAAAAATTATAAACTGCAATTTGTCTGTGTGTAGTGTTCCTGTTACTGCTATGCTCAGAGTCTCCAGCAGGAGTTCTGTCGAGACTGAGGTGAAATTCAGCCTGATGTGTTGGCATATATTACAGTAGATTAAACCTTACTGCTTGTATCATCATAATCAATTTTATTTGGTCATTTCACCAATTTTTTTCCTCTGACAGAGTGGTTTAGGTCTGAATTTCAAGCCGTGTCTTTGTTAACAGCAGTAAAATAGGTATAGGTCTTGCATTCAAGCAAGTACATACTCTTGTATACATCATAAAATATGCTAACACATTTATACAGCTCCAAGAGGGTATTTAAATGACAATATGTGAATTTATCAGCAAGTGGAGCTTCTCCAAGTGAAGGTAGTAGTTGTACTGGTTTTGATTTTTACTACACATTTTTATTCAGAGAGAACCTGAGAGCCTGGAGAGAAGAAAAGGATAGTTCAAATTAGAAAGCAAAAATAAATGGCAAATTGCTCATCTATTCCAGTGGCTTAGCTGTTTTGTAACTCCCTAAACCCCTTATTTTCTGTGGTGCCTGTTTAAAACTGGACAACAGTGTTCTTCTGCTCTGACTCCTGCCTACAGCAGTGATCACAAGCATCTTGTCACCTTCCATCCCTCTCCATCTGTCCATATTCCCCTTGTCTTGCAGATGGTGAGCTGTCTAGGGCAGGAGCTGGGGTTTTGTTCTCTGCTAACGCAGCACTTAGTGAACAGCACTTGGCACAATGGAGTCCTGGTCAATGACAAAAACTCTGAAGTTTTATGATGATGAAGCAAGTCAAATTGTCAACTTCATATCCGTTAGAAACTTTAGTTATGTAAATAACTAGTTTCCCCCAGAGTTTTTTTCAAATATTTTACGTTGCTAAATTATTTACGATAAACACATTGTCTTACTACTCAGCATAAATTTAAAAGATAATTTTAGCACGGAAAGAAAATATTCATGAAGAGATACCAGAGGAAGAAAAAAAAGTGATAAATTAATGAAAATACACTGATAATGGCAATGGTCCAGATGAGAAATATCTCTCATCTGAGAGTTCATTTGGTATTGTAAGGATGATTTTGCACCTGTATATATTGTGTGCTGCATTTGCCCACCTTTGTGGTCCATGTACAGCTTGGGGATAGTGGAGGACAAGGGCCCTCTCAAAAGATTTTGAGAAAAGAATTACCTTGAAGTGCGGTAGGCAGTGAGGAGCAGGAATACAGTAGTGCTGCTGGGAGGTGTTAATACCATTGAAATTTCCCCGGGAGCTGCAAGAGCACGGGGGAATAAACCAGGGGCATTTGGGGTGTAATAACAATGAATAACATTTAAAGAGTTGCTACCAGATAGAGGTAGCAGGAGCAGACAGGAGAACCCACAGCCCTGAAGCAAGAGGCCGTTCATAGCAAGGTGTGCCATTTTTGACTGCAGAAAACTATAGGCTTGCCTCAGGGAGAGGTCCCTCATGGAACAGGGAAAGGTTGTAACAAGATCTTTCTATACTGTAAATATCACATGTCACCTCCACACTGGGTCTTTTCTCTGCTAGTTTATGTAGACTGAAATGTCAACAACGTGCTTCTACTCAGTTCCATGTCACTTGTACAAAATCAACCATTGCTAAGAAAAACTGGATTATGAGTGTTTGCCTGAAGATAATCCAGGAGATGATGGTTCTGGCCATGGCCATGGAATTTATTATTTAATGCAGACATACTTTTATTTCAACATTTTAGAAAGACAAGAAACTTTAGCATTTTGCAAAAAAAAATTATTACAGAAATTGTATAGTCATTATAAATTTATTATATACTCATATAAATATATAATACATAATGAATATATCTATTCATATATAGTCATTATATATTATATACTTATTTATAATGTAATAATTTGGGATTAATATTTATTTCTACAGGAATGGAGACAAAGACATATTGACCAAGTAGAAGACATGGATAATGTGCTTGTACAAATCATAGGAAGTTTTCAATAAGCAGAGTTACCTGAAAAATTCTGTCAGTGTGGACATACAACACCAACTTTGCTGTTTTGTTCTATACAGCACCAAAACCCAATATCCTCCTTGATTCTGACAAGTGTACTTGCATTTATATCATTATCCTGGATTCATGCATGAGTATTCTGTTTACTCTGACAGTAATTATAACAAGGTAAGAGGTGGCAGCACTGATTGTGGTCATGAAGGCTTTCTGTTCCAAAGGAGGCAGGATTATCCTTAGTCTCTGTAGGGATACAGCTGCTGTTTCAGTCTTGCTCCTGGGGCATGGAAGCCTTCAGAGAATTCCCACCCTCATGGCACCATTTCCCCATGCTCTGCAAATCTGGCTGGAACTGAGCACGTTTATATTTGTGTATGTTTGTGATTCTGTCCTCTACCTCATTTCTAAGAGTTCAAATACCCAGAGAAAACATCTGCCTCTGGAAACAAATGAAAAAGATCTTCTGTGCTGTGTTAGTCATAGAAATATATTTTTCTTTAGTTGCTGGACAATATTCTTTACTGAGCAATGCCAAGCATTGAAGTTATTGAGTTTACTGAATTTCCAATGAAATTTGCTTTTGATCTTCATGAAGTACAGCCCAGAATACTTTTATGCAATCAAATATTCCTTAAAATGAGCGCAATAAATGCATTTTAGTTTTATAAATTAGTTTCAGGAGGTTTCTGCACAATTGCACTATCAAGGCAGATACATGAATGCTAGGTGTTTGTTTGTTTTTCTCTGTATTTCCCAGTGGACTGGTAGCAGAATTTTGGCCAAGATGGAATGTCAGGAATTTTGTCTGTCCAAATGTCAAACACCACATCTTTTTATCATTCTCATGTAACACCCTCTGTGCTGTAAGTGTTGCATGATGCCTTTAGAGACTGCAGAGAGCACTTTCACCTCTGCACACTTGAAGGCCAGGAATTTTGCTGTCCTGCAGTCATTTCATCACTGGTGACTACAAAGCCTGGTTGTGCATGGATTGTCAGTGGCAGCCACGCTTGGGAAAATGGAATATGTGACTGGTTGAGTTGTGATGTCAAATTTCTTGGTCTGCCACCAGCACAGTGAGGCAATAGTTCTGTTCCAGCCTTGCTCTTCAGAAAAGCATGTGGAGTTAAAACAGGGAGCTGACAATGCAACACTGAAACCTCCCAGCAAATTCTGCTGCTCTGGCAATATGTTTTACATTGTACCTTCCCAGTCTTACACATCCAGGATATTTTGGGCATGCTTTGGAGAAACCTGACAAAAGCCTTTGCATGTACAGAGAAAGAGCAGTGTACCTTGATAAAGGTGTGTAGAAGGGAAATTTTTGGTTTGTAGAGTTGCTGTCCTCTCTGTTGGGAACTACAGCCAAGGACAATCTCTTCATGCCCCTAAACTTGAAAGTAGAAGTGAGTTTGCACTTCCGAAATGGCAGATTAAAGCCACTGCCATGAGTACAGAAGGCACATGTGTGACATATGGAGCTACCAGTGTGGTGTGAACATTTCCCTGATTTCTCAGGGAGCCTTTTATGCGTCCCTTCATGTACAGAAACAAAGGAATCTCCATGAGGAGTTTTAAACTACAAGGAATGACTGGCGCTCAACAATTTACACTAATAGAAGAGCAGAGGGGATTTTTAATATTAGTCTATGGAGGTATTTAGGTTTTAGACATCACTGCAGACTGCTGTGGATTTTGTTGCTGGTTCTTGGGAATCTCAGTTGTTACAAGGGGCTGCTGAAGAATTCATAGGCTATTGTTTTTTTCTTGTAGGGCTTGTATATTTGCCCTTTAAATTAAAAAAATATGAGAGAAGGCATTACACTCATGCTTTGCTTTTTCCTTCAGTGAGCTGTGGAAGTTCCAAAATGGAACTATTTTTTTGTCTGGGAAGATTTGTTTAAAAGCTGTGTTAAAATTAATAGAAACAATCTATACCATTCCTCTCTTGGTTACAATCTGTTCACAAAGTTTCAGAATCAAAGAAACTGGAAACAATGGATCAGTTAGATTATTACCTTTGTTTTTGGGCTATACTTACCTATCAGTATTTTTCAGAACCTTTCCCAAAAATATCTCTATAGCTGGAGACAGAGATCTGGAGAAGACAAAGTTCTTTAGAACTAAAAGAGTAGGTTCTATCCAAGATGGCCCTTGATCTGGAGTTCTTGGGGTCCTCCTGCTTTTATCTATCCTCCAAAGTAAGGAGGTTAAATTTTGTTAGATTTATGGGAAGATCTCAGCTACATATGGAGATAGCTCTTTTCCTCTAATCCTCTGCCAAGCAATGCCAAAGGGATGCATCCATCATTAGTCACTAAGAAATGTTTTTGGATTATCATCAGGTAATAGACTGGGAGAAACCTGGGAATACACCGAAGGTCAGAGCTCAAATATTTGTGTAACTTTGCAGTTGACTTGAAGATAGATTAATCCAATGGTGACAAGCAGCGCTATATGCCAAATTTATAATGGAAAGAAAGAATATGCAGAGTCACTCTCCCCGTTGTGAAGAAGCAGCTCAGCTATGAAAGCAGCAGATTTAGCAATGTATATCTCATATTTCAACTCTCTGGAAGATGCATTGCTATTTTGGGATTTTACGAGGAAACAGTATTTTCATCAGTTCCCAAACTGATGGTGAAAGGAATTAAGTTCAAGTGAATATAGAAGCAAGTAGTTAAAAGAAGTAGTTAAAAGAAGCATCCAAATGGACATTAGAGGAACGGGTTCATCCATTATTAAATCATTTCCATTAGAGAAATAGAAAAATTGTCATTGTTTGGGGCCTCTTTTGCACACTCATATATCCAGAATTCTGGGTCTTTTTCTACATAGGCTGATTAATTCACCAGCTCAATTCACAGGCAGTTGCTGGCTGTGAGCCACTAATAATGGATTGCCTATGCAGTAGCCTTCAAAGAGAAAAAGAAAATAAATTTTTATTACCACAGCAATTTCGGCTCTGCTATAAAAATGCATTTTATGATCTTTTGTTCCATGCTCGAGCAGAATGCTTTGTCATCAGGAGGTTGTAGTAATAAAGATGTGGTGGGCAAGTAGGACTGCTGTGGGGTTTTAACTGCCCTGGGGGTTTACCCCCCTGGATATGACATCATCTCTCTGGATGTTGAGGGCCAAAAGACTCTGAAGGAAAAATCCGAAGTGCTCATTTTACTTTATGGGATCCCGCCCATAAATTAACTTCTGACAAAAAATGAGTGAAATTGTCCCCAAAGAGGACGACACATGGATACCTTGAATAAATCTATTCATACCCTTTCCTCCTTCTTCTCTGCCACTGCTGAATAGTCAATATAAAATCTACCAAGAACAGCCTGTTCACATGACATCAAACCAACAAATCAGGAAATCAGAAAATATCCATGTTATTTCTAAGTTACTAATCCTCAGTGGCTTCTTTTTTGTTCAAACTTTGCATACAAATCAAAGTAATTTGGACTTTTTAATGTGTAATTACCTATGAGTTATCCTGAAAGTGATGGTGTGATTAAATTTCCAAAATATTTTCTTTTTCTATTCCTGACAACTGTTAATAAGAAACAACTATTAATGGGAAATATGAGTCCAGACTGGGACCACAGGTGACTATTTTCCCTCACTTGTAACACTCTGCTCACTAAGGCAAAGCTATTTAATTGGTTCCTAAGCACCTAATTTTTATGAGTGGGGCTTAAGTGCTGAAATATAGGAAAGCACAGTTCCTTGTGCCTGCTATCAGCACACAGGAATATAAATGTAGTTCAAAGAAAATCCTAGAGAGCTTCCTAAATTATTCTTTCTTTGGAAAATGGAAAGCATTATTCTGTAATCTTTATTTTTATCAGAGAACAAAGAGGGTTTTTTTTTTTTTGGGAAAAGCACAGTACTCATTTCTGGTTACTTTTAGAGAGAGTTTCACAGAGGTATAAAGGAAGATGATGTGACTTCTTTTTTTAATTATTTTTTGTTGGGGGGAGTTTTGACATTAATGCTAAAAATCTCAGAAGTATGAGTGCTATGGTGTAAAACACAGTGATACTTCTTACTGGTGTGACAAACTGAACTTGATATTGTGTCCCTGTCATCTTCATCTCACTGATTGGAATCCTTCTAATCAGAGATTCTGACTGAGTTGTATGCAAAGATGTGCAATATTTCTGTAAGTAAATCAAAGCAGTGTTTTCCAAACACCTGGCAACAAACAAGAATATTAAGCAATAACGCTGTACTTTTGTCCCTCAGGCAAGATTTATGGTCTTTACAGGTTTATTTTGATGAGTCTATTTTCCTCTCTTTGAATTAACATTAAATTAAAAGTAATGTTTTTCTAGTTAGTTCATTGTCTTTAGGAAGCAACATAATATAAACTAAAGTTATGTCTCTGATTATTTTCTCTTGAAATGCAAGACTTCTATAATGTCTTTATTCTGGTCTCTCTTGTTTGTATCATATTTTCATAAAAACAATTATTTGCAGTATTCTGCTGGTAGTTGTTTATAAAAGTCAAATTACATCAGATTGATATGAATAAAGTCTAAAAAATACTATAAAAGATGGAAGATATCAGTTTAATGAAGTGTCATTACAGTTTGTATTTCTGAAAAGGAAAAAAAGGTAAATTGGAATGCCTAGATAAAAAAGTGTTTTAGCTCTTATTTATTATCGCTATTATATTTTAAAAAGATCTATCCATGAAGATTTTTTTTTAATGATGATAATGGTTTAGCACAATATCCTGGCCCATGCTTCAGGGTTGGTGGCATGACTGCAGCACAGACACTTGTAGTAAAAATAATCAAAGTTGTAGAAGGCATAATTAAAAAAAAAAAAAAAATCACACTTCATAAATGAGGTGGAAAAAGTGATAAAGTATTTCACTTACATTTCTCTTTTGTTTCTGTGTACTGATGTTTTAGGGTTCTTTTTTATTTTTTTTAATATACATTTGACATGCTGGTTTGTCAGTGGTAGCCTTTAAAAGATCAGGATGCTTGCATTAAAGGTTCAAACATGTGCTTTGTATATTGAAATCAAATGGGAGATGTTTCCATCGACCAATGATGGGAGATGGTGCCTTGATATCCTCACCCCTGGCAGTTGTGATAGAGGGGAGTTTATGGCTTGTAATAAAAGCTTATGCTAATGAATGATCTTCAGTACTCGAAGGTGCTAAATCCACTTGCCAAAAAAGGTGTCATAAAACTCTTCTTTTTCCAGCCAAGGAGAAATGATAGAACAACTGAAAAATTAACCATAGTTTTTAAAAAGCGCTTTATCTGCACACACTACACATAAAAGTTCCAGCACAAATCATTTAAATGTTTTATCTATTAAATGGTTATGTATCTACGGCAGTTTCTTTCTAAAAAGCTTGAAAAGCCGCAAACCTTTGGCAAGGTGTTTTAGCTCTTGGTTCTCTCTCTTATGCGTACGTAGTTTAATCTGCCTCAAAGGTCTTGTTCACTTCAGTGTGTGCTATGAATTATTCTCTTCCTGTGTGCTGTGTACATGCCATGTCTGACCCTCCCAGCAAAAGGGAAAAAGCATCCAGCAGCACTATTATCTTAAAAATGGTCGTTTTCATGTTTTATGCACCAAAAAATGTTATAATACCTTATGAATAATGTGATTTTTTTCCCTGGTAATTTTAAAAGAGAAAGCAAAGTAAACTTGGGTGCCATCTGGTAGGATATAGGAGCTGCAGGTAAGCACACTAATAATACTTAATGCTGCTGCAACATGCTGTGTTTTCAGCACTGTAGGCATCAAGTGATGAATTCTCAGAACATTTCCTGTGCTCAAGGTAAATGTTACTAATCTCTTTAAGGAATCTTCTTGGTCTTGCTGAGAATAATACCTATGTGCTTGCCAGCCCTGGAACCCCTAAAATCGGCTTAATATTGTGTTTGCTGAAGTTTGTTCTTTCTCTGCCCAGCCCTTCTTTTTCCTGCCCTTTTCACCAGCTCAGACTCTGCTTCTTCAGAGAACCCCCAGTGAAAAAAAAAACCCAGACAAAATTAGTTTGGTTTCTTTTTTCTGGGAGATCTGAGAACACAGAGAAATGTTGACCTCCTGTCATGGTATAAAGAAAGGCAGATTTCCTTACTGCTGTCCAGACATTGCCCCACAGAAACAATAAATAATGTTTTGTGCAGATTTTTATTACAGTAAATATGCAGACATATTTGCCAAGCTGGAATCCCTGCATGTTGCTAAGTTCATATTAGCTAAAAGAGACAGGCAACTGTAAGTGTAATATATTGTCACAATTAATGTTCTAGCCTGTGACCATGTTTAATTAATTATTTTTATCACACTGGCAGTATGTTTAGTGTATAATTAATTAGCCCAGAAGAGTAAGGAAGAACGACCTGAAAACTGATGGTGAAAAGGTTCCTGGCATATCATAGTTAGGCTTGTTCCATTCTGTCTTCCTTCACTGTGGAAGCCCTTGCAGTACTTTTGCTTTAAAGTAAACAAAATGGATTCCTATGTATTTGCTAAAGAAATTAATGTATCATTTGCTCTGTGTAGGACATGGCATTAGTCTCAAGTTAGTGCAAGATGTGTAAGACAAGTGCATGAATTTTTTTGGTCTCTGTGTTACCTCTCAGGCAGGAAAAGCATCAGCTCCTATTCAGTATCTGTCAATGCTCCAAGTGGATGTGTTACATTTTTCTCACTTCCCAACATGACAGACATTGGGACTGTGGCTGTGTCTTGGTCTTTCTAGTTCTGGCAGCTGAATTCTAATACTTGCTTGGGGCTCTCTGTGACAAGCACACTCTTTGGTAAGGATGTGAGGAGCTTCCTCTGCCTTGGCACTTCAAAGCACTGCAGAGGCAGCTCTGCTGCTGCTGCCTGGGGCAGGTGGGCAGTGGAGCAGGCCATGCCCTCGCCTCTGTCTCTACCCCTTGACCTTTGTGTCAGTTTGCTGGAGCTGGTGGAACTAGGGGAGCAGGCTGCACCCTTTCCAGAGACATCAGCCAGGGCACAGTTTTAATGACCCGAGGGGGGATCAGCACAGCACGGCACTGACGCCTCCCCCAGGAGTGCTGAACACAGACCTGGCACCTGACACAGGTGCCTGCTGAGCTTTAGGGCTGTAATGTGGGGGAACAGACCCTTGTGGAGAGATGTGGAATGCAAAAATACAAGCTGAAAACATAAAACCAAAGACTGAACGTCTGTGCACAGTCTAGCACACCAGGAACACTGGAATCGAGGAAAATCACCACTGTACAATGTGCTGTGGAAGTTTTTGCTCTGTTAACAATTAGACCCAAGAAAATGAAATGCTGATTTCACTCATTCCATTGTGTTTCACTGGGTTTAACTGGCTTTCAAATCGGAGTCACCACTGGATGAGCGAGTCTGTGGAGGTGCCAAATAGCTGCACAGGCATGAAATGTGACATCAGAACAATGTGATGCCTAAGATTCCCACTGTAAATGCCACCTGGATTTGTAACTTCGTCCATGCTACTGAAATCACAACAATAGCATTAACAATTCAAGTCAGGCAGAAGTTTTTCTGTCTCTGAATAGAGATCACTACAGTGCTTACACTCTCTAAATACAGATAATTAGAGGCTGTGGCATAATTCTCTTCTTCCTCGACCCAAAAGCAGTCACAAGTAAAGTCACTGCAGCAATTGGTTACTGTCTCAGAGAGCTAACAGAATGCATTGTGCCTACAGTGAGATCCTTGACTTGCATTAATTTGGGTGGCGTGATCTTTACATTACTTTTTTTTTTTTTTTTTTTTTTTACTTAAATTGCACAGTCTCATGGCAACTGTTATTTGGAGGTGAACATCAGCAGATGTAGGGAACAGTTGTGATAATGTCTAAACAGTAGGCAGGAGTGGAACAGGAATGCCAAATTTTAAGAATTTTCTTTTTTTTTTAGTGTTTGGGGAATAAAGGAATCTATGCTATCTACTTTGCTTATAATTCACTAAAATGGGTCAATGCTTGAGCTAGCGGTTGCTCTGAAATTACAATGACTGACTGTAATTAAGAACTAATTTGTAGTCATAAAAAAGCCAGATAAGGGGCTATCCACTTCATGAGAAATGAATATAATCAGGATAACTGGCACAGCTGGTGGCCATAGTCTGTCCTCGGTGAGCACACACAATTCCCATAATTCATAATAGGACTTATGTATCTACCTCAGAAAGTGGATACTTAAGAAAATTTCTTTTAGATTTGAAACATAAAAACTTGCGGAGTGTGGGAACAGGGCTTGGGGAACACGGTGCAGCCATTTATTAACTATTCAACATTAGCATTTTGATAGGTGTCTTGTGAACAAATTGGGTGGATTTCTTTTGTTTGCTAGAAAATGTCAGATTTGTTTCAGAGGACTTGTATTGAAGCTGAATGTGCCATTGTATAAAAGTGAGCAGGAATTGACTTCAACTGAAGCCATTCCTTAGTTGTGTTTGAATTTGTGGACTTCTTTTCCTTGATATCACAGGCAGAGCTAGCAGCACTACCCTGTAACCTTTTCATTTGTGATATTCAACTAACTTCTGTATGAAAACAATCAGCTTTAGCTTTACTGCAGAAAATATATCTATAAAACCCCGTTAACTGTTTTCTATATGCAAAACAGCAATTATGACCTCTTTGACTTAGCACTTATTCTACAGAACTAAGCAATTGCCATTTGGCTCTATTCATTTTGTACTTTGTTTCACACTTTCTTAAGATGTATCAGCAGACTTTTAATTATCCTGCAAATGATTCTATTAAGCATTCTCCTTGCATATTAAATGCAGAAGACATTGTTTTGAGCTTCCTTTTCCTCCTGTGAATAGAATGTGGGCAGACATAGAAAAATCAAATTATTTTACTAAATGAAAACAACCTGAGCAGAAGAAATCATTTTGAATAATGACAGCTTGGGTGAGAGTGTCACCATTTTCTATCAGTTTGCTCTGCATCAAATAGGAGCTCACTTGATGGAATGTTAAAAAAATGTGTCTAGTAAAAATAAGCTGTGACAGTCTCTAAGTAAATGTAATAAATCAGGAGGATTTTCAAAGGGAATAAAAAGTGTCATTTATGATGGTTACAGCTTATACGCCCACTATGATTCCTGTACTGGTACAGTTTATACTCTCCCATGGTAGATAAAATTATTACTTGATCTGTCAAAATGGAGTGACAAAATTTTTGTGGGTAGACAGCTTATTTAAGAATAGTAAAGTTCTATTGTGTGTTTGCTATCCTGACTCAAGGTACTGTAGAAAACAAGAAATGAGGGAAAGCAATCATTGTTCAGAAAGTTGAAATAAAACTGGGGGGAAAAAAGGTTCATGGGAAAAGTCTTAATGTTTTACCCATAGGAATCTGAAGAAATAGTAAACATAATGTCATCTGAGAAGTGATTATTTCAGTACCCTGTGAGGCCTAAATTCGAGCAGATTTCCTGTGCTAGAGTGAATTGATAATTCTCAGAAAAAGTCTTTGCTCTGGTGGAAGTGGACTGGATTAATCACTCAGTTCCAGGTGTTCCCTGGAACAGGATTAATTCTGAGAACTGACTGTGGTTCCATAGTGCTGGCTCAGATTTGCCAGACACCCATATGTGACCAGGAAATTCAGAAACATGGAATATTTATGCAGCCTCAAGCACTGAATCATTGTCATTTACAGAAGTTCTGTTTCTCTACTTTTTGAGCACATAAGCAAGAAGCTGCCACGTCATGGTGTGTAACTGCTCATGTAGGTAAAGGCATCTAATACTGGAAAGCTTTTAAAACTAGCTGAAAATGTCTTATGGCCAGAATTAAAGTCAGCAAGGTATCAGAAGTAAATAAAGTGCATATGTTTTGACAGTAGGAAGGAATACTTAGCCTTTGGGATGGGTTGTGAAGGAATGTATTGAATCTGTCATTACTTAAAGCCTTTAAATTTTGATTCAGAATACTTCCAACTCCCTAAACTCACCACGAGCTCCTGCTGAAACCTGAATAAAGGCCAGGCATACTCTTCTGTACCCTTTTTTCTCTGCTTGCACATTTTGAAAGAAATGTTGTGGAGTTACACTTGCAATGCTAAATGTGGAGTTGGAGTTCTGTGCTCTGTTAGAAATGGCATTTAGAAGATGAATGCATTTGCATATTTTCTGAAGAAGTGATCACAGTTGAAGGCAAAGGATGATTCCAACATGAGGAATAAGCCCCATATTTCAAAATTGCTACTAATTCCCAGTAACCAGGTCATACCAGTTCTCACTAGGCAGCTGAAACCCCAAGTGCTCTGGAAGGAGCAGGGCTCTAAAAATTTTAGACTGATCTATAGTGACTTGAACTCCCTTCACTGACAGAAAAACTCCTTTCTCTCTGCTATGGCTATTCTTGAAGGTATTTTCTATTCACACAGCTTCCTAGAGCATTCATTAACTTTGGTAAAGGGAAAAGGGAGTTGTGGAAGAGGAAGCAATTCAAATTGGGAAACTATTCCCTCCTCTTCAGATGAAGGACAAGCTGTAAAGTGACTGTCTGGATTTTCCAAAATGCCCAGTAAGATGCTGCTTTGGGTCTAACCTTAGTGAAGATAAACTGGTTTTCATGGACATCAGCTTGCTCCTACTGCTCGTATAGCTGAAAGAATGTTTGTGGCAAGTAGAGTCAAGCTGTACTTCTCCTCCAAAAAAATGGGCATTTTAGGAAAAATAAAACATTCCCTTGCACCAATGGAAAAGTCAGCCTAGTGTAGTCTCACTGGGTGGACAGCAAAATTCATGACAAAAATAAGCAGGGGACATCAAACACACCACAGATTTTTTTTTTTTCTTTCCAAGAGCAGAGTCGTCTAAATATAGATTATAGTAATTTACTTTCAAACAACTCATTTTCAGCATCTGACATGTTCATTAACCCCAGGTAGAAAAATTATTGTGGTGCATTAATTTTTCACCAATGAAGACATTAGTCATATTTGCAAGTATCATTAGTGTCTGCCACTGAGGTGGAAAAGTCTTACTGTCTCTCTCCAAATGGAGGATGCATTAGAATGTTAACTAGGGTCTGCTGAGTTCTGTGGGTTATCAGCCCTTGCACACTTTTATGCATTGAATTTTAATTAGACTTTTCTAAAAGTACATCATTAAAAGACATGTTTTATATGTGAATGGTAGAGGTACGTAATCCTTTGGTAAAATAAGGCAAAATGTACAAGGATTTAGTGTAAGTATTCTGATAGTTCTTCTGACAATATGAAAGGTACAAGTTCGTATATTAAACTGTGTGTGTGCTCAGCAATTATAAGAAGGAAATGAGATCAGAGGTATTAGAGTCCACTGAGGGGGAAGGGAAGGTTTCAAAGGTGCCAACAACAGCAGGTAGGTGAGGTCAGAGAGACTTGGGTGTTTTTCTTCCCACAGTGTCAAGTTAAATCCCTTACAGAGTACATTCCTAAAATAAAGGCTATGGGAAGTAAATAAAGTATGGAAAAATGTCTCTGAATGATTGGCTCCTATCTTAGATGCTTTTCTGTACATTATTTCTACTAGATGTTCACAAAGCCTTTTAGTTTATCAAATCTTTATTTAAATGGTTTTGCTTTGCATTTATCTATGACCTATTTTTTTAATCCTTCAGGGAATAGTCCTTCTAGCTTTTGTTAAAGACATGATGAAAAGGAGACCAAGTTGAAACAATGTTGCTCTAGTTAAATTTTTTTCACATTTAAACAATGTTCAAATTTTATTCTCTGAAGTATAAGGCTGTATATTTGTACAGTGGATAATATTTTAGAACATTGTGTTTGTAGGTAGAAGGATGAACATGTGTCTTACTGATGAGTATGAATAAATGTTGGTCAGGAGCCAAGGGGAGCTGACATTCCCTTTAGTAGTTCTTGTAAAACTTGTAATCAATTATTCCCTATTTCCCCAGTTCCATCCCCTTTTACTTTCAATGTCCAATTTCCACTTAAATGAAAGAAGGTATGAATGAGCTCTATGCAGAACCTGCTGAGAACAGTCAGCAAGTTCACTAATGGGAGTAACATAATGTGGTGGAAAACATACCTGATTCTCTTCTTCCCCCAGACCACTCCAGTTTGTTTGTGCATTTTTCCTGATGCCTTTTGGTATAATAAAAGAAACAGTCTGCCAAAAAAAGAGAAACCATTTATAATTCAAAGTTATTTTCTGACTAATCTGTCCATTATTAGTACAGCTGGGATGGGTCTTGTCTTGCATTGCTTTAAAATTAGGTGTATTGTCTAAGTGTGTCTTTCCTCCATCAGTGGAGTCAGTAGAAAGGATCAGTCACTTCCAAAGACAATGCTCATTTTTCAGAGTCACAGAAAGCAGCCAGATTCCTGGGCATAGGATTCCATCAGAAGCAGGGCCAGGGTAGGGTGTGGTGCATCTCTGGAGCTGCCCATCTTCACGTTGACAGGAACAGGAGGGAGAGCCTGCTCAGCCTGGAACAGTGATGGGTTTTAAATGTTTATTTACAGTTATTGTTAGACCAGCCCATCCAGTGGTGTCTGGAGAGTCCTTTCACACATCAAAACCACAGGCATCACCAAATGATGTATCAACATAGCTCCTTAAGTAGGAAATAATTATTTTTCCCCTAATTGGAGGATTGCCCAGTTAGAGTGTGAGAGTGAGATAGTCCATAGTTGCCTCCACTGCAGGAAAAGAGTGGAATATTACAGTCCTGGTTTAGGGCACTCCTAATTGAATTCTTAGCTAGTGAATGTTTGGATTAGCATGAGGAATGCCTAAATGTTAAATGGTGTAGCATTTAGGAATCTGATGGTGTATGAATCTGATGGCAAACTGTGACACCAGATATAAACCTTGAACTTCAAGAAGAGAATAAATTGTGGATTCATCCTCTCTTAGTGAAGATCTCCATTATTAGATTTGTAACTTATTAATTTTTTACCACTCCTGTAAAGTATATTAGATCTTTCTGATTACAAAGAAGATTCTTTTTTTTCTTTTCTTGGTAGTGTAGGTGGTAGCATACAATGTGAAATTCCATTAGATTCTCCAGGGAGACAAAATATTAGAATTGGTAATGCAGTTTGAAAATGAAGGCAGGAATGCCCTTTGAGCTTCATGTATCAAAATAAAATTAAACTTAGAACTTTGTTGCATTACTCATGGACTTGCCTTGATTGTAAAAACTTGGTTTAACTGGTATTTAATTTAGTGTTTCTACCTAAATTTCTTTAAAAAAAGGTAGTAAGTCTTATTACTGATTATATCAGTAATGGAAACTTTGGTTCATTCATCTATAAATTATTGAAGATTTGAGTGATTATTTGATCACATCACAATATGAGTAATTGAATAAGTACAGATGTTGCTTGCTTAATTTCCGTGTTATAATTCAGATTTTTTGAATATAATAATAAGTCCATATATGAAGCCTTTGTGTTACCATTCTTTTCAGTAGAGTTTTCCTATGGAAAAAGTTTCTAGGAACTAGAAAGCTCACCGAATATTTAACCACTGTACAATTTAATGGCACCTAATGTTACGTTTCTGGCATTTACACAATACAAAAGCTATTTGTTGCATTTTCATTTGTCTGCCTTCAAGCTCAGCCATAGAAAGTTATTTTCATCTCGAGATAGTTGTATTATTTAAGTACTTTTTGTTTTGATGGAAATTACTTTTGTAGGCAGAAATTTACTGCTTTGACTGCGATCAGGGCCACAGCTCAGTCCGTAACATTCACTGCTGACATGCCTATTTCCTACCTGTCAGAATGAAATACTAATGGTATGTCCTATGAATTCTGACATTGCTTTCTTATTTTTGATAACCAAGGTCACTTTGCTTCAAGTTTACATTTGGCATGCAAATAGCAATGAAACTGTAAAAAGGTTTATTTTCTTTTTTTCTTGCAGCAAATTTGTGCTGATTGTGTCCTATTTTAATATTTTTTCATTTCAAAGAGTAAAACATTGGAAAAATTTAGGTTGCTAGATAAGGCATTTACTTGTTGGAAAGCAGAAAAAGGTGGTTTTTCATCTTTATTAAATACACATGCCAAATCAGACTGGCTAATCAGCTGGTTCTTTTCTCAGCGTCTATATTACTGCATTCATGTTTAAATGAAGCATTTGAAAGGTGTTTAGGGACTATTGTCTAACCCTTACAACATTTCTGTTCACAAAGAGTCTAAAGGAAGCTTTAGTCTCTGTAGGAAAGGGAAGGGATGGTCTTTTAGGGTAAAAGACATTACGTTTCCCTTGAAGGCACCAAGGCAGGCTCGCATTCCAATTCCCAGGGCCTATTTTCCACCGAATCTTTGTTCTTTAATCATAATTTTTACTATTGTCTGCCTAGAATAATTTCTTTTTTTTTTCAATACTCGCGAGCAAGAAGCCTTGTTTATGGCTCTGAAGTGTAGAAGAATTGCACCCTGGGAAAGCAGAGCTCTTGTGTTTTCTGCCTGCTTGGGTGCAGGGCAGGCAAAGCTTCTCCCATGGTTGCCCTGCACATGCCCTGATGGACCCTCTCCGGGTAGCCCAAGAGAAGTGACTCAGCTTAAAGTTGGCATTTTTTGGGAGGACTTTCTGGCTGTGACATGTTTTCAATTGCAATTCTTATGATCTTAGAATGAGATCAATCTGTTACACCGAGATAATTTTGTGTCTGTTTGGTTTTGTTTTGTTCTGGGCTTTTGTTTTTTTTGGTTTCTTTAGCCAACTGGAATAAGGTTTTTTTAGCACTGCGCTGACAAAAACATACTCATAAGTTGGGACAATAGGCAGGTTTTGTGTAACAATCTTTTTATTTATTCCAAAACTGTGAAACACTGTATTTCCATTGCTCAGAAATGCCAATAAAAGGAGTAGTTTTTATGGTATAAAACGAGCTGCTCTTGTGATGGAAACTCAGCAGCATGGTGCTTGGAATTAGAGTCTCTGGAGCATCAAAATATACATCAATAAACAGACTCCTAGGTAGTTTTTGAAAGGGAAGGGTGTGATCTCTAGACTTCCTTGCAGTGCACTCAATTTTAGATCTATTCCATTTTGCAGCACTAAATTGATGGAATGATGCAGAACACCTCTCTCTTTGGGATACCCAGAAAGAAACAGGAGGCTCTGTTTGCTGATGTGTGACATAATTTTTGTAATTTTATCCATATTGGAAAGATTCCCTTATTATATTTTGAATTGTTAGATTTTATTTTGGTTAGTATCAAAGGATATTTCATGAACTGGAGGAAGCAGAGCAAGAAGATCCTGTTACTGTCATCCCTTTCCTTTTGGCAGTCACTGGGACTTTGTGCTGCTTTACTGAATCAGCTTTGCAAGGTTACTGAGCCAGGCAGGGGTTTTCAGCAGACATTTCGGTCAAGGAAATAGCTTGATTACTTAAAAATCAAAATTTGCTTTGTTAGATTGAGATTTCCATGCTGTTAGCAATGAGTCTAAGTATTTGTGGTGAAAGAGCACAAAGGTGAAGGACACAGACTCTGAGATTTGCCCTCAAGTTTGCAGATGGTGTTTGAACTCAGATCCTCAGTGTCGCCCCTCACAAAGTGTATTTTTTAGTATTTTAATATTTTTTTATAATATTGGAAGACACTGAAGTCCTGCAATAGGAGGTACAAAATGATATTTTGTTTCCAAGAAAAATTTTTAAAGCCCACAGTCTTTTCTATTTCTTTGTGCACAAGGAATTTTTTTCATCATATCTGATTTCTGTTTCCCTGAATTCAGAGTCTCCATCCAGTTAAATCTAAAAATAAATAAGAAGGTGAAAGTAAAGCAAAAGTAAGCCTTCTAGACTGTACTTACTTCTGTTATCTAGCCAGAAGTGTAGTTATTAGATTTGTTTCCATGTCTGTGTATGATGTGGATAAGTCTATTGCACATCTATATTTTTAGAATGCCACCTCTCCTGAAGGAAAGGTATCTTTCTTTTCTTGTCTTTCTTAATTTTTTTCCCTTTTTTTTCCTTTTTTATTTTTTTATTTTTTCCTCTTTTGGGGTGTGGATGAAGTCTGAGCTCAGTGTCATTCAATGGCAGTAGCCTTGCAGGGTGAGAAAATCCATGGAAGGCACATAAAGAACCACTTTCCTTTTTCTTTTTTGTTTTCCTTTTTTTGGTTAAAGAAAAGGTCTCTACTTATTTGCCTTTAGAATAATAATGCAAAAACTTCTATTGTAATCTGTGTGCCTGCCATTGTATCTTTTCCCTCTCAGACAGAAAGAAATGGATTTATTTTTCTAATCTGCCAATCTAACCTGTGCAATTCTGATGTAGACATTTACCAGAGGTCTGAGCACTTTTTGTGCTGCTCTGATTTATAGAGAGTTCTCACTGATATATGGCCTTGATGTTCCTCTTCTGTATTTTAGTTGTTGGTGGCTGTCCTTTGATTGTTATTTGTTAAGTCTTGTTACTGCACTGCTCTAATTATAGCTCCCATTATTTTTAGGGAAATGCTGAAATACAAGCTCAAAAGGGGCTTTAGAAGTGCTCAGATGAGAATTGGAAATGTGATAAGCACTCGTCAATAGGCTACTGGGGCTTTTCATTTACCATCATTCAAATAATAATTAGAATATTTAGATGCTAAGTACGTATCTGAGGCAGAAAATCAAATGGAAAGGGTTGGGGCTTTTAAATACACATATATATATAAATAGAATATAATGCAGATCTTCACTTGTGTGGATTGACACACAATGTAGAGTTATGTGTATTTTGCCTTTGTTTTGCAGAGCTGTACTTTACAGGAAGTACTGCAGGCTTTTTATAGTAAATGAAACTGCTAAATATGGATTATGTAGGAGCAGAATTGGTAAAAGACCTGCAGAATGGCTCTGTACTTAAATGCAAAAAGAGAAAGGCACAGTCTAAATTCTCTTAGTGTGGACAGTCTAAGTCATTGCTTCAACATGGTTTTGATCCTAGACAATAGTCAGAAGAACTTTTTGAAAGGAACAACATGAAAATGGGGGGACTATAACACTAAATAAATGGTAAATAGGGAGTAAAATGAAACATATACTAGAAATACCCGGAGAAGTCATAATTAAGTATATGCCAGAATCCATCTGAAAGCATTCCCAGCTTGCCATGTTTCAGGACTGGGAAGGCTGCCTGGAAGCCATACAGTTATCTGTGGTTGCAAAATGTCTAACATTGCAAGGATGACTCCAATTCCTTTGCCATTTCCTCACAAACATTGGAAGCAGCAGAGATGGCTCTTCTACACTGGTAGTAAGACCAACGATTTGCTATGTTTTAAATGCCTGTCTTACAAAACATTTTGCTTTTGTAGCTGAAGCCTTGCTCTCCCATGACTATTGACTCTCCATGAAGCTCATTCTGCAGTAAATATTTTTTCCTTTACCAATGTAAACGTTCCTGATTTCTTATGCATCTCACCCCCCTCTCTCCATGCCTGGTGATCTTCCCTATAGATCCCTTCTGTTTGGATATCTGTGTGCATCAGATGGCAAATAGTTGACTGCTGGTTTACATGTTGCAGGGATCAATCCTTCACTGATAGGGCAATGGACTGGATGACCTAAGATATGTCTTTCATCTCTATTTTATTACTGCAAAATGCAAGTGGGCGTGCAAATCCTAGCTCTTTGCCAAAGCCATCTGCTCAAAAATATTATACAAACAGACAAGGAGGGTTTAAACTAATTACAACTTTTGTCTGGTTATGAAAATTATTCTTTGCTACTGCAATCATATATCTGGGCTTCCTCTAGTTGTTCATCTTTTAAAATCAGAAAATCTCCTCTGAGCACAAGCTGAAGGCTTTGGGTATTTTTCAGAGCTTTTTGGATGTTCCCAGTCCACTTTCTCTGGAAACTAGCAGTTTGTCTGATTGCCAATCAGTTCAATGCACTAATTGTACAAAGACTGCACATATTTTTTCCTACAATATCACAGTCAGCAATAGGAAAGGCGTAATCTAGGATTTTTATTAAATTGTTGCCTTTTTCTGGCTTTTTCACCTTGAAAGGCCTGTCTCTTGGGAAGAACTAGGATTCACATCAATATAAATTTTATCTTTGGCAGAGGAAACTCTTTACTTGCACGAGATGGTGCATTTGGCCTGTATTGAGAGTAACTTAATTTCACATGGGGTGGAGGAATTGGACTGAACATAACCTACTTCTAGGGCCTCCCAGCAAACAAGAGAATGGTCCTTCTGAACGTCCATGGTCTCCTCTTTCTCTCGGAGTTCACTGCACCCATTTCCTGATTTTGTCAAGAAATGCTTCCAGAGTGACCTGGGCAGTTTCCCCAGCTGGGATGAGTTGTCCCCTGTTTTGTGTGCCCAGCTGTCCCGGGCAGCCCTTTTCCATGCTGAGCTCTGCAGCAGCCAGATGAGGAGTGAATCCTCCCCCGTGCAGCAGGTCACCGAGCTCAGCTCCGAGGCTGTGCCGTGCTACTGCCGGCTTTTTGGGTGACAGATGGAAAGCCATAAGCTTTGTCACTAAGTGTTGCCTGAGCCAGTAACAGTTGTATGTGCAGTTCAGGGTGCTGGTGTATTCAAAGTTTTATTTGTGTGTTTTGGTTGTGTTTGTGTGATATTGTAAAAAAGAAAAAAAAAAGGGATTAATCTCTTGGCGGTTAAAGAGAGCTCCCCTTAAAAATAGTATGAAGGAAAAGGAAAGCTGTTTATGTTTATTTTTTAATAGGATTTTTCAGCTTATTTGGTTTTTCCCCCCTTCTTTTTCTTTTGGCCAACCCTTTATGGCTTTTACCTTTCCAAGCTGTAGCTGTAAAAATTTTTTTTCGCCCTGTATTGTTTCAGAGGCATCAGCTCCAGAGAAACTCTGTATCTAAATAAAAGGCTCGCTGTTGGCTCAATCTATGTAAGCTGAATTTGATCACACTTGTAACACTCTCCAAAGTAATTACCTTATTTTTCTGTTCCATGAGTCTGTATTTCAGCATTAGGAGATCTTTTGCTATCAAAAGTTCTTTTGGAGTAGTTAAATTACCTGTGGTGGTTATGTATATCCACAATGCCATTGATTCAGTTCTTAGAGAGGCTGAAAAGTGCTAAAATCTGACCTTAGAGCAGGATATGTGGATATTTGCTTAGAAATCGTGAGGCTGGTTCATCAGAGAAAACAACCAACGTGTTTAGCTAATTATTGGACAATTTTTAGCATTGTATTAGCACATAATTAACAGTTTTGCAACTAGCTTAATAAACAAACAACAATTAAACTTCCACATATGGCTTACTTTGCAAAGTTACACCGTCACAAACCAATGGGTTTGCCACCACATATTAGGAACACTTCTGTTATCGTTTAATGAAAGTGGTGGTTTGTCTGTTGCAGGAATAGCTTTACATTCATATCAATATCAAGTAAAGTATTGGCTGTGGGTTGTGCTTTATTGTCTTTCACCAGACACCTTGCATTGGGATTTGCAGAGAATTTTAGGGTCAGAGAGAACTTGTGTCTTATGTTTTTATTGAGGAAAATTAACTGAATTTGAAGAGGAGTCACTGCACTGTTTGGCATTGTAGTGATAATAATGAGATATGATCCTTATCTTCTGCAGGCTTCATGTCAGTCAAATATTACTCAGCTTGGACATCCAAAAGGTCAAGGAAGCAATCTAGGTTTTCATGGCTGGAAACTGTTTGAAGAGCAGCAGGGCAGTGTGGCTGGAAGGGCACGAGGGGCAGGGCTGTTGGTACCCAAAGGGTGAACGAGGCCAGCCTTGTTCCCAGGCTCAGGGAGTGTTTTCTGCTTGCACTGTTCATAGTGCAAGTTAGAATGACCAGGTAGATGGGGCTGAGGGAGGGGCAGACCTTTCCCTCCCTAAAGCCATTGCAGGTAAAAACTAAATATTGCACAGGTTTCTCATGAGCTGCTGCTACCCCAGGAGTCCTGTCCCCGTGTGGGACAGGTTGTAAGGCTGGACACTGCTCTGGGAACCAGCACAGGCAGTTTTCTTGCATTTAATGTGTTTTTTTACAAAGTTGCAGCTCTGGTTGGAGTTTGCAGCTGCTGAGATTGCAGGCCAGGGCCATGCCTTGCAATGCTGCAGTGGCAGCCTTGTGAAACTGTATTTGTGTGCAATTCATACCAGTGGCATTAAGGGCTGATGCACCAAAACCCCTGAAATTCAGGAATTTCTGTATCTTTATTCTCTTTTTAGTCATAAATAAATAAAATCAGGAATTTGTGTAGATACACAGACTTTAATGCATTTGAAATTCATTTTGATGGATTTTTCCTTAATAAACCAATGACAATCACTTTCTTCTCCGTTTTGCTGTTCTTAAAAAAGTTGAATTATTTTGAAAAGGGAAACTTGTCATGAAGGGAGATTGGTTTGTGTTGTTTCATGTGCAAACTTCAGCTTTACCTTTACAACTTCCCTTACTGTTTTATGCCTTATGACATTTGTGTCAGAGCTATTTTTGTTTCAAAATGCAGGCTATATTCTTGTACACTTCTGACTGTATGTCAACCCTCTGCATGAAAGAAAGCTGGACAGAGGTTAGGATATTATCTTTTTGAGGCTAATTAAGTTCCAGCATAATCATTACACATAGCCTGTATTTTCTTGTTGAATATAAAACTTGCTTTGAGCAGGAGCTTGGCTGAGATAACCTCCCAAGGTTGCTTCTGACCTGAATTATTCTGATTCTATAAAAACAACTGTCGAAGATGTGTGTTTATTGTAGAAAGAGAGGTTTCATTGCCTAAAATTCTGTTTTGAGAAGTCAGAGTTCATTGTAGAACATTCTGACTTGTGGTAATAAAAAATGAGATTTCCCAGAAGAAAACTGTAACTCTAACTTGGACACAACTAAATACATGCTTAAAATCCCCATCCTCCAGGCTCTGGGACCTGCATCCTGCCGAAAATACCTGTTCTTCTCAAGGCCATGTAGCTCACAGAAGGCAAACATGTTTTTCTAAAACAGAGGCCTTGCCTTTTAAGAAAAAGGATTGAAGTGAAGTGGAAGACTATAATTTAAAAACAAAAGTCTCTACAGCTGCAGGTTGTGGAGAACTCATGCTGTATAAATTTTTTAGAACACCAATATTTCAGTTGCTGAGTTGATGGATGAACTTGGCAGCCTGTCCTCAAACGATCTGGGATTTTTAGAAAAACAAAAAACAACACCCTTAATGCCAGGCTTTAAACTGTATTTAATAAAAAATAGAGCTATGTGCAATGTGCTTATTTTGCTTTTTTAGCTACAAGGCCTATTGCTGCATTCAGCCATTAACTTCTACCTCATTCTGTCAATGTCCAGGATTGGAGATACAATAAGCCACCCTGGCTGCCTTCAGGAGGATGCATACTGAGGAGAGAAAAAGCCACAACTTAGCCATGGCTCTCTTAACTGTTTCTTCTCTGCGTTTGGCTGATCATGTTTATTCTCTCATTTCATCCTGAGAAACTAGAAACTAATTTAAACATGATCCAGGCTCCCTCATGGGACAAGAGTACAGAGTACAGTGTTCACGTTCACTAAGGAAGACATACGAGCTTTCATCTAGGGTGGGTAAAAGGTCCCTGGGTTTTGTATGCTTAAACTTCTCTGTGTGAAGTCAAAATAGATAATCCCAGAGAAGCAGGCAGGAAGGGCAAGGGAATATGAGTAGGATATGAAAAGATCACGGCCTCTGTGCTCCACAGAATCATTTCCATTTCATTTTCTAAAGCCTCCAAAGAAGCAGGTCATCTGGCCTCTACATCTGACAGAATACATAGAGAAGGGTTCTGCCTCCAAATCCAAGCCCTTGCCCACTATTTCTTGTTTTCTGTCCATGAGATTCCACAAACCTGCTTATAGGCAAATAATTAAAGTTCTGTCTAAAAAATGTATAATGCTAATAAGGATAAGATTATAATTATTGAACTTCACGGTATCTTTTGCAGTTTCTATTGCCTTTACAACTGGGACATGCAAGAGGAAAGTGCATCAAGCAATGCTTTAGTAAATATACAGGAAATTTAAAATCAGTAAACTGGTCCTTGATTGTGAATCCAGCTGTGCAATAGTTTCTTTCTTTCTTAAGTTGTTCTGAGTCACAGGCAGTTTCAGTATAAAAATATACACATCAGGCTAAAAATCCACATGCTTTCTTCTCTGCACCAAGTTCTAATATGTCAAATTTTGTACAGTCAGTCAAGCTACATAACTTTATTTACTGGAGAATACTGAAAGCTAGCTCTCCATGTCAGTACTCAGAAATAATTAAACAAAAAATAGTTTCACAGAGGGTTGGGGTAAGAAGAAAGCAATTTAATTTCTTTCCAGCTTAGGTTTCATGCTCAGTTAATTACAGAATTGTGGAATCACAGAATAATTGAGGTTGGAAAGAACCTCAGGAGATCTCTAGTCCAGCCTCCTTCTCAAAGCAGAGCCAGCTGTGAAATCAGACCAAGCTGCTCAGGGCTTTATCCAGTCAGATCTTGAAAACCTCCAAGGAAAGCTATGGCACAACCTCTCTGTGCTGTCCTCATGGGAAACAAGTTTCTCCTTCTGTGCCATCAGGTCTGCTCTAATTTCAATTTGTATCAGTTGTTGCTCGTCCTGCTGGGATTCACCACTGTGGAGAGCCTGTTCTTTCTTCTCTGGAACCCTTTGTAGGCTCTGGGGTCTGGTGTCTCTTCTCCAGACTGAGCAAGCCCTGCCCCTCCAGCCCCAGAGCAAGTGCTTCACCCCACAGCCATCCCAGTGCTGAACTTGCTCCAGATGATCAATGCCTCTCTTGTGTCTGAAGGGGCAAAACTAGACAAGGCTGAGCAGAGAGGAGTGATTGCTTCTCTACATCCCCTGGCCATACTCCTCTTCAGATATCCAGGGCTGCTGCTGTCCTTCTTTGCTGCTAGGGCATGTGGTTGGCTCGTGTGAAACTTGTTCTCTCCCCAGCCAGGCAGTTCCCAGCCCTCTGTCGTGGCAAGGGGCTGCAGGACTTTGCATTTCTCCTTGCTGAGTTTCATAAGGTTCCTGCCTGCCCTTTTCTCCAGCCTGGGTGGCAGCCCTGCCCTTGGACATGCCGATTGATCCCCCAGGTCTGGTCCTCTCCATTTACAAAATATTGCCATGCATTTCTAGTAGAGCCATATCTGCTGTATTTATTATGGTAGAAATAAAACAACACAATTTAGACTCAGTGTTTTGACAGTATGAATTTTTGTTTATATCATAGTTGTAAAGATGTGGAACAGAAAGCTTTATAAAACTTAGCTAAATCATACCGACAGTTAAAATACACAAAAAATGCCTTTGTGTGCCAGATACCTATTTTACTTGGGTTTGATTTTCATTCATATATCATGCTGTCCACATTCAATTACATTTGGACCCTCTGGGTTGGACTTGCTCTTGGAAAAAGGTGGATGCACTCCTGTCAGTTTCCTGAGTGTGTTACGTCAGTGTGTTAATACGTCAGTACATTGGCTGTAAAATACGTGGTGATATCCATTTGTAAAATAGATATGGAAACTCTAAAAAACAGTGGCTTGGTGCAGTGTCCCGTGGGGCTGGAAAAAGAAGCCAAATCACAAATCCCATTCCACTGCCCAGGCGTTAGATTAATACTCTTTCTGGCAGCTATTTAATTCAGAATAGATTTAGATCAGAACTTTTGTTTGAACACAGTGGCCATTTAATCATGCCAAAATGTTTCCACTGTTCCCATTTTTTCTTTCATTACATTGTGTGCTAAAGAAATTATAATCAGCAAAGCACTAGAATTATCACCTGGCTATCCTGAATCATAATGAAGTACTGTGTGGCATTTTACTGTTCCAATTCCTGACTTGTGGTTAAATTTGATATGCAGCATACTGAATTCACATTATTGTGTAAATATTCTCATTATAAGCTATAATTTGCTTTTGATCTGAAAAGGTCATAAACATGCCATCAGTTATTTCATAGTAGTATATAAGGATTCATTGGGATTTTTCTCCACTAAGAATGGGAGGTATCTGCAGGAACTGTATGGTAATGCCTGGCAAATGTTGACTTTTATCAATGACTTGTGTTTGCTTCACGCCTTCAACTCCTACATATTATAGCAGTGATTGCTGTTTCTGTTTTATTCTATGGTGGTTTAGTATTATGCTGGATATACTACTTTGCATAATGCTATCAAATTCCTACTATTAGGCCTTGGAAAATATTCAGTTCATATTCCAAACTGTTCTGAAATAATGTTAAGTTTAAATCTAATTTGTAGTCAATCATTCAAGGTCCATAAATGATTGTCAACCATCAATTTAATGTATCTTTAATTCTGTTTTGAAAAACAAATATTTGATTTTTATCTTTTTTCTGGTCTTATCTGAATTTTTTTTAACTTTTTCTTGCCTTGCTATTCCTTCTGGTCCTGTCACAATCTCTCCATGAAATCAGAGTAATGACTGTGGTGCAGAAGCTTTTCTGAGAAAGCACCTTAGCATCCTATGGGAGGAAGTTGTACTCATACTGAGCCAGAAAGGAAAAGATGTAACAGGTGACTTCTTTCTCACATAAAGTCTTTGGTGTTAGGGGAGGTGGCCAGTCTGAAAGAACAGGAAACAGAATTTTTATTATTTCAGTTCAGGTTATTGCAAATTATAG
The DNA here is from genome assembly GCF_031753505.1 of Anomalospiza imberbis. Taxonomy (NCBI): domain Eukaryota; kingdom Metazoa; phylum Chordata; class Aves; order Passeriformes; family Viduidae; genus Anomalospiza; species Anomalospiza imberbis. The sequence goes on along the minus strand of NC_089689.1, from coordinate 24,665,634 downwards.
GTGGCTGCTGCTTGGAATTTTCCCAAATCTGAATGGGTGCTTTGTAATAAAGTAGAAATGCAGTACAGGAAGAGTTGTTAAATGTAAAGGATCTTTGGGGCATGGCAGAGGCATAGATCCTTTGTTTGGAATGCACAGTTCACTTAGCCACCAACATTGCATTTCTATGCATGGAAATTAAACTGTAAGGTTAAACAAAAATTAGCCACTGCCAAGGGCTGCCAAAAGCTACCAACAATTCAAGATTTGGCAAAACTGACAAGCAATCTGTATTCCATCCTTTGGGCTCATGGAGGGGAAGGACAGGGACTGTGGGTTCTTCCCTGTCCTGTTATGGGAACAGAAATTCCAGGTGACACAGAGCTGAATCTCGTCCAGGGAATTCCTGATGGAAAGTTGTGAGGAGTTCAGTGATGCCACTTCCCAAGTGAACCTGAGCTCCAGTGTTTGCAATAAACAATACCCCTGAGTCAAACTTCTCAGGCAGGCTCTGCCACTTGTTTACTGGTGGCTTTTTGGGGCAGCATGTTGGCTGACAACCCTTTCACTTTGGTCTTGTTGCTTGTTCTTTGTCAGAGCAATATGTGGGAAAACTCAGAATTATCAGACTACAAAGTTTAGTGATGCAATTTTATTTTGTGACTTTGCTGTCTGTCTGGTGAGGAACATCTTCTGCATTTTAGGAGTTTTTCTGAAGCCCATCACATAAGATGGCTTTAAATAATTTCCATATAGGAACATTAATAAACCCAAATCATAGATGAGGAGTGACCGTTCTGGTGTCTGAAGTCAGTGTCCCAAACTCACTTGAATTGTCAGGTTAGCTGAATACACAGCTGCTGTTTTACAAATCTTCTACTCAGACATTTCACTGCATGCCCTTCAAAATGTACAGGGAGGTGATGAGCAAGGATTTTTGTGTTACCTGAACCCTCTTCATACACGGCAGCAATTGACTGATGCACTTTTTTCCTACCATTATATACACAAAGGAGCAACACCCTTTTTCAGAGTATGTTGAAAAGCATTTTTGGTGGCTTAAGACAGCTACTTTTATACAAGTTTTCCCTAAAGCTTCAGAATTTTGATGGAATCCTGGGGGATTTGCTGTGGATTTAATCTTACCATCACTGAATTTACTCCATCCAAAGGTGTTTTAAAATCAAAAGCAAATACATACTTAAGAAAAGTGCCTCACTAACAGTTTCTTCCTCAATTAAAAAAACATATTCAGGATTTCCTTTACTGGGATTCTCAGTTTTTGATGCTGGGGGAGTAGATGTACTTACTACAGAAGTCATAGCTGAAATTCCAAGATTGTATTTGGTGTGTGTTGTCCAGGATTTTAGTGATAATGGAGATCAATCAGAAAAAGCCCATTTTTTTCTGGCAGATTTCCTTGGCATAATTTTGTCTGGAAAATCTTCATATGGCTCATAAAAATTCATTTATCTCCACTACTGCCTCATGTGATAGAAAAAACTGACATAAAATCCTTATCCTCAGATGTTTGCAATATATATGGGTAAGAAAGTCTTATAGTTCCCTTGACTGTTGTTCATTATTTTAACCTCAACACAGAAATCAGTTAACAAAGAACAATAACTTTATTTTCATACTTTTATTCAGAAAATGAAACAAATTATCTCCCTCATTTACATTTATATTTAATCCATGAGACATGTTGTCTTTTTTTTTCTGAGGAGCAAGGAACAGATTTGTGTCCAGATAGATAGTTTACCAGGATCTGCCTTTGAAGGCCTATTAATTAAAATGTGGATATCTGCCTTCTTGAGTCTGTTTAAATATGCCTTAAATATGTCTTAGTCTGAAGATTTGCACTTTTGCTTTTACAAAAATAACATTAAAAATAATAAAATTAATCATTTGTAAGACCCTTTTCATGATAAAGGAAATTATTTTTGTAAAACTAACAATGTAGGAACAATCAATTTTTATAACTTTTTCCTGTGAATGCTTTTTAGCAATTTCATAACACTGAAGATACCAATATGAGTAAAATGCATTGTAGTTGGTTTTTCTCTATTTTTTTCAGTTATGGATCTGGATGTAGAGGTCCTTCATATGTCAAACTTTTTCTAAACCAGGTGCATGCTTTTGCTGAAAAGACTCATGAGGTCAAGAACTGAGGAGCAGGATCGTGTTAAAACATCCCAAAGTCAGCAGGAAATTCTTTTCTAGAGGGCCTGCACAAAGCTCAACATTTCAATAGTGCCTCATTTAATTCAGGATGCAAATGAAGATTAAATACTGCCTAGGACTACACGTGGAGCTTGCAAAGTCCAAGAGGGGGGAGAAACTGAAAAAAGAGGTTTTATATAGGCACAAAATTGAAGCTGGGAGTAAGCTCCCTAATATTTAGGATGGAAAAAGGTGGTAAAATTTGTTACAAGCAGCCCTCTTTCTTTCTGTTTAAACATGCTGGTTAATGTTCCAGCCTGACTGAAGTCAGGAACAAGATCCCACTGACATCAGTGGAGCCAGGATTTCCCTCTCTGGCTGAGGGAAGCCGTAGATCTTCTTTATTTCTCCCTTTCTTCAGAACTCAGGCTCCAAGGAGCTGTTTACTTTGCATTTGACTTTGCCTATGGGACATCTGCTTTTCCCTTCAGCAGGTGGAGATCAGTCCCTTCCTGGCAAGAAGCTTGGAGCTTCCCCTGAGTGTGTGTGTGTGTGGAGGTGCACATGAGAAATGACGATTTTTCCTTCTCTCCTTTGTGATTATATCAAGGGAAGATGTTTATAAATGTGCTATTTCTATATGGGATTTTGTTAAGGATGTGGTGTTCTGAATCAATATATCCCTTTTAACATCAGTCTTCAAACTGCAGGTTTTTCTTCCAAATGGCAGAGCCCAGCAGAAACCACCCATGCAGGGAGCCTGTGGTGGTCACTGTGCACAAGTCACAGAGGAAAGTGGTATGGGAGCAAAACTTGTTAGGTTTTGGTTAATTCATTATATTAGCAATTCTTTAAAAAAAAATATTTGTGAGGGTTAACCCCCTCAAAGTGTAGAAGAACTCTCAGTTCCTTTAAAGGCAATACATACCCTATTATCAAAAATAAACTCAATGCTTTTCAAACTTACCTTTTGTTAATTTTTTGGCCTTCTTGCTCTTTCCTTTTCCACCCTTTCTTGATCTTTCTCCTTCACAATGGCAATTTTTATATTTTTTCTTCTTTTTTTTTTCAATTCCTCATTTAACATTTGGGTTGTGCATGATGTTGCCTTTCTGTTTGGGAAATATGAAGCAGTCAGTATTCCACAGCTGCAAAGTTACTGCTGTCTTGAGGCTGACACAGAAACAGACACAGAGCTTTAGTCTGTTTAAATGGAGATTAAAATTTTATGTAGCAATTAATGGTTAACTGGGGGTAAATGATCCAAAATTACCCAGCAGGGTCTTTGTTGAACAGAAACACTGCTTAATGTGCCTTGTTTACTAACAATCTGATGATGAGTGAGAAGACATTTCTACTTGTATTCTGTCAGGTCTGTATAGAAGCCAGGATGTGCTCCTGTGGAACAGCTCAATAGAGACCTGACAAAGCTGTGCCAGTTGCAATAAGATGCAGCATTCTAAAAGGTCAGCTCCCTGACTTCTGGACATGACAGGGGATGTGGGGAGAACCAGATATTTCCTTGCCAGTTTTATCACTCATGACTTTTTTGTTCACGTTTTCATTCACGTTCTGGGCACCGAAAGCAATGTGGGTGATGGTTTAAAGCTGGAAGGTTGGGAAGGAAACTCACAGTTTGGGGAAAAAAATTTCTTTTGACACTCCCTCCTTGGCTTTGGGTTTCAGGCTGAGTAGGTAAGTCCAGAGGCTGCATCCTGGTGCTGCAGCTGTGGGAATGAAAGAAAATATGGGAAAAGGATGGGAAGGTGTGTCAGCAGGCTGCAACTTCCTGAAGGTGGAGAGAAGGGGGATTTTGAGAAATGTTCTTCCAAGCAAACTGTTTTGTTTGGGAAAGTTTGTATTAATGGACATTCATGATGAGATTATTGTAGTTATCTGACTGTATTTCAGTTCAGACACCTTTCTAAGGACATATTTTCCTATAAAGCCTATGGATATAAATAATGGTACTGTAAATATTGGAAGAGGTGAGTTTTGCCAGAAAGTGGTCCTGATCCTCTAATTCAAATGCTTACATTTAGAGATGGTGATAAGCTTGTTTTCAATTACTAAAATAGGAGGTATTTTCTTCCTCTGTTAAGCTAAAATACTGTTCTGTGACTTTAGTACAGCATATGAAATTGTAGAATTTCCCCCCCAACACACACTTTCCACAGCAATCCTCCAAAGTTATCCACAATGAAAGACTCCAGGCAAATAAGAGTAGGAGTTGTCATCTGCTATGCATTAAATGTACAAATACTGAAAATTAAAATCCTATTTGCAGCATGCATCCCTAAAGGTTTAAAGATTGTTCTGTAAGGAAGAGTGGGAAGGTAAATGTCTCTCAATGCATTTTATATATGCTACCTGTGACAAATGTTTCACAGACTTGAGGAATGGAAGGGAAAAGAATCCTGGGGAGGGAAGTAAATTGCTGCTTGGTTTTCAGTACTTGTAGATCCACTTAAAAATTAAAACGGCGAATATATGATGAGCACTTTAGCTTACGTGATAATAACTACCAGAAATTTTCTGTAAAAATTAAGTGCATAATGTGCACAAGTATTCTGAAAACCCTGGTAAAAAGTTGCAAATAGCCACTGGTACAGAATCCGAGCGTGGGCAGATTAAACTGCAAGGCGACGAGCCATTTTGCATTTGCTGGCAGGAGCTGGCATCTGTTTTTAGATGTAACATCCTCAGTGTAGCTGAAGAGCCTCTCAGAAAGAATGTTGCTGGGAAGAGCTCCAAGCGAAGACAAAGCCAGGTTTGCAAGATGTGGAAGTGAGCTGGTGTTAGACTTCCACCACTCAGCAAGACCTGCTCTGTGAGTAGTGAGCTCAGTGAGGTACAGAACTGGTTCAGACTTGGCAGAAACAAGAGTCATTTGAGTTTGAGGTTGTCATGAGCTTTTCCAAATAGCTCATTACGTTTGCAAATTCCAGGTGGGCTGGATGATAATCTTTGGTCTTTATTATTGCTTCCTGCATGACTGGGATTTTCCCCTGATGTTCCTCAGCTTGACTGTGCGTGACAGTTCTGGCATTGTCTTGGGGAAATGGAGAACTGGCAGAGAAGTGCCTGAGCTAGGGAATCAGAACTCATTCTACATGGTGCCTTCTCTGACACCACACTGTTACATGGCTCAGAAAGACAAGATAACACTTCCTTTTTTTGGCCTCGTTGCCTTGATCCAGTACTCACATGCTGAGGTGGGACTGTCAGAGCCCTGACAGCTGGCATGATGACACACATACACGCATCTCTAGAGCTTATTTTTCAAACTAACTCCTCAAAGGGCTTGAGGATGTGAATGACAGTGTTTGCCAGGCTCCACTGTACCTGAGTCAGCACCAGCTGTCTCCAGCTAGAGAGCTATCCATGATTGTTTATTCTTCTACAGGCTTTTCTATGTGCACTGTGTGGTTCACCTTGTGCTTGTGCCCTGGCAGAGCCAGCTCATGAAAAGGCAGTTTGGAATAAAATGGGTAGTATATTTATAGTTGCTGAGTATTCAACTGATAATAAGCCTGTCTTAATCCTGGAGAGATATTTCAGTAAGATGACTCTTTGGAACCATCTTCTTTAAACAATGCATCATCATTCATACAGATGCAAAAGGTGTGTAGAAGCCACCTCTCTCATCCCACTGGAGTCAGCAGCCACTTATAGCAAGAGCAGAACACTGATAAGGTCCTCTCTGACAGCCACAAACAATTCTCTCATTTGGCAAATGGTCATTATTATTTTAACATGTCCAGGAAGTCATGGCCAGCTGTGTGCCAGCTGCTGAAGGCCTGGCCATGCACAAGCCAGGCCTTGAAAAGTAGGTGAGTGAAAAGAGACCACTTGTTGTGGTGTTAAAAGACCACACACATGCTAGGAGTTATTTTCTGCTTTTAACATGACTACTGTTCATGGGAAAATTTTTCTGGCATCATGGCATTTAAAATCAGAAGAAGATGTGGGAATATTTTCTGCGGGAAGGGTGATACTGAAATTCTAGTAAGCACATCACTGACATGGAGTTCAGACATTCCACTGGAGGTATTTGATATGACTTCTCAGCTGGTGCAGTTTTTCTTTGGGAGAGAAGGTTTCTGATCGTACCTGTTGCATCTAGCATCCAGGGTCTTCCAATTTTTGCAGAGCTCTCAATATGGTTGATTTGAAAGCCTGGCTATGCTGTGACCTTAATCTTTGATACTCCTATAAGCTTCCATAGATGCAGTTTCAGCTTATTTATTTTTCTGGCTGACACTAACAAAATACAGCATTCCTTTCAGAAATGTTAACTTTCTGGGGGGTTTTGTAGCCATTTCTTGTAATGTAAGTTTTTTTTTTTTTTCCTCTTGGATTTTGTCTGGCAAGGTCCAAAGGAAGGCATATCTCATGCAAATAAGAGTTTTGCCATTACAGTAATTAAGAAGAGACTGTAACTAAAAAGCATTGATCAGTTGGTTCATCTCAGTGATAGGGGACTGAGACTCCTACACTCTCAGACTTCAGTATCCAAATAGTAAAAAAACAGTTTAGAATGAAAGGCTTTCCAGAAAATAATGGGTATTTTTATGTTTGGGGTCAATTGTTTTTCATATCCTTGTAAAGCATTGGTATCTTTTCTTATAAAAAATGACATCTTGAATGTAATATCTCCTTTTATCCTATAGCATGTGATGTAGGCAGTTTGTAATTGCTGTGTGGGGGGACTTTATTGAGGTAAATCCACTGTATCTTGTATCCCACTTACTTTTATTCTAAATGCATTTCCAAAGAGTACTTTTTAAAAAAGTCACTTAAAAGCATGTGATCAATATTTCTTTGATTCTAACTGCCAGATACTGATTTAGGTAGTTATTTTTATCTAAAACTCTTCAATCTGCCCATACAACCTAGAAAAATGGTGTTTGTGATCAGGGAGTTTCACCTTGGAAAATAAAAAGAAGTCTACAACAATACTGGAAACACATTTGCTGAGCTGCAAGAATTCTTTCCTGGCTATAGACTGTCCATAAAGAAAGTACCTAATTGTACTAGACACACTTTGGAAACTTTCCCAGAGGAGTAATAGATAAGTTAACGGAGCACTTTTTAATTTTGCAAAGTGCACTCTTCCTTATAATTTACTTAATATAGAAATTTAATGTACTGCAGTTTACTGAACAAATTACATTTAAAGTATTTCAGAGTTAAGTTGAAAGCTCTGCTTTGGTAGCCAGTTGGACTTTATTATTTGATTATCCAGATAAGGACAAGCAGTAACAAAGTTCTCTGTCTTAAGTGGTTCCAGGGATTATCTCTCAACCATTACCACTGTTAAATGCAGATTTTAAATTCCCAGGGAAACAAACCCCACAAAACAACAAAAAAGATACAGCAGTCCTTTCCTGCCTCTGCACTAGCTAATGCTTAGTTTTTGTTTGACCTAAGTCTCAGAGGATTTTGTATCTGTTCCATAACAGCTTTCATAAATGGACTATAACTTCATTAAATAAAAGCCTAAAGTTATAGGAAAATACAAGGATGCTAGGAATTAGTATGGGCAGAACCAAATATCCTCTTTGTGTGTTACTGCAGCCCAGCTAACTGAGGTTCTTTTCCATTTATTTGCCTGAAACATGACAAAAAGCACAATCCTGGATTAGAAGTAACAGCATATATTTTCATTAAGCCATTGCTACAGACCCATGATTCATCATGAGTGATACTTCTGTCCTGCCCTCCTGTAGGGCAATCATGTAATGTAACCCCCTCCTCCTCCATTTGTTCTTCAAATTATGTTAGGGTTTTGTTATCAGACAACAGGTCAAATGAGTGTTTGTACTTGGAATGACATAGACTGTGGCATAAATTATCCCAGGCTCCAAAGCAGCTCATTAAAAAATTTCCTCTGGTACATGGTAGAGCTGTACCCGTCTTCTGTGTCAGAAGTAGAACTGTGATCATAAAATCCTTTTCATGGAGTGTTTTTTCCCTGGGATGGGCACATAGATCACTTGGAAGAGAGAATTATTTAAACTTTAGGAGAAGCTGATTCAGAGAGTAGAATTCAGAACTGTTCTTGGAAATCTTAGTGACTGAGGAGATTCACTGTACTTTGCTGTTTAAATTTTCCTATGAATAGTTTCTCTGTCAGGAGGAGTTGTAAGAAAACAGGGCACCAAAGCAAAGGAAGTATCCCTGAACTTTATGGTGTGTGCTGCTGGTGTGTTCTGCAGATGGGAGTTTGAAGAACTTGATGGCCTGTGGAAGAGGGTGGGATGAGGGAAATACATGGCAGCAGACTACAGCAGCAGACATCAATGAAACCAGGCCATCACATTAAGCATGGAACAATTTCTAGTCAAATTGACAGGCAGTTCACAGATTCTGCAATGAGGTGGAGTCTGAAAATCATCAGACTGAAGAATAGCTCAGACATTCCCAGCTGGGAACTTCCAAAAAAGCCTGCACTGCAATGGCAATGCCTGAAAATATCACCTGCTCTCAGAGGGTCTCAGCAGTACTGTTCCTCAGTGTAGTTTCAGCAGTTCACTGATGGTTAACCTGATGATCTTGGCTTAACACAGAGCCAATCTGGATGAAAAGAATGTTTCTGCAACTGAAATGTGGAGAGTTCATATCTGCCCTGTGCACGTGTCCCTCCATGCAAGACTTGGGGTCTCTGAAGGAATTTTAGTAGACATCCCTTCCTGTGGTGTATCAGAAAATTCTAGAGATGAAGTCTATTGCATGCTGCTGTGGTCTGGGGGTAAAAAGATAAACAAATGCCCTCCATCAACAAAAATCTGAGTGATGTTGTTAGGGCAACCTCAATTCCTAATCCTTGCTGCGATCCACATTGTGAATAAGGAAAGATGTTCAACTCAGTTGAGCTTTTAGGCAGCCTTTGATATATTTCTTTGTGACAACAAAGCTTGGAGTTGGATGGTAATTGACTTTGTTTTATCAAGGTAGGTAGGGAAGGTGAAAGAGAATTCACTATTAGACAACATATTGCATTCTTTAAGAAGAAAGAAAATATCAAATTGGGCCAAGGGAGGATTTGTCACTCCTACATCTCTTTTACCAGCTGGTAAAACAGAGATGAAATGGCTAAGAATTGGACAATCATTAATATTTTTTGGATGTAAACCTGTCGAATTCTTGAAGTGAAATCACCTAGTTTCCAGGCTGGTAGAGGGACATGGCTTGTGTGTTAATGAGGATTCCAAATGATCATGGAAGCAGGTAAGCAGGATTTTCTTGGCACTCGGATCTGGACAGCTGTCTGTGGATAGACTGATGATACATCTCAGAGTTTGAATAGCTCTTTGGTGTGAGACTTGATGGCTGGAGGTGAAGAATGAAGTTTGCTTCATCTGGCATATAGCCTCAAGATAATATCAGAAAAATATTTTATGCTTCTGCTTCTTTGCAAAACATGTATGTGCCGTTGGCTTTTAGTGAAAACACATAAATGGATAAATGGGTAAATGGCTTCATGAGATTAATGTTCAATTAATGGATGATTTCTGCTATACAAAGATTTTTATTAGCATTGTGATAACTGAGAGTAATTAGTCATAGAAGTCTATACTATCATCAAGTTGAAGAACACGACTGGATCTAATTAAAGCTAATGTGAAGAATTGGGTGTTGCATTTTGACTAGGATGGCAATGCAAAATCCCATGCTCCTGTGAAGTATGAGCTTCAGTGACATCCTGTGGTCAGGACTCACTTTGTTGCGTTGAAAGAAGGCATTTTCAAAACCTAGGGATGAAGACATCCTGCTTTCTGAAAATCACATGTGGGGTGTGAGCGTGTGTGGCGGTGGCACCTTGTCCACAGTGACCTCCTGGGAACCTCAGGGTGACAAACCCAGCTTCCTCCTGGGTCACGAGGTGGTTCTTCAAGGAGAAACAAAAGCTCTTCTGCAAGGCCAGGGAGTAGCCAGCTGGAGAAAAGCAGCAGCCAGTGTTCAAATAGTTCCCCAGAAATGTGATTTTATTATTGGAATACTGGAAGTAATTTCTGCCTACAGCTGTGGATTGAGATGGAAACATAGTTAGATACAGCAAGTTGTTATTATTCACAGACATAAAGAAGATATTTAAAGTAAAGATCATCATTAATTTCCCTGTAATGACTAATGCTTTATATTCCCAGAGGCCTACCCCTTCTTTGATGAAATACCTGCCAAGCTTTGGCTCACACAGGGTTTTCTGCCTTCTCAATGAAACTCTGCTTGTACATCTTTCAGGGAAAAAAGATCTGGTGATGTTGATACAATGCACATGAAGTTGCTATAACAGAAGTGAGATGAGCAGGTACACACATAATTCAGACAAAATCACTATCCACAACTGAAATGAAATTATTTACTTAGCATAGAAACACTTAAGTTAGAATTTTATTGTAATTTTTCCTCTATTTTTTACCTCTAGCAAAATGTTGTTAAAGACAGTCTCCTGCCTGTTGGGAAGAAGTAAGTAAGATTCATAGGGAATTTTCTCACAAATAAGCCAATATGTAGATTAAGTGGGCAGATTGACTTTTTGTTTGACAACTCATATTCCAAGCCATTATCCCCAATGAATTTGACTGCAAGGGAAAGAAAATTCCTATATCTTAGTTATGTTAATAGAAAAATAATAATTAAAAAAAAATGGCTTAGTGTTTGTTGCTTCTTGCAATTTTTTTTCCTTTGCTGTGCACATAGTTGATACAAACAAACTATCAATTGTTTAGAAGGTGAATAGTGGAAGTCATTTAATGAAACCAGCTTTAATAATCTCCCAAAGATAATCCAAAGATGGTTGACTTCTACCTTTAGCATTCACATGAACATTTTTCTTTACATTTTGAGAATACAATATTGGGACTGGCAATTTGAAAGAATTTTCTATCATTTTGTGTAGGTTGCTACTGCTGCTGAGTGTTAGCAAGTGCATCTCTAATATGCATTTAGAAGTTTTGAGAAGCAGAATTTTTAAACATTTTGTCTCTTTTCTAAACAACAATTGTTGCCATCAGCTATTTTTTCTCCCATGCTTTTCTCACAGATCTCCAAGAAAAAAAAATCAACTTCTGTGTATGAAGACAGAAAGGTCTGAAAGACAGACATGGATATCTCGAAATACCACTCATCTCATGATTATTTGGTATTAAAATCTACGTGAAAGTGGTGGAATGCAGGGTGAACAGATTTGAAAGCTCACAACCCAGCAAATACTAAAAATCTGTTTGCTCTTTGTTTAGATGGAAATTTCAGAGACTTGATAACACATCAGCTATGAGATAAGCTGGAGGTGTGAAACAGCTCAGTCTCTCTACCTCCTTTTCTTTTTTTGTTACAACTCTTCCTTATTTTATTCAGGTGCATTTGCAGTCAGAAGACTCTTATCATATGTGTGCTTATAGTTGAAAATGACACACCTGCCCAGTATCTATGGTAACAAAGGCTCTCTTTAATCTCAGACTTCTTGGTTCTCTTTTCTGCCTTTTTAGCCTCTTCAAGAATAGATAATAAAAAATATTTGTGACAGTTTGTTTTAATTTCTATTACCGTTTATAAATTTTCTGTAATAATCCAAGCATCTTGTCACTGTGAGCTTTTCTCCATGATTACAGAGGATTGGTCTTTTGTAGTAATACATGGTTTTTGTTTTTCTCCTTGGGAATATGATTAAAAATGCAAGAAATGGTAAAATGAACATTGTCTTTTTAGAAATGACGATGACAGAGTTATGTATAACAAGTAGAATACCTATAACTGCATCAAAGAATTCTGTTTCTAACATAAGAAACTGCAGATCTACAGGGAAATTACTTTAATCAAAATGATAAATAAACTCTAGTCCATTTTTTATTATGGAGAACTGATCCAATGTACTAAGATCTTTTCTGCTGTTGATGAAAAGGCAACTCACAGTATCAGTTAGCTTGGATCACTCTGCAGTGAATCAATACTGCACAGAAAATAATTGGATTAATAACTTTCTCTTTATTTATAAGCCCTGACAATTAAAAAAGAAAACATAAGGTCTGTTTTCCTTCTTAAACCTCTGCTCTTTCCAGACTTATAAGTACAGCCAGTATTAGCTAAAGGAAAGGGCTTCAGTACCATCTGTTTTGCCTTGTTCTGAGATTCTTTCAGTGAAATCAGAAGACAGCCTGAGCATATTTTAAGTGGTATTGTTTGTACGTTCTTTTAAATCAAGGTGAAGAGACAAGTCCCCCTGTGGAGTTCAAGAATCACTTAGCAAACCAGATCCTTGTCAGAAAACATAACAATATTCTTTCTTTATAGTGCACTCTATTCAAGGCTGCCTTTCATAGACTACCCATGACATAAGGCTGCTATTCTTCAGTTCCTCCTGCTCTCCTATTTCTCATTTGACAAGCACCTTCCAACAAGTGCAAAACCCTTCACTTCTAAGAACAGGCTTTCTATTAAAATGTGATGTAATCCTCGCTGTGCCCTACTTACAAAACCTCACAGGCCTAATATTCTAATATACTTCCCAAAGGTCTGTGGGTCAGATTTTGTCCCCAGGAACATCCGTGTAAATCTCGGTGAGTTCACTGGAGTCACTATAGATTTACACTCGTGTAGCAGAGCAGTGCTCTGCTCTATTCAGTATATAATTCCTTAACCACTCCATCATTTTAATATGATGGTTAGGAACGTGATAATTTACTATTTTGTTCTCATTACAGCTCATCAAATTTGGATATACAGTATGCTGGGATTTGTGTGAAGGCTTAAGGAGAGAAACAAAATTACTGAAATGCATGTTTTGATCCGAGCCTGTAAAGAGTTTTGCAGATGAAGGTGAATAACTTGGATACAGCTGTGAAAACAAATGTGTACAGGGACTTAAAAACTAATATGGTCAAAGAAACTGACTTGAGAGAATAAACTTTTTGCAGCAGTTTCTTGAACAACTTTGATCAAAGCAAGGGCACAAACATTCAGAAATGACCTGATAAGGGATGTTGTGACATTAGAAATACAAAATCATGTTGGGAAGAATCAAATCTGCAGAAACCCTTTAACCTAGAAGCTGAAACACTCAGCTCAGTGGTGGAAGGAAAATTTGGAGTCCCTTCCCTGTTTGGCGATAAGGCAGTGGCCACATCCAGTGGGCATTTTCCTGAGATTTCCCAGAGTCTCTGACCAAATTCTAATGGATTTCAGTTAGTTTCTTAAGACTAAAGAAAACTACTTTAAAAACATGAGACCTGCTAACTTGATTAAGCTGATAACATTTTTGTTCAGCTGTCTGGCTGGGAAATCATTTATTTTCACATCTCTGTTGCACAAATTATGTCTTTTATTTCTCTCCCACCAGCTAAATAATCTTTCCCCACTGAAGTTTGTTTTCCAGGTGTGTGCAGTGACTCTGGGGGAAAGGGTTAGGGCTGCACTGTGCCTCTGTGGGGTTGGGTGTGCTTGGACACCTCTCAGCTGGACCTGCTGGAGGGAATCCATTGCTGACAGGCAGAAGTGAGAGTTGACAATGTCAAGGCTGGAGCACTGTCTCAGGTGATGCTGCTCCTCTCTCCCTGGTGAGAAATTTACCTCACACAGAGGCTGTTGAAGGCAGAATGGGTGAGGCAGGGCAGCATGAAGTTTTGTTTGCCACCTAGGAGGAAACCACCACTTGATGCTCAATGTCTGGAATTTGCTGACCTTTAAATGGTCAGCCTTCATGTGGAGGTTGACCTTTAGGGCTGAAGAACAGAGGTTTGTGCATTTAGTTGTTTGTGACTTGTGGGTATATATCTACATATATAAAAATATAGAGAAAATAGAGAGTGCATATTATCACTCTCCTTTAATTTCTACTTTTGTACTAGAGGGTCCATAGAGGGTAGTGATAGCAGGGAGCAGAGGTTGAAAATATTAATAGGATCATTTAATGTTCTAAAAGAATTCTGTTTTTCAAGGTTATTCTAATATCCTAGTCAATAGTAATATCATCACAGTGTCTTCACATAATCAAGTTATGCTTAATAAAATATAGTGCTGAATTCTCAAATTTAAAATGAAGATGGAATAGGAGGGGAAGATTGTGATAAAGAAAGTTGTCATCATCATTTTATCAAATAAATTCTACTCAACAATAGTTAAGCTCCACATAGGTTCAGTGGCCTTGTTGCACAGAGGTCACCCAGAGATAACATGTCCTTCCCTGTCACTATTTCAATTGCTCCAATTGTTTCCATTTTCTTACAGAGCTGGCCAGCATTTTAGAATCCATGGGTCTTGCTGGTCGGAGAGAGAAAAATTCTCTTTATTCAAAATAAAATATATAAAATCATAGAATAGCCCAGTTTGGAAGGGAGCTTGGTGGGAACTATTTTGTGAGCAATGAGCTTAGATGAGATTATTTAGCACCCTGAACAATTGTATCTCCAAAACTTCCAGAGAGGGGGACTCTGCCATGTCCTGGGGAGGAAATGAAACATGAAGAGCTATCCAGTTTTCCCCAGCTCTGAAACGTGGGTGTAAATACTCTCTCTTAGAAAAGCTGTTTGAGAAAAACTCCTCCTTTCTTACAAGGAAATTTGTATAGGAGAGGAAAAGGAGTGGGGAAGAAGCCAAAAGCTGGGAGAACAAAGGAAATTATTATTTCTAAGGGGAAGAGAATGTGATTGCTCAGGAAATAATTGCACTTGTTACTTAATAAATAGTGTTTCTTCTATTTATTATGTAGCTAGAAGTTGTTTGGTGTCTATGAGGAAATAATTGATTTGACTTTTAACACACACTTAATGAGTTATAAAATAGCTCAGAAATCTTCACACTGTGAATGGAATTGTTTTCACAGCTGATTCATGAAGACAGGCCCAGAGTTCAAACCCAAAAGTGAACTCCTCCCACACTGAAGGTTTATTTGGACCATTCCTCATGCTCAGCCCACTTGTAGCAATTGGATCAAACCTCCAAGATGAAATATTTGTTTCTAAGCATAGGGATGTTTGAGACTGTGGTGTTCCCTTTGAAATTTTATTTTACAAGTGGTTTCATGGTGATTGGCAATATCACATCCTATCACAAAGGAGGAAACGAGGGCACGCCAACTGCAGTTTGGTTCATGGTTCACACTAAATTTCTGATGGTTGCACTCAGAATCATGAATTTAAGCATCACTCTATGATTTTATCTTGGTTTATTAACATGCAAAAGCATATAGTGGTTTTTTTTTTGTTTGTTTTGTTTTTGATTGCTTGGAAACTACAACATACACTGAGTACTTCTGCTGCATTTCTACTCCACTTTCAGCCTTGTCACTTTAAAAAGAAGGGGTAAAAAAAGTCTCTTTTGTTGTCTCAAGGGCTTTAAACTTACTGGAGAGAAATGTGACTGTGGTCAGTTACCAGATTGTGAGTAAATGCTGATTCATTGAAAAGCAAAAGAAAATAATCTTTTCTCCTTAACTTCAAATAGGAGGGAAAAACTGGATATGGAGACTTTAAAGTAAAAGGTGCTTTTTTTATTCTCCCCCCACCCTCTAGCTGATCAAGGCTGATTTGTAACTGATAGTCTGCAAATTTTGGGAAATAACTATAAAGACTGAGGTTGCTTTTGCAGAATTTGATAAGAGCCTCTGTGGGAAACAGATAAACAAGAAAATTATTCCTTCTATCTTGATCAAGTATTAATATGTTGCACAATTTCAGAGAGGTAACACGTCTCTGTAAGTAAATACTTTCAACCACAAGACCAGATTGTGCCAATAAAAGGAAGCCTCATTTTAATGGAACTAATAGATTGAAATGCTGGGGGTTTTGTTCCCTTCATTTTAAATGAAGCCAAATATAATCCAAGTGGAGGATACAGAGAGTTGAGGACATTGACTGAAGGAACCAGTGTTTTCAACATCTGGCTTCTATAAATACCATAAATGCCATTTTTACCTCCTTCCTGTGATTTTCCTTTATTGTTGGAGGGCCTGCAGACCATTGTACCCACACTGCTCAGACACAGGGTAGGGACAGCTTATATTTCCTGCCTCCAAAGGTGTGGGATTATCCAGTTAGTGGGAACAAATCCAGCCCATAGAAAGATACCACATATTTGCAGCAGTGGGAGACATTCAACATTTTCAACCAACTTAGGAAATAATGGACTTGTCCATCATTTGAAATCTTTAATCAGCCTGATATCTTCTGTAAAAAGACATTATTGCATCAAAAATTTTAGGTTTGATGAGAGTTATGGGGTGGTGATATATGCACTGTGGAGGCTAGGCAATAATTTAAAATGCAAAAGCAAAGTTACTACTTGTGTTCACAGTCACAATATATTACCCTTCTGTAACTGTTTTTTTCTTCAGAACAACCAAAATATTCTTTTGGGTAGGATGAGGGCCAGAAAGGAATGCAGTAGTCCAGCTGGTGGATAACAGATAACAAGATCATAAAAATTAAAGTTATACTTTGGGTAATTAGGAAGTTTGCTTATTCTATCATTAATTGTGCAGCTGTTTAATTTAAATATAATCTGATTCAAAGTGTTAAAGTTTACTCCAAGCTGAATGTTACTGTTTTCCCTGCAGTCTTCAGCATTTTGCCAGGGAAATATAAAATCTGGGAATAAAAGGAAAACAGTATTTTTTGTTTGCAAAATTACATGTTATGCCTATCTATAATTTTTTTTTTTAATAAAAGGAACTTGAAGTAATGCAATTATTTCTACTGGGAAAACCTCTCAGGAGCAAGTTGTACACAGTAATTATGATTTTAGACTGAGCTGACATCTTTACTAAGTTCTGTGTTATCTTACCCTATATTAAGTATGTTAGTTTTTTGAAGTGGGTGTTTCAAATGTCTACTCTTAATTATCACTGTAACTGAAGAGAAGTACAAACTCACAGCCCCATAAACGTGTAGACTGTTTTGATTTGGTTTGTTTTGATATTGTTTTTCACATATAAATCATGTGGGCACATCTGCGACTGAAATGGAGATAAGCCTCCTGGTGTTATCTTATTTCTTAATTGTAGGTTCTCATTTTCCAGGGAGAGTGTTGACTTGGTTCTTCCCTTATCATGCCCTCCTCTGCTGTTTACTTGCTTATTTGCTGGCAAAGCTGCTTATATTTTAAACCTATCTAGGCAGAGCAAGCTTTAAAAATACATGTCAGATTCGTTTTAATTCAGAGACCATTTTGTTTAGCAGCACATGTAGACTTGCTCCAATTTTCTATTTCCTTTTTTCCCATTTCACAGTAAAGTCATAGAAATGCCTCCTCCAGATAACAGAAGGAGGCAGGTGTTATTGAGAATAGTTTTTTTGTGGAGAAGTGGAACCATTATTAAAAATACTTTCAGATAAATGTCAGTCTTTATACTTCCTGATATTTAACACACATTTCAACTTTTCCTACTTGCGTATCTCTGCTGTGAGATACTCTTTGAAACGAGGCAGTCAGATACAAACCAGAGCTGCTTCTTCTGGGGTGCTGCTAGTGAAGTCCCAGGCTGAGAAGACCTCGCAGGATTTTGGATCTAAGATCATATTTTTCATCTGGCCGCAATATTATTAGGGATAAAATCCTGTTGTGCTGCCTGTGGTCAGATGCTCTTTCACCTTGGCACTTCGTAGTCATTTGGAGCGTCCTACTTGATCATTGCACAGAGGTCTGGGCTACTTCATTTGCAAATATACTTCCAACCTTATGAAGTAGGTACAACTTTTTTTCCACTGATGGAAAAGCTGAAAATTGGAGTGTTTGAAGCAGGAAGGACTGATGAGATAGGATAGCAATAGGAGAAAGCTGCATTAGCAATCAAGGTTCTCTTTCCTCTCTTTTTCTATCGTTGTCCATTATCAGGGCTATGCAAGTAACTGTCCTTATAAACAGTGCTTCATTTGAGTTTGCAGCTTTCAGATATTAATTAGTTAGGATTAATTAACTAAGGGAAGACAGGTTAGTGCTGCCATTTTAGTCCTGCTGATGGAAAAGTGGGTCCACAGATGTCTTATAATTGAGGTTAAAAATGTGCCAGTGTCAGACTCAGGGCTGTGAGCTGGGGTCAAGCAGCATTCCTGTGAAAGTGCCCAGTGCCCAACCAGCCACAAATTGTCTCAAATTTGAGAAAAAAATTGTCTCAAATTTGAGAAAACATTTTCCCTACCATAGTATTCACTGAGTCCTGCTTAGCATTACATGTGGGAGCAGTGTCCCAGAGTCCTGCACCCCTATTTCTGAACATTTTGAAGGTTGCCTTCTCCATTTTCCACAGCTTTTATATTCTGTCACAGTTATTTTGTGAGTGAGTAGAAAGTATATTTTGCATCTCATTTAAATGTGCCAGATAAAATGGGGAAATGAGAAATACAGGTGGATTAAAAAGTAAAGGTTTAACCTTGCAGACAGTGCTGAAAAGAATCTTCCAGATGTGATAAATCCGTGTCTTTAGATGATTTATGTTGCAGTTAGCTGTTCACCCAGGCAGAGAAAAATTAATAGAACAGAACCTGAAAGTTTTGGAAAACAAACAGGAGATAAAAGTGTTTGGAAACATAGAAACTGTTTTTTACCACAACAGTAATTTTAAACAATTCAGTCCTGGTAATCAAAAGTGTTCTGAGAAGAAAAAGAAAATTCAGAAAACTCCAGACCTACAGAAGCAGCAGGAATTTTCAGAGGTTTAAAAGGACCACTTTCCTCAAATATTGCTGAATACATTTCTAGATAAATTTATAGTAAATTATGCATTTTGCTAAAATTTCTCTCAACTTATATATAGGACAAGTGGAATAGTCAAATAAGAATAATCTCATCTGTGAGTTTCTGAAGAACCTAAAAATATGCGCTTAGAGGATAAATAGAAATTTCAGAAATAGAAGTCAGAGTACAGTGCCTTCCATTTTTAAGGCAGATGTCTGTGACACAGACACTAAATTCAGAGATCCATTCTGTCTGATTTCAGAAACACTTAGGAGTATCTTGTGGCTGTGTATCTGCTAGACCAACTGCAGCAAATAAGTAGCAAAGAATTCTGTGTTATGTTGGATACTGTGATTTTTTCCCATTTCTCCTTGCAACCATAAAGTTATTTAGTGTTTATTTTTCTCCAATCTTCTGTTAAATTTAGACACTCCAAATTATTTAAATTTACTCTGATCTGATTCTCTACAAGTTTTGATTTGTCAAATGTTTAGGGAATTAAAAAAAAAGACTGGACAATGTGCAAAGAATTTTCTAGTTTACTGAGACTTTTTTCTCCCTAGTAACATCCTCTTCCTTAATTTATTTATATTTTATATTTGTCTTTCTAATTAAAGTAGATAAAAAAGTAAAGCAAACATTTCCCTAATGGATAGAAATAATAGACTGGCATAATTAATTTTAAGCATTTAGATCTGTTCTTTGCATACAGCAAAGAATATATGTAGTTAGTAGCTGTGGTCACTCCATATGATTTGCATTGTGAAGACCACAGTTTAAAACTGTTCTAATAAAACCCCATTTCATTTGCAAGTTATTTTCATTGTCTGATATTTTTAATGTGCTCTCCAGTAGGCCAGTTTGCCTGAAATTTTAGTCCTGTTTTAAAGTTTGTATGAAAAAAGAGGCACTGTCCCAGGGGAAACAGGATGTCTAAAGTAAGATTTAATAAGAATTAACAAAGAATTACCTGTCAGAGCTTTCTTGTGCAAGGCAGAAGCCTGCAGGCAGAACACTCCATGCAAAGTGGGGTTACTCTTCCCCTCCTCTTGAACCCCAAGTTCTGTGACTCAAACTGCCTCACTTCTCTTGCCTAGACAGAGTTTTACCTGGGTTTATTCAAGGAACTTTTCCTCAAGCCTTCTGGTGCTTACAGCAATGATGCCCTGGAGCCTGCAGCCGTACAGAATCTGTAAAAAAAAGGAATGAGACAGTAGGTATGGCCCTGAGAATTTCCCACACTCTAAAGCACACAGGCAGGTAGGTGTAAACCCTGGAGAAAACACTTGTGGAGGCTTCTGCAAATGAGTCCTACAGGCTTTGTGCCACTGCACTTAAAACGCCTTTCCAGTGGGAATAACACTGCAACTGGTATTTTCACCCAGACTGGAAGCCACTGTTTAAAGTGTTATTGTGCATCTTTTTTCTTAGTAGCACCTCGAGCTATTTATATTTCATTGAATTTAATAGTTTGTTTTCATGCTGCAGCAATTTGCCAAATAGTTCATTAAAAAAGTATTTCAAAAAGTTGCTGGGGTTGAGGAAGCATTGTGGAAGATGGATTCTTCATGGTTTGAAGAAATGTAATGTTGTTTTTTTGACTATAAGGTAGAATTGCTGTATGTTTGTGCTAAAATTATCCACAGTGAAACAGTTAAGAATAGTAACATCAGAGAGATGAAAAGTGCAGTTCACACAGTTTAGAGTTATCACCTCTACCTGTTTGTAGGAGGATGTAACACTGTGTTGGATTGTATTCTCTTGTTAAATTGCTAAAAGTCACAAAGGAGGAATACTTTAATGTGATCATTCTGGTTTTTTTTAGTGAAGTGAAAGAATCACAAAGTGCTTAAATGCCAAGATTAGGGAAAAATCAACAGACTGAGATAACTGGATTAAACCCCAGCCTATAGCACAGAGACAGCTCTAACCTCTTCCTTTAACATTTCTCTTCTCCCTCCTTCTTTCTGGATGGCTTTAGGAGAGTAACTTTAAGGTAACTTGAAATGTGCCCTAGTCCTGTCTTTTTGGACTCAAAGTTTTGCAGCACCTCATGCAGTACTGGACCAGCCACCATGGGACTCCCATTTATATCTTTGCATTGTTTTACACTTAAGACTAAACCTGTTTTTTCATTAATTAGCTTGTAAGCTTTTGTGGCAGGGACCAACTCATTGTTATGTCTCTGTGCAGTGCTGAGTCCAGTGGGATCATTGCTTATTATTCATATCAGAGGCAGCTTAAGGCTTGTCAGCAGTGTAGGCAAAATTGAATTTTGCTGCCCCTGGGAGGGCTGGCATGGGCAGTAAGGTTTTTCCAGGGGATATGGCAGAGGGGACATGGAGGGCTTTCAGTGTTGGGAGTATCAGTATATTTGAAATGACTGCGAGATGTGTGGGGATACTGAAGAATAAACAATGTTAACTCCTTTCCAGCTGGGGAAAAAAATAATTAAAAGCTCGGTTGAAAAGGTATATTCTTCTACATGACTCCTGAGATTTCAAAACTACAATATCAAATTTTTAAAATAGTTTTTCAGCCCCATATGTCTATTTGATTACTTTGGAGAAGAAAGTGAAAGTGTCTCAGAAATATCAGGTCATATGAAAGGTAGGGTGTGACCAAACATTGTGAACTTTGAGAGTGCAGCTGCTGCTGTTCACTTACAGAGGCACTAGACTGGCTGAAGACTAAATATGAATAACTATGAAAAATATGAATAAATATTTGATTTTAGTTATTTCCCCTATTAGGCATAATATAAAAATATAATTTTTACTTGCAGGCATATAACAGGAGTCCTGGTAATTTCTTCTTGAAATATTACTGATACCTCAGTTGATCAGCCTTTAAAACATGAAAACGGTGAGACGTGGCCATGAGATAAATATCTTTATATCCTGTAGGAGTTAAGGTCTTAAAAATGTTCTATCTACAAAATTTTTTAGTTGACTATTCAGTGAAGATTGCTCAATTTTAATATTATAATTCTGTGAGAATAAAAAGATGGTCATGACTCAGAGTTGGTTGAATGTTACTTAGGTTTCTCTCACAGTACTTCAAAACTTTTTCCGTCTCTGATGCTCTCTGAAATCTGATTATTCCTCAGCTTTGAAATGATTCCTTGGTTAATGGATAGGTTACACCATTACATTTTCCACAAGTTCTGTCAAAAATGCAACTCACCTGAAAAGAAATCATGGCAGAACTGAAAGGGAGGAAAAGGATATATTCAGTAAAATGTATTTCATTTCTGAGAATTAACATTTCTAAGAATTAACAAACAATTACCTGTCAGAGCTTTCTTGTGCAAGGCAGAAGCCTTCTGAGAACTACCGAGGCCTATAGATCTCCATGCATACTTCTGGAGTCTTCAGCTAAGAAATGGCCAATGTTGAAATACTTTTCTTCTCCATTACCCAAATTTTGCAGAATTTTTATCTGTTTTCATTTTCAAATACATCAAGGGAAAAGACAGTTCACTGAGGAATGTACAAAAAGGGTTTTATGGGTTTATTAAAGAGAAGATGGTTGTGAGAATAAAAAAAATTCTTGTAAATCTGATCTAAGTAACAAATTCAAGCTTCAAGAAACTAAATTTGACACCTGATAACAGTAGAATTGCACATCTTAGATAAAAACATGATGTGCTAAGTAAAATGCTGTGTACCTGAATTATGTATTACAAAGTTTTCTTCTTGTGTCTGCCCCAAGGTGCCATCCAAGAGGGTGAGGGTGACCTCTCCCTGCATAGAAACCTCACCAGTTCTGTGCAGCCCAAACTGGGACCTCCCTCTGTGGCATTGCTCTCCACAAACTGGGATTCCATCTGGTCTCATTATTTCAGTTGTCACTCCTTGCTTGTTTTTATGAGCATGAGTCAACATGACCCAAGCCATGCCCTTGTGAAAAATGGTGCCAGAGAGCCCCATGTGGAGTCCTGTAGGAGAGCAACTCAGCTTCCACAGTGCTATAGATTATTTTGGTGTGCTAAGAGTTATTTAACATAGAAAATGTTCTCTTTCTGATAAAAAAAAAAAAAAAAAAAAAAAGAATTTGGAGAGGGGTGGAGAATGACAGAGAAAATATGACCTTTTCCAAAGGCACCCACTCTCATCTTGCAAATTAGAGAATACAATAAGTGTATTGAAATGATTTCTGGTTCATAAACTTGGGAGGGAGAAGCATTTTAATTTCTATTTAATACATGGGGTATATATGTTACACAGAATATAATCAAGGAAAATTGGTAGATGTGAACCTTTTGCCTGCCTGGAGCATAATAATGGGTTAGAAGGAAAATACGCTGTACTTGAAATTTTGGGGAAATGGATATTAATTTGGCTTTAGTTTCATATGGTTTCCTTGAAAGACTGTTCATACAGTGCTTTGTGCATAAATATCTGTGGTAAGCACATTCGACATCTACAACAAATGTCTTGTGGAGTGGTAAGGGGTTTGCGTTTCTTTTTGGAAATTCCTTTCAAACTCATTCTTGCTGCAGATATTAATTATCAGTATTTAATAGAATACATGCATGAAGAATATACTTCTTTTACTCTCTCATTCCCTCTTAGTTTTTTATATAATATGGGCAGGTATCCACACATAATTTTTTCACACCACTACCAATAAAAGTTCTGCATTCTTACAAGCTGGAAGATAGCAATAATAGAATCATGTTATAAAATTACATAAAAGGGTTCATGCCACATCTATTTATACACATATGTGGATACTCTTGGTGTAAAAAAAAATAAATGAATGCACTGAAGGTAAAGTAATATTTAATTTAATATGGTTCCAAGTTTTCTGTTGAGAAGGTGATTCTCTTGATAGTGAGATTTAAACTCTTATCTCTGCTATATGGCTTTGGACATTGCCTTCTGTTTGGCAGCAAATGAGAAATTTCAGAGTAAACAGCTACAAGCAAGAAAATATTGTAGACAAACTCAGTTGCTACTGCAGTTCTTCTGTGTAAAAGCTTCTGAGATATGATTAAAGTTGAAATCTAAATGGAGATAAAACAAATAGGCCTAAGCTAAGTCCAAAAGGTAAAGCAGAAGAGGTTTATTTATTTTTAGGTAATGAGATTACAGTTTAAATTGCATTTCATCTCATTAAGGGACTGTTAACGTCTGTTACCTCTTTCTCTGACATTAAGTTACCATATACCACTGATTCCAGCTAATGACTTTTTGAGGGAGACATTTAGGACATTTCCTAGGAGAGGTTATATCCATTTTTCTACTCCAGGAAAAGATTGAAATTTTTTTTAAACATACCAGCGAGTTAATTTATCTGATTAAGGATTAATTGTGATAATACAGTCCCACAGATTAGGTACCTTCAATGTAAAATTTGTCTTCATATATTACAGATTTCTAGATTAAAGATCCTGATAGTCTTTGACCTGGTAGTGACCCCATGTTTGAAAGTATTTTTTTTGAGTAAGGTGGGGACAATTCTATTCATGATCAGGTTCTGAAACTTCAGTTTGGGCTAATTTGATTTTTGTTTCAGTCAATTTTTTTTTTCTGTAAAATTAATATAACTTCTGGTTCCCCAGAATAGTGATCAAATCCCTGTATGCAAGTGTTGTGCTAAAAAGCACATTCTGCTCACAGGTCAAAGCTGCTTGCATTTTTAAAACCTAGGAGAAGTCAATTTTTATATATTGAAGTTCAGAAAAATTAAACTGACCTTCTGATATTTTTTCTGGGAGTGAACCATGCAGTTTAAACACATATTAATGCCTTTGAAAGTGCTATGGCAGAATTTTGTCACAACAGACCAAAGCATGAAGGTAATTTACTGTTAATACTAGCTGAAACCATCCCTGGTTTCCTGGTGAGTACTTCTGTACAGTGAACATAAAGATACATAACAAATTATAGGACCTTCAATATAGTCTGGTGAATCCAGGGGTGGTATCATAATGTTATGCAAAGGCTCTGAGATGAATATTGCCATTATTCCTCAGATTTTGTTTTTCTCAGTAGCAGAGTTTCTATTTTTCTGTAGTCTGTATATTTTCGTTTGGATTTGCTCATTGAGAATTATCCCATAATAAAATGGTTATCCATTGGTGAAGCTGAGGGAAGGGAGAGAATGCTGAGACAATAGCAAATTATTTCATAACCCCATCAAACCAGTATTAAATATCTGTGAGTGCAACACTTGCTACTTGAAAGAAACAGAACACAACTACTCAACATAAAAAGTGAATTTGAAATAAAAAGAGGTAAAGGAGAAAATCTCTATGTGAATATTACCCCATTTGTATGCATCCACTTTCATATTTTGTAAATTCCAAACCACAAAAATATTTCCTGCCTCATAATAGGAACTTATGAGGGACAAACTTTTATTTCTACTTCCCATGTATTTCATATGATGAAAGAGATCAATAGAAGCCTTTGGCCTGGCTGGGGCATATTTAGGGAAAATCTTTCTGCGTTATTTAAGATTTTTGGAAAGTGTTCTGGTTTTATTTGAACCTGATGTTCAAGGCAATGATGATGATATCTGATAATGGTTTCCTTGGGGGTGCTGAATCTGTTTTTTGGGATTGTCCATGCTCTGAGATGGAGCAGGCTCTGTTTCACTGTGTGTGTGCAGCCCTGTGTGGTGAGCTGAGCAGATCTGATGTGTAATTGAAAGGAACAGTTTTGTGACTGAGAGTAATGGAGATTAATTAATGTATTGTTATTGCTAGAGAGCTGCTTGTGAGAAATTTTGCAGTTATTTTGAATACAATAGAAGTATGGGAGACTAGATTATAATTGCCATGGATTTGAAGGATGTTCCAGTTTATTTTCTCTCACTGTTGCATTTTTCCTCCCAAAATTGTTCATTTTCCGAGCCGGATGTTTCTTTCTGTATTTAGTTTTAGTACACGGTTTAAATTTTTGACATCAAATTCTGTCAATAATTTTTCAGTAATTTTCCCCCTATATATGCCAGGACTGCAATGTCTGGCCAAACAGGATTTGTTCAAGCAAGGATTTCAACCTGGACAAATAATGCAGCTTTAGCATATTTCCCAACAAAATCCTATTATCCTTAAATTATTCTCTTTATTCAGCTTTGATTGTGTTACAAACACTACACAGTTTAAAACACTAGTATAGTAGTAATGATGCCCTAGATTTAATATTAGTATTAGAATTTTTCAGTGATTAGTTCAATTTTTAATTGAAAATATTAAGAGAAAAAAACAGCAGAGGTTTTTATTTTGAACAAATTCCATGTAAAGGATGACTGCAGCAATAGCAGCAAAAGGCAGGAAGCTATATCATTGCTAATCAATCTAGAGAGCTCTGTCTCTTACAGATGTCAATACAAAGTTAAGTGCTAAAATAATTGTAGTGTAGGCTTTCTCATAATTACTGTTGTTCATTTGGTGTGTTGCGCAAAAAAAAAGAGAAAAGAGGAATTTGCTTTGCAGTCAGCAGCCTCAAATCTCTAAGGAGAAAGAAAAAGATAGCAGAAGGCTGATAGTCATCCATCATTCCTGACAATTTCACAGCCTAGAATAACTTGACAGAGACCCAGAACAAAATGTTGTTGAGAATTGAATGCTGCTAAGCTGAGTGAATTGACTTTCTGATGTCAAAGCAGGACCTGCTTGAAGTGGCTGATGATTTTCCTTTTCTGACTTCAGAAACACTGACACTTAAAATGCCTGGTGGTACAAATGGGCAGATTTGGAACCTGAGGAACTGTTTTAAAACTTTCTATGTCCTCTTAAAGAATTTATAAGGTGATTCTGGTCAGCAAGTGTGTGGGTGAGTAGCACACCTACTGTTAAAGAGTATTTGATCATTACATTCCTCAGAAAGCAAGAATAAGGAGTCAGGATTTTTCCCAATTGTCTTGAAACATAAGATTTTTCAAGACCTGGCTCATTTAATCTAAATTTGTCTTTGGTGCAGTGCCAGCATCTCTTTTACAAGCCTTGGGAAGGTAGACTTAGTTTGTCTCTGTGCAGAACATGGGGTTAAATTTGAATCCACATATATATTTCTTATTTTTAAGTTTAAAAAAATCTTGTAATTTATTTAGAATAGGTGCAAAATTCTTCATGATAACATTAAAATTATGTAAGTTGTTACACAGTCTTTATTTAAATATTATTGATATATGAAAGAGATAATTTTTGCAGCTATTTATTTAGAAAAAAACATGATATTGGAAATATTCCTAAATTATTATAATTAGGCATTTATTTACCAATAAATATTGCCAGTTTTATCTACTATTCAAAGATTAACCTTCTAAATTGCTTACAGCCATTAAATTGTATGAAGAACACAAACTGCAGGGTTTAAATGGAAAGAGCTCTTGTGTTGTAAAAGACATATTATATCTTAGAAGTGCAAAAGAAATAGAATGTAAATAGGACGTGTGGGCTAAGCATGCCATCCCTGATCAATAATGCAAAAGGTTTAGCAGGTTTATTTGTAAACCTTCCAGCACACATTTAGTCAGAATGGGGCCTTGTACAGTACACACAGGTATTTAAAGGTTAGGAACAAGGAATTTCATTAGTCTGGCAAATCCTCTGCTGTCATTCCCCAATCTCTTTGAATTATTTCCAAATGTATTCTCACTTTTTATAATTTTATTTTTTTTTACTAATGGCTGTGTTACTACTACAGAGCTTTATTGCTAATTTAACTCCACCACAAATTGGCAAAAGGAGCAAAGATTTTCAGAGTGCCTTGATTCCCAGTAATGATATTATAGCAACAATCTTTATGTTAATGCAGTTATAGCTGATATAAAAAGGTTACAGTATCAAGCCTGCTAGTCTACAACATTTTATCTGTGTTTCCAGTTTGCTTAAAAAAAAGGTAAAGCATAATGTCTAGTAGACTGAGGCGTAGATCTGGTATTTTACAGCACCCACTGCAACCTGAAAGCAGCACTGAGGGACATAAACCTGAAAATCGGTTGAAAAAACCACTTTTACTGCATCTTTGTGCTGAAATAAAAAACCAAACAAACATCCCCCACAGCTTTTGTAGCAGAGCATGGTGCTTTCCATCTCCTTCCTCTCTGCCTTCCCTTTCCATCATCACAATGAAAAAAAAAAAAGTTAAGCTTTGCTAAGATTTAAAGAATAACATATTAATAGAGGAAAAAGCCAGGTATTCTCCCATTTGAAATGTACAATTGTTTTCTGCATTTACCTAAAATATACACTATCCAGGAAGAGGTTTCTAGGGATAAAATAACTCTCATTGTCACATAGTCCTCAAAAGTTTTTTCTTCAAATGATATAAAATATTTTGCCTCTCATTTATTCTGCTCTTTTTCAAAAATTCAGATATGAGAGCTTTGTTGAAGACAGTGTTCCGTGGAGCTCTTGTATCCTTTTTCTGACAGCTATGTTGTGACTGGGTAGTTATGTACATTTCTGTGGTGTAGAAACATGCAGAGATCTTTTTTTTTACAGGGACTAAATGTTCAAAAGAATGGAGAGATTTGAATTTTTATATGAATGTCAAAAGAAGAATATTTGTGGTTTTAAAAATTCATTGTTTTCGTGTACTATTTAGTTTTAGGTTGTAAAACAGAAGTTTGTTTGCAGATTGCAGAGTTTCTACAAATGCTTTTCAATTGATCTGAGGTTGTCATCTGTCTGACAAAGACATTTTGTTTGAGATATTCATCATTTTGTGACGTTTGTGTTTTGTTTACATTGCTTCAGTAATTCACTTCTGGGACTAAAACTTGCTTTTGAGGTTTAGGCACACTGCAGGATGCCAAAAAAGCATCAGATTCTTCTGTATTTGAAAGCTTTTGGGCCATCAAGAGATCAAAAGCTGCCAGAATCAAACCTGAGATCTGCCATTATAAATAAGGCACTGACAATTCTTATTGTGAGAGGTCCTCCCAGGGGTAAAAGAAGCAAAGAGAAATGAATTGCCCTGACTTTTTCCTAAGAAAAATCTGGTTATGCAATGGTATTTTTCTTTGGGAAACTTATGTGTATATTAGAAAATGGAGTCTGCCATGTTCTGGTGCTGAAATAACTATTTTAGCTCCATTAAAAATCTATTAAGATTAAAATAAACCTTAAAATCCTTTTGTGGTCAGCAATACCAAATTCTGGGGACCAGAGCTGTCCTGGTTTCAAACTATAATTTACTCTGCTAACCTTGTATTTATATACAGAAATTTATAAGATGGAAAGAAAACATTTTTATAAACATCAAAACAGATCTTTTCAATTTACCAGACCATTTCTCTGGTTTACATTTCATGCATATATGAAGGATCATAATTCTTTACCGATTCTATTCTATAACACAGGTCTTAGCAGAAGTAACTAACTACAGTAATCCAACATATTTACCAGGGGTTGTGTTTGTAATGAAAATCTTTCTTTTCCCAGCTGTGTTTTAGCAAATTTTTTTAATAATAAACATGCTGTTAATGTGATTAAACCCTTGAAGATATTTACAAGAGATTTCATATACTTTTATAGCTGAATGTCTTTCCATTCTTCTGTTTGTTTGCTGTTGGTAAGGACATAATGCAGAACTGCTATAGTTCTCACATTGAAACTCAGCAATAAGAACATCCAAGCAAACATCTAGAACAATGTTATTTCAAAGCGATCTATAAGAATTGTTCAATAAAGAAAATGTTCCTTATATGTATAATTCAGCCTTATCTTTATTGATTTGTTAATATTTTTAATAGGTTTTAGAATTGTCAGTGTTCTAGTAAAATATCCTATAATCTGGTTTATTGTTAGGGTAATAGAGTTACAAACTTGGACAAAATTTTAATCTATCCTGCAAGGCAGTTGTTGTTTTTTTTTTTCTTTTCCCTTTTTTTCCCTATTGGCACACTTTTAAAAGTCAATTCCTTGAGGAAGAAAAGGCTCAAAGCATGTGCTGTGAGGCACAATATGAGAAGAGGAATTGTTCTTCCCAAAAGAGGGAACATGACTCAATTTTTGAGCAAACTCATTTTTGGAAGACAGGCATTTTTAAACATGGACAAATCTTCATGGTCATATTTTTATGTCAGCATTCCATAGGAGCTGGCATAGTACAGAAAAATAAACAGCACAGTTAGAACTGCCTTCAGACACAGGGAAAGCACAAGGGCTTGAAGGGAGAGAAGTAAAAAGCACAAGGGAGTGAAGTAAAAATTTCCCCTTTTTTATGTCTCTGTTCTTCTTTCTTAACAGGGCTCTGGTTCATAACGAGCTGTAACCTTTCCTTCAGCAAGCAGTACAAAACACTTGTATATTTACAGAATGAGCTCCAGGAGGGGATTTAGCAGCTTTTTCCTTCCCAAACCACAGACTCTTACAATAACAACTTCTGTTTGCTTTTCTCTGCTTTTCCTATTTTCTTTTTACCCCTCTTAGACTTGATAAGTCAGTCTTTCCACAGTCTGAGTTGCAGTGATTATTTCTGAAGCTTCTCTTTTTTTTTCTTGTACAATTTTTTACTTGTATATAACTTTTTCACGTATGCTTTATTTTTTTTTTAATTATAATTTTTTAGTGGTAAGCTTTTTATGTGGTGATGTGGGACTGCATTCTGCAAGTTTATTTGTACAGGAGTCACAGACATAAATAGAGGATATTTGAAATGTTGATGTGAGAGGTCTGTTTATCTCCAGACTCTGATGTGAGGCTGTGCTGTGACAGGTTACCAGTGCAGTGCTGCCATTGTCACAGGGAGGGAAGGGAGGGAGGGAAGGAAGGAAGGGAAGGAAGGGAAGGAAGGGAAGGAAGGGAAGGAAAGGAAGGAAAGGAAGGAAAGGAAGGAAAGGAAGGAAAGGAAGGAAAGGAAGGAAGGGAAGGAAGGGAAGGAAGGGAAGGAAGGGAAGGAAGGAAGGGAAGGAAGGAAGGGAAGGAAGGAAGGGAAGGAAGGGAAGGAAGGGAAGGAAGGGAAGGAAGGGAAGGAAGGGAAGGAAGGGAAGGAAGGAAAGGAAAGGAAAGGAAGGAAAGGAAAGGAAGGAAAGGAAAGGAAGGAAAGGAAAGGAAGGAAAGGAAAGGAAGGAAAGGAAGGAAAGGAAGGAAGGAAGGAAGGAAGGAAGGAAGGAAGGAAGGAAGGAAGGAAGGAAGGAAGGAAGGAAGGAAGGAAGGAAGGAAGGAAGGAAGGAAGGAAGGAAGGAAGGAAGGAAGGAAGGAAGGAAGGAAGGAAGGAAGGAAGGAAGGAAGGAAGGAAGAAAAGGAGGAAAGAAAGAAGGAAGGAAAGAAGGAAAGAAGGAAAGAAGGAAAGAAAGAAGGAAAGAAGGAAGGAAGGGTGTCAAAGTTTGCAGCCAGTGCTGCCATGGAGTGTGGATGACTCAGCTCTCCCACCCTGGGGATCTCAGCCGAGGAAATCCCCAATGATCCAGAACTAGGGCAGTGCTAAGCCATGGATTTCACCCTCTGGAGACACCCAGTGTGCTGCTCTTGCAGCTGACATCCCAAATCTGAATCAACATTTTTTATTTCTCACAGTCACGTTTGGAGCTTCAGTCTTTATTCCTAGCATAACTAAAATTCCTGTTGAATCCAGTGTCAAGCACATAAGGACCACAGAAAAGCATTCTCCCATGCAATGGGAATTTGTGCTTTGGTGACAGAACACTGTTTCAATTTTGTGGGAAACTCCTCAATATTTTTAAGGTCATATTAGCATTTTTGTTTATTGAAAATCTTCTGCTACATGCACTTTTTTTGTTTGTATTTTCCTGCCTCCCTAGTGATAAGTGGGTTCCTTCCCCTCCCCAGGCTTGGCCACCAAAATAGTGTTTGCAGAGTTTTGCCTCTGTGATACTCGGTTATAGGCTGGCTGTCAGAGCAGTGTTCATGAGGTGATGTAACTATAGATATAAGTGAAATCAAGGGAAAACTTATCAAATGCATTGCAGTAAAAATAAATGTAAACTGCATTAGTGTTCTGGAAAGCTCAGGGCTTAAATGATACTCTGGGAAATGAGAGATGATCAGCTGTGATTACTTTGTAAGGGAACTGAGGAATGTCTTGGATCTTTGATTACAAATTTTTTTGCTAATAATTTGTATCTTCTGCTGTTACAATTTTAAAATTCTAGGAAATTTGAAAGGAATTATATTTACATATGGTTTCCAAAAAAACTTGAGTCTTTTCCAAAATGAAAAAATTGAACAACATAAAGTGTGAAAGATCTTTTTGCAGCATTACAGTTAATATTGAGATGTTGTATTAAAATACTGAGTTATGAGAAGCAATGCTATCAATTTTCACATTTCCCCAGAAGGGTTTTCAGTAACTTTGAATATTCCATCAACCTGGCATATTAAAGAGTGCAGAAGTTACCTGTAAAAATGCACAGAGCATTCATAGTAGCCTCATAGCAGCCTGCTGTTACTGTTGCTTTGCAGAAGAATAAGCAACCATTTAACGATGATGTTTTCTCTACCAGGAGGGCACTTCACAGCAGGTTTCTACTCTACCTTTTGGAATGGATCTGAAGGAAAATCAAATCTGTATCATATTGAAAGAGGCTTTGGCTGTGCATTATACAATTTTTTTTTTAGAAAAATGCCATATTTACATCTTTTTGGAGCCTTGTTTTTGATGGAAAATTACCAGAATTTGTGCTGAGACTTGCTTAGTATCTGAGCAATATTTCTTATAACTCAATATAATATGAGGGTTTCAACAAAGGGCCAAATACTCAGTACTTCAAAGCCAATAAAGATGAGCGATCCATTTCCAAATTCCTTTTATTTATACAGCAGATTTATTTACATAAACTAACAAAACAATATTACACTTAAAGTTGATCTGTAACAGTAATAAAAATGTTGCTGCATCCCAAAGCTGCAGAAACGTCACTTCCAATCTACAGTGATCACTTACTAAGGACAAATGGTGCCTATGGGATTTTTGGCAAACCCAGCATCTTTCTCCCATAATTCTAGGCTGTCTTAAATCCTGAATCAGAAATCCACCCCTGTTCAGCAAGAAAGTTTGAATGTTTGCTTAACTTTAAGCCTCTAGGAACACTTAAAGGGGAGCTAAATATTTATGTGTTTTCTGAACACAGATTTTTATTTTTATCCATATTTTAGGCTCCGGCAGGGCAAAACGAAGTTTTACCTCTGGCATTTGAATGCAAAAGGACCTGACTGACTGGGCTGCAGTTATACTGCTCACCCCAGTAAGGATAATTTGCCATTGCTAGGCTTTTTTTTTCTCCTTTCCAGTGCCAGGGAGGAATGCCAGAGTGGAATGACACCTGTGTTACACAAATACAGCACAGGGCACCTTGCTTTAAGACACTTAACTTTCCTATTGAAATCCTCCCTGTTCCTTTGTTTAGCTGTTCTGTTCATGACACTGCCAAAACATGTTTATTCCACATGCTATGAATCACCTTTGCAAACAGACAGAGATCAGCATATGAATCTAACATTCAGCATTTCAGCTTCAGAATAAGATTTTTAAAGCTTTGAGTGCAATTCATATATCCCCTTTCTATTAGGGTTGGTTAAGGCAGTTCTGAGGTCTTATTCGAAATGTCAAATAGGTACACAAAAAATAGAAGGAATTACATCAGATTTCCTTCTACTTACCCTTGGGTTTTCCTTTGAAGAACAAAACTTTGAATAGTCTGCTAGTACATGAGTACATGACTCTTGGAGTAGAATTCTAAGCAGTGAAAATTGAAAATAAAAGAAATAGTGCTAAAGAACTGTAGAAATCATGAGCATTTTTTTTCAAATCAATACTTCAAGCTCCTGGTTGTCAATGCTAAGATTCCAATGTACACTAACACATCGATTACATCTTCATATAGAAATCAGTGAATTATGTGAATGTTGCAGTATTGCAAAAGGATTCAATTAGAAAGAGCAGAAAAAAACCCCAGTATTTTAACTCTGCTATATAGAAATAGAATGGATTATTAATTTTGCAGAGGAAAACTAGAGGGTGCATGCTATAACAATATCCCTTATTTTCATGAAATTGATAGAATATAGTTTATATTTTCCCTCAAAAACAGGTTTGTTTTTTTTTTTCATCAGCACTGCAGCTACTCCAGTAAGGATCCAATTCAAATTCTGTCTAAATATAAAGGAGCTGTACAATATGGGAGACCTTATTCTATTCCTATTCACAGCCATGCATGGAAGAACATAGATGGTTCAAAGGTTTCATTGTAATAGCTACTAAAATGTTTGAATTAAAGAAAATAAAGGGAAAACCAAGGACCTCCATGAATAACCTGGACACAGAGCCCATCTGTGCTTAGTTACTGGAGAAGTAAATAGAGAGGGTTTATGTTTGCAAGGCTATGATCATATTAACATGACCAAGACCACTGGCAGTAATAACCAGGGGCTGTACACATCAAAATGTCATTGTTTTCAAACCCATCAGAGAACACTGAGGCAAATACATTGGTGCTGGTTTTTGAGCTTTCCCATATATCCTGCCTTGCCTTCTATGTGTTATCTCCTTCTTTTCCCCCACAGAATTTTCCCACAAGCTCCAGACAAACATTAGCTTTTAACTGTAAAAAATGCCAGCTGCAAAAATACAAAGTAAACAATTGCTGGAAAAGCTTCATCCAAATCTCTCCCTTAACAGGGCTTTCTTTATCTTCCTCACAAGGACCTACACTTGAAAAGGCTTTTTCATTTTCATCTTCCAGCCTGGGTATCAGATGGATTTCTGCCTTTCTGTTTGTATGCTATTTAAATTGTGATTGTTACCTTCTGTAAATTTAGGGATTGAGCAAAGTCATGATCCATACAAATATCAGTGCCACTCTCTCATTGTTAGTGCCACTGTCACCTGCTGCCTTGCAGTATTTTGGGTGAGAGTGTTCAGCACTCCACCTGCATGCTTTAATCTCTGCATCACTTTGGTGTCCATCACCAGGGTCTAATTTGTTGGGAAGTGCATCCCTTGTTGGTAAGGGAAGCTTTGATTCTGGATCATGGGCTGATTTGCACTAGATGAGGGGCCCAGAGAAGCAGTCTGTGCAAAGTGTGCAGAATGCTCCCATATGAACTTAGTGCCATTTCATGCTCTGCTTTTCAGGACACACTTTATGGCAGTGCTCATAAAAATGGGCTTTTGGTTTTTACCATAGTTCCTATATGTGGTGACTTTTTCTGGCCCTTTCCCTTTTCCAGACTGATCTCATTGTTTTGCAACCTCCTGTGGACCCTGCACCATGAAGGGGATTTGGACTAGAAAACATTTCATTGGTAGCCTTATCTTTTTGTACCACCAAGAAGATGTTACTATAATGACTATTTAAAATCCTACAAAACCTTGTAGCATTTCTTCTCACTGGCTAAATAATTTCTATTAGGAAAAGTAAAATGTAAGTCTTTTCAGCTGCTTCCTCTTGAGGGATGTAAGATATCCGCAAATTTTGCTAACACGTTCCAGAACAGCCAGCTGTTACTATCCACCTGCAGCCATAATATTGATTGAAAAGAATATAGAACCTAAACATGGATAGCTTCTGTAATTATGCAGAATGAGTTTAATACATGATGCTACTTCAAATGTCATCTGGCAGTGGCTGCAATGTGGCATGGAATCTATTAGGAAATAATTTAGCTGGTTGAGAAAGTCTCAGAGAAAGACTAGGCACTGTTTTCTTGTATTACTGATTCCTGAAAATATTCATGGATGTGGAAAAAGGCAATGAGAAGACCAACAGGGCTCAGGCACCTTTCAGTTAGCAAATAAAAAGTTGCTCTCACATCCCTGTATCTCTGCAATTTCCCTGCAATGGAATTAGAAGTGTCTCTTTTGCCAAAGTCTGGATATATATTAAGAGATAAGAAATAATAAAAGTATTTGGTTTTTTCCCCCAAGCTGATTAAATAAAGATGCCTTTGTTATTTTTGCAAAAATTTTGACCTTTTGCTACAAAGAATGGAAAAAAAATGGCAAGAAGGTTTCAGCTTCAAACCTGTTTTAAATAACTCTGTAGCCTGGTTATATGCCCTGTCAGGACTTGTGCTATTTTCTTCTTGATGAATCAACACAATTCAATATATGTCTTATGACACATTTGCAATTCTATTGGAGATTTTGGCCCAAGGGAGCAAGGAACGGGAGTCAGTCTAATTACACAACTGCTGGCTTTCCAAATGGACATTTCTGAGTTTTCAAATGAAAGTGTCAGATTATTGATGTTCAGACGAAAAGTTAGAACAGAAAGCTGACTTATGACTGCAAGAGAACAATACTGTTATTCTGTTCATTGAAAAAGTTTCTGTTTTTTTTTTTTTTTAATGTTGAGTTGGGAAAACTTGGAACGACTCTTGCTCGCATAATTTTCAAGTCCAACAGGTCACACAGAGAAGCCAGGTTAGTAGTCAGACCACACCATGGGATTACACAGCGGGTAGCAATTCCTCTGTAAATCCTTTTGAAAGCTTTCTGCTGGAAGAGGGTCTTCTCCACAGTTTCCTCCTGCCATAGAACCTAGTGAGGTAAAAGTGAAATTCCAAATGGGGAGGGAACACTGGCTTGCACAGGTCTTACACCTCCTGTGGGTCTATGCCTCAGCATATTAGTTTGAGGGCAAAGAAAGAACTGCCAGAAAGGTCAGATAACTGGGCAAATACCTAAACTAGTAATTATTTGTAAAAGTATTTTTTGCCATTGACACACAGTTAAACCCCATTACCTGCTGGGCTGGCATCAAACCCAAGAATATCTCCCACACACAGACAAATACCACAATAAAGGCTAAACTAATTTAATAGTTAGCAAAGCATTATATCAGAGGTGTTGCTGTTTTAAGATCCTTTGGGTCTCTTTTTAATGTTGCTCTTTGCAACATCCCAGACTTCAGCATTCCTGTTTTTCAAGTAACTAAATGAAGATCTCTACCAAGGGAAAAACACTAATAATTCACAATCTGTAATACATTTGCTGCGTCACTTTCCTAAAATTTTGTTGTGTTGTAAAGACTCGACATTTTCCAGTTAACAAGACACAGGTGCAGCTGATGACAGTGGTCCCCAGCATCCTCCTCCCTCTGAAAGTGAGAATTTATATTCCCCTCCTGAGCATCAGCAGGTTTTGAAAGCTCCTTAGCTGAAGAGAAAAAGGCTAAATGCTGTCAATATTAAAAACTTTTCCATTTGAAAGGACAAGTGTTCCTACAAAGGGAAAAGAAAAGCATGGCTTATTTTAAAATGTTAGCAGTAATGAATGATTTAAATTTGAAAAGGTCAGAAAAACGCTATTTGTAAGTTCTCACTGGGGATTTTGCACAGACCTGACTGTTATATTTCTTGTTTTCTTCAGCATTGATAACAGTTGCAGGTGACACTTTTTTCCTTGCCATTTGGAAGTCCCTCCAGTGTAATTTATTTTTGTACAGCTTTGTATAAGGTGCTTTGTCAGAAAAGATCCTAAAGACCATCTGACACAAATACTGAAATGCAGCACTTTTTTTCTTGAGCAGGCAGCAATCCCGTTTTGCCACTTTCTCACATTCATAAATGGTGTCTCAAAATCTCACAAGTCATGAGTTTGGTTCATTTTTCTTTGTGGTATTTTTTTTCTCTTTCTCTCCTTCTGAAGTAGATCTGCCCTTTAATGGGATGAAAACTTATATCTTTACCTTTAAAAAAAAAAAAAAAAAACAGAAGGAAAGGATAACCAAGAATCTTGCCAAGGCAAGAACCCAACTCAAAAAAAAAGTGCAGGTTTCAGGAATTCACAAAGCACTGTAATATCTACAGGAGAGGGAAGCAAGAGCAATCAGCGTAAGTGAGGCAGAGCCCCATGGTATCCACCACCTTTGGATCTTTAATGTTCATTCAAAGCACAAAAGCTCAGACTTAATTTCAGCTGAAAGGTCTTAATAGTAATACTTAGTGCCCAGTTGTCTTATTTTGGCTGGGTAAATGAAGAAATTGTTCATGACTGACTTCAAGCAATTGGTCCCCAGGTACTTTGATAGCTCATACTGGTAGCATTCAGCATTGTCCATTGAATTGAAATTGTTATGCTATTAATATTAAGTATCTTATATAATTTTAAATGTTGAATACATGTATGTTACATCAATATTAAAAAGGCCTGACACTTCCTACTGCAAACCCTATTTTCAGTTAGTTAAAACTTCTTATACTTATAATAATTTGACACAAAATTTTCTGTGCCAGGTGTCTGCCTCAGGCAGAATTTTGTGGTGTTCTATGGTGTGTTTGTTTTTTTTTCTTCCCTTTTAATGTCAGCCAGAGCTGCACATTTATTTCTGTGAGCAGCCAGCCAGGGAAAACCGTGCAAAATAAACCTGGGAGCCTTTTTGAAGGGACCTAATGTGTCCTTATCCTGGAGGAAGGCACTGAACCTTTGTTAAAGATGTGACTTTCTTTTGGAAACCTGCTTCAGCTGGAAAAACTACTGGGAGCTGGGTGAACCCTGTGCTCCCACCAGCCTGTTGGAATATGATGCTCAATACAACCATCTACTTTCTGTGCCTTCAGCTCCAAACCAAAACCACCCTGCTGTGTGCTTGCCCCACAAATAACCAGTAGCTCCTTCCAGCTCCAGTCAGGAAAACTGCTGGCAATAAGAAAAAATGTGACCTATTTCAGCCACATTTCCTCCTTTTGTTCATGGTTCATCTTTATCTTGTTCGTGTTAAATGCACTAAGCATCCCTTAATACCTGTGTGTGCTTTTAATTCCTGAAGTAAGTCTGCAAAGGACTCCAAGGAAAACTAGACATAAATTCAATTTCTATGTAAATTTTAAGGCTAAAGGAGGTACCAAGCTTTTCCTTTGTTTTCTGTCCCAATGGTTTTATCAGCAAGATACCTTCAAATTCAAACTTACTGCCCATATTATGGAAAGAGGTCCTCCTCCTTCTTCTCTCAGTGGGCAGAACTTGCCTGCCTTGTCTCATGTTCTCCAACATCTGTCTCAGATTTGGCAGTCCAAGCACAGAGCCTGAGACTGCAGCAGTTGTCTTCCCTCATGTTGTGAAGCCACAACACATCCTGGTGCATCCCCAGGAGCGTGGTTTGACTTGGTGCTGTCCTGAGAGGCTTTTCTGCACCATGCCTCTTCCACCTACCCAGAAATTGGAGATCAGTTTGTCAAAATAATGCAATAGATTTAAGATTTTGTCCAAAATCTGAAGTGAAAGCACAGAATTATAATTTCTGGTACAGCATCAGTCTGAATATTGCTTCTTTTAGTGGTATTCATACACTCCCAAATACCCAACAAGTATTTTCATTGTAAAAATTTCTTTGTAAAAAGAAACATACTCCCAAATACCCAACAAGTATTTTCATTGTAAAAATTTTTCTCTGTATTGATTCTGTGGAGACCAGAACCATTTCTAGGGAATTTCAAGTACATTTAATCTAGTTTTACTTTCTTAACTTGACATTTCTTAAATTCTTGAATACTCATTTTGGAGTATCTCAATTATATTGCTTATAAGATGCCAACCTTGTACATCTCTATAAGTAATATAATAATTCAGAACAGTGATAATTTTCTTTCAAAAAAGTGTTTCAACATGCTCAGTTTTTTTCCAGTCCTTTTCCCCTTTACACTGCATAGCTGGTGTGTTAAAAGATACAAGTATAGACAGAAATTAGACTAAAAATTAGATTTGTTCAGCAAAAGTTTGATTGCTGTATCACAGCCTTTTATGACAGCATTCAGTTCAAAGCTGTTTGCATACCTTATTGAGCAAGCTGCATATTTTTCCAGTGTGTGTATCCAGTGTGTATCCTGTAGTCATTACATTTTTGCACACTCCACTGCCTGAGCTGCATGGACTATTTTAACCATCACCAGGAATACTTGACGGAGTTCAGCTGCTCATTTGAGTGCCTCGGTTTGTGTGCTTTATTACTTCAGTGGTGTGTGTTTATAAAGTTCTGCTCTGTGCTGTTAAATTTTTGGTTCTGCCAATCTAGCTCGGTGCCATGCTGGGGGAATTGCACGCATTGCTGAGCGCTCGGAACGCTATAATCGGCAGTGTTTTGTTAAATGAGCTGCATATTTTTGTTTTTATATACATTGCTTACCCAGTTGTGTACATTTGCCCAACTCATTATACAAAATAAGCTTGATTGGAATAAGAACATTCTCTACCAGCTGTCTGCTCTGAGTCAGTATGTAACAAAATTAGCAACTTTCCCTTTCCAACAGTGACATGATTGCATCCAAAGTTTAAGGCAATTGGTTTGGAGATCTTGTTTGTTTCATTCACTCCATGCAAACATCAAGATTAACAAACCAATTTGTTGCAACTTAATTTGTTTTCAAAAATGTGAACAGAGTTAAGTAACAGAGGAAAATCTGAGCATTCTAATAGAGGGAATGTTTCCATGTAGAGCATAGAGAATGTAGAGACCTGAATACCATTCTCTAACTTAAAGCCATCCATTATAAACGTAAGATGGAAAATAACTGGAGACCTCCCAAAGTTGATATTTCATCAGATAATCAATATCCTAAATACCTAAAATTACAAACATAACATTTTGTAAATTTAAGTGCATTCTTTTATCCAGAGTTATAAAAATAAGTTCATCTCATGACCATTAGAAAATCTCAAAATGCATGAAAACTCTTGTGCAGGGATATGTAGTTTCCCTACTGCCTTTGGTGCAAAATTGAATTACCACCTTCAAAAAAGTGATTTTCTCAATTTGCTAGTTTTTCATGTCAGTTCTAGTCAAACCTACAGGTTATTTTTAGATTTTGCTTTTACTGATTGGCAGAATTTGCAGCATAGATGTGCTCCCATTCACAAAATCTTCAGCACTACCTTACCTCAAAAAAACTTGCTTAATTTTTCTTGAGTACAGAGCCACTTAGGGCTTTGCAGTTACCTGGCTTCCTACCTTCCCCATATGAAAAGATAAATGTGCCTGATTCCTTTTTGTGTCCCACTGCTGATTCCTTTCACTTTCATCTTCTCACTCCCTGTTGCCTGAGCAGACTGCCTGGAAGGTCCAGATTTGTTTTGCAAAGTTTTACATATGAAAGCTTATTGTTTTAGTTAAAAATTGTTTGATTTTTAAACAGTGATCAATCAGTTTTTAGGTTTCTCATGGATCATTATGAAGGGTGCCAACATTACAATAGTTTGTTCTTAAAGAAAAGAATGAATATAATTTTTAGTGGTTTTTCTTCACTTCTACCTTTAAAAAACAAATGTAAAGAGATTCATAGAAATTGAATTTATCACTATATTGTGGACTGTTTAATAAAAACTATTTTAGACTTCATATTTTGTTTTCTTGGAATACATCAACACTGGGTATCAAAAGAGTACAGCAAATGAGGGATGCTGCATTTGCCATCTGAAAAGGCAGTGTACTCCATGAGATGAGCTAGATCCAATTTAGATTTTCTTAACAGAGACAGAATAAGTAATTTTGTATGAAATGACTTGAAGCAGACAGATGGTAAAGAAAAAGGTTTTGTCTCTGTTTTCTCTTGTCTTTCCCCTGCATTAATTTGCTTTTAGTATCAGTCCATTACCCCTAAAGATCTAAATTCTACTCTTCCCTTGACCTATTGAATATCATCTTCAGTTTTCCCAAACTTTTAGTTTAAACTAAGATCAGATTTAGAATATTTTCTTCTTATCTATCATGTTCAAACTGATGGCTATGTGCAATTTCTATGTAGGTATCCTGTACACTTTTTGCAAAGGAATATTCCTTTTTCCAGGGGAGAGGAAGAGAAATATTCCTATCTTTGGGGGAAAAAAAATCAGAATTTTTTTTTTTTTTTGCTGCTGCTACTGTGTGAAGGCTAAGATGGGTGAGGGATCATGTGCACCCTTGGTGAGTTTGCAGATGACACTAACTTGGATGGGAGGTTGATCTGCTGGAAGGCAGGAAGGCTCTGCAGAGGGATCTGGACAGATGGGTTGATAAGCCAAGACAAATTGTATGAAGTTCAACAAGGCCAAGTGCCAGGTCCAACCTTTGGGCCACAACAACTCCTGCAGTGCTCGGGGCTGGGGCAGAGTGGCTGGAGAACTGCCTGGGGAAAAATGCCCTTGGGGTTCTGGTCAACAGGGGCTGAACAGGAGCCAGCTGTGCCCAGGTGGGCACTGTGCCCAGTGGCACCTGGCCCGTACCAGCAATGGTGTGGCAGCAGGACCAGGGCAGTGACTGTCCATCTGCACTGGGCACTGTGAGGCCACACCTCGAGTGCTGTGTCCAGTTCTGGGCCCCTCATGACAAGAGTGACATTGAGGGGCTGGAGCGAGTCCGGGGAAGCGCAGCAGACCTGGGGCAGGCTCTGGAGCACAGGTCTAGTGAGGAGCAGCTGGGGGAGCTCAGCCTGGAGAACAGGGGGATCAGGGGGAGACCTTACAACTACCTGGAAGGAGGTTGTAGCAGGGTGGAGGTCAGTCTTTTTTCCCAGATAACAAACAATATGACAAGAGGTTTTACCAGAGGTTTTAGATTGCATATTACAAAAAAAATATGCAATGAAAGAGTTGTTAAGGATTGGAACTGTCTACTAAGGGAAGTAGTCACCTTGTCTACAGGGATGTGGATGTGGTGCTCAGGGACATGGTTTAGCCGTAGACTTGGCAGTGCTGGATTAATGGTTGGACTTGATCTTGGAAGTCTTTTCCAGTTTCAGTAATTCTATGTTTCTATCCTATGATTCTGTGAAGCAGTTAGAAAGTTTTCACAAGGAATGTTACCCCATCTCCCAGCTTTCCATCCACCTCTGTAATGTTAACTGCAGCACAATGGACTTGCTCTTTTTTCGTCTGGCTAGGATTCTTACTGAAAAATCAGTGTGCTAAATTAAAAACATATATTTCATATGTATCAATGCAGTGTGAAACAACATGGACATTTTAAATACTTGGAACAGACAGGATATCCATTATCTAAGTCTATGAAGAATTACAATAATTCATAAGGTACACATCTATTGCATATGTTATCTGTATATATTTTTATGCATCTGGTATAGACAACAGATGTAGAAACTCTTTCAGAATTTATACCTGATGTCTTTTCCTTTTCTTTCCCCTCCAGAGAGTAATTTTCAATGTTGTCAACTTCAGTAAAACAAAAAGCCTCTACAGAGATGGGATGGCTCCAATGGTGAAATCCACAAGCCGACCAAAATGGTGAGTTATTCTCTCAAAGCATTAATGAGGTCTTGTACCAAAGACTCCATGACTGTGGAGCACCTTTACCTGAGAGTATGAGAACCTTGATACAGCAGTGTTGTGAGGACAGGTTCTCTTTGGAGCAGATGTGAATGTGAATTCTGGAGGCCCCTCCTAGTGCCTTGTTTAAGTGCCATGACTGAAGGGATGTCCATTTGAG
Source organism: Anomalospiza imberbis (assembly GCF_031753505.1). Lineage (NCBI taxonomy): Eukaryota > Metazoa > Chordata > Aves > Passeriformes > Viduidae > Anomalospiza > Anomalospiza imberbis. Next base: position 24,622,482 of record NC_089689.1, on the reverse strand, counting down.
CAAACTGAGCAGTCAGGGCTTGGGGCAGATTGTTTTTCAGTGACTGTCCAGTTCTTGGGACAGTAATTGTACCATTTTTGGTCTGCATTGATCTCCAAAATAAACCCTGGAAATATTATGGAAAATGGACTGGGGTTGGTCTGGTTTTTAAGGGCTGCTTGGAATTATTCTGCCTATTTTGGGGTGGCCGGAGTTTGGTGGAGGAATGTGAGCTCTGCCACATGAGTTGACCCTGCGTGAATGAGCAGTGCCCAGTCTAAGGCAGAGGGAGGCCAACCAACCTCATCATCAGCTACAAAAAATGTACAAAATGGGAACTCATGTGCATATTAAACATGTGAATACCCATATAGATTGTACATTTTCTCAAAGCAAATGTAATGAAACATCTACTGTGAATAATAATATGTAAATCTAGTGAGTCTGAATGCATGCAAGACTCCCAAGAATTATTTGATTTGCCTTTGCCAGGAGACTTGTTTGAATATGGATAGTGAGGTTAGGCCAGAGGTGTACAGTAAGTTATTCTCGTCAGCCTTCACAGCTGCTACTTTTTATTGGTTAATTAGTAATATATTTGATCAAGTTGGACATTATCTGGGCTTTATGAATATATCTTTCTTAAATGCTTCAACTGTCACAAATTTTCCACTCACAAGATGGAAATGGTGGTCACAAGATTGTTCTCATTGTGTGACTTCCTCTTCATATGACCAACAGAATGGATATTTGGCTTTTTGTCTAGATGATAAGGTCATATGGACAAAAGGAGTGTCTCACAGTACAGTTAGTGGATTGAGTCAGTTCCAGCTCAATAGGAACATGTAATAACATTGAAAATTAATTTAAAAAATCCATTGCATTTAGTGTTTTTGTAGCAAAAGCCATGTTAATTGTGTTTACTATTTAACTTCAGAAAAATCTTTTGGGGCATTTCAGGGCCACATTTATCAAGCATATTTTAATCATCTTTCCAAACCTTTTGCTTCTCTCACTGGGGTCTGGTATTTGCAGCTAAGTGAATTGTGTTTTAAGTTTATCTATAAATCAGATATTGCTTTCATACAAATTTTATGCCTTACTTTGGTTTCAAATTAAAGTGTAAATCTTACAAAACAATGCAAAATGGACTAATTTTTTTAAAAACATACAGGCTCCTTCACTATTTTTAAAACAGATTTCTCTTCAATTTCCCCAGAGATCTATTTATTTTTGTGTTTTATATTTTTAGAGGATGCATTTTGCTCCCATGAAAGTGAGGAATGAATAACATTGCCTGAAGCCAGGCACAGTGTAGGCAGCAGGTGCTGAGCAGCTTCCTTTTACAGGGCTACTACCACACTTTAATCCTGTTTCAAAAATTCAAGTTGTAATTTTTTTTCTTTAAAAAGATGATTATTCTATTAAGATATTTTTATTTTTTCCTAATAGTCTGCATATGAAAATATCTTGCTCTGCTTTGAAGGTGCACATTAATTCATACTGTTATCAGGGACCTTAGTGATATTGGGGTCTACTCAGTATAATTTTCTGTCTTGATGTTAATAGGATTTATGCATGTGTTTGCCAAGTGGGAAAACATATATATTATTTTTGGATATATGTGCTCTATCAGGGCTGTCTTCCATTTGGATTATGCCTTTCACAGTTACCTCTGTATCTGTTTCCATGGCATTCTAGTGCAACCTGTAAACAAAATTTTCTCTTTCTCTGTTTGCTGAAATAGGATTTACCAGTACTTGCAGCTGCTGTTGCAGCACACAGGTGGCTGTGGTCCTTGAACACGAGCAGGGCAATATCCAGCTGCATTGATTGGATCCTGTTTGATGTTTTGTATGTATTAGTCTTGTAAGCAATACTGGATCTTACAATGCTGCAAAAGTGCTGAGCTCTACACGAGGGGAGGAAGGTGTGCAAGGAAACTATTGGAACTCTCTACCTCATATTATGGGTGGAGAGTTTATGTAGGGTTTATGTCAGCATAGCAGTTTAGTGGACACAATGTAATTAAATTAGAAAATGATATATTAACTACAAAAAGCTAAAGAAACTCTAAAGGCTTTTAAATCCAGTTAAAAGGAAGATTACCAGTAGCCATGGGCTACAAATACTCTGTAGCTCAGACTTCATCTCTGAATTCCTCTAAATGAAATATTTGGGGAATTAATTTTATTGTGCCTGCCTGTGGAGGCATTTGTTCTGTACCAAAATTCACCCAACTTCCTCTGGCCACACTGATAGGCATAACTCTGTGTCACACATAACTATTCCACTCCCTTTTTTAGATAATCAGTTTTGACTTTTAGATGATAAAGAGCCTGTTTTCCTTTTTGCATTTGAGATATATAGGTACATTATCCTTCTTAATAACAGATGTTCAAGCCCAAGTTATGGCTTTTTGATTTAAATGAAAACTCCTCCTATATTCAGGCTAGAATTTTACTGTATTGCTCACAAACCCCTGCATATCAAAAGTAGATTGGCCTCCAGAGACTGTGAATTTTAATATTTGTTTTGACTGTGGTTATGCAAACATGGCTCCGAGCTTTGCAACACTTTGTGAGTTTGATTCTTGACTCTGGAAGAAATTGCTGCCAAGTGCTCTTGAAGTAGAGAGTGTGTCAAACAGAGATCAACGTTTTTGACCTGTATTCTCTTGCCCTGTGGGGTAAGATCTTTAAATGCAGACAGCATCAAGGTTCAGCTCAGTGTTACTGATGTAAATGGAGTATATCACTGTCATCAAAGCACTCTATGTGGACACAGATGTTCTGGTGTTGACATATTCTTCTCTTTTGAAGCAAGGCCAAACATTTCCAGTAATGAGCTACTGGAAAAGAGGAAGCAGTAGGGATATCCTTGAGGGATAAGGAAAAATATAGGTTTCACTGTAAAGAAAAAGATTTCTTTAAAAAAAAAAATTAAAGCCTGGAAAAAAATTCTGATTAAAATGATATATATGTTTTCCCCACATGTGGTCATGGACATTAAATAGTCAGGGATTCTATCAGTTGTATCAAATTGCATTGCATTGAAGCACTGATCACATATAGAAATACAGCAATGTGTCACACCTTGTGACATCAGTTGCTTTCCAGAGCAGAACAGACAAGATAAAACTCAAGAATTTTTTACAAACCAAGGAAATGGGCCATGTCACTTTAACATTTTTCTTAAAATTAACTGTTTTTTTCAGCTATACCGCACCAAGATTTTAGAGAATTGGAGGGTATTTTAAAATCAAAAATTACTATATATAAATTTTTAATATAAAACCTCAGTATCATAGAGACCTGTCCTGATTTGCCTGTGTCTGTTTTTCCTGTTTAGTGGATATGAATAATTTGAAGGGAGATGGATTTCAGGAAATTGAATTTTTTCTGTGTTTATGGACTTTATACTGTAATCCTATTTTTCTTTGCTGCTTGATTTAAGTACAACATTATTTTGTTGCAGTTTCTTAATCATGATTTCACACTAAGAGCTCTGTCTTTAGAAGTAAAGGTAGGAAAAAAGCCTGCCATGTGGACACAGCAGTGGAAGACCATCTAAGTACATATACTGTACTAATTTATTGATTGCACAAAGTTTTACAAGTTTCTCAAAGTTAAATAGAAGAGTGAATTGTTCGAGAGGCAGCAGATTTTGCAAATGATGAAGTGAGCAAATATTCCCTTTGGGCAGAGAACAGCTATAACTCTTGATTATTCAGTGTGAGCATTGCCTCATTGGGGACATTAGTTTTTCAAATTGTGCTAATCTTTTAAAAGTAACAACTGGCCACTCATCACCTTAGGTATTTCAGCAAGATCATGTGCAAAACTCTAATTAGTATTTATAGAACAGCAACTCCTCCCAGTAGAATAGTAGCAGTAGCTGGCAAATATCTGGTTGACACCTGTTAAGTCTTTAGACATCCATTGTATTTTATTCTGCATTTCAAATGAGCAGAGAGCAGTAGGTGAAGTCCCCATAATTAAGGGATAAAGGATAATAAATAACATGGCTCTTGAGTGGATGAACACAAGGTTAAATGCTGTTCTGCAGTTTTGATGCTGTATTTCAGGAACTGTTTGTAAGTAATAATGCTAGCTAAAATATTATTGAGCCTTCAGCATAAGGAGGATTTATGTCTAGATCTAAATGTGTTTTGTTTACAATGTCAGATTCCAAACTGCTTCTTGGCAAAGCAGTTGCTTTCTTCCCTGTCTTTTATCTCACTCAGCAGTGATGGCTTTTAACCGGGTAGCTCCCTTCCCCATCAAGCACTCTGCTACCTCTGCTGCTAAAACATCCGCTGCTAAATGCTTACAACACATTGCTTCTGAACTGTTTTTCTTTTCCAGCAAACCTGGAAGCACAGAAAAACTTCTGGGTAATTAATTCAAATTTGAATCTGTATGTATCTTGGTAAATATTGTCATGATGAGGAATTTTGGTAGACATCAAGAAAAGCAATGTAAGTTTTATGAACAATACTCCCATATGTTCCATTCATCAGAAGGGGACAAGTCTGAGAAAATCTGAATTTTGAATAGCTAAAATGTGTTGCTTCTTGCCAAGTTTCTTTAACATTTGTGTCTACAATGCAGTGTTACAATCACTACCATGTCTACCAGGCTGCATTATACATTCTGAGACTTTCAGCAGCATTTTTAGTATGTATTTATATATCTTTAGCCATAAGATAAGCTGTTTGTGAAATGAGCTGTCATTTGTGGTGAAACAGTTTGAGAATAAAACACTAAATATATATATAGCTTGCTAATCTGAAAGACTAAATTTGCTTACTATAAAATATGTAGCAGGCTGGGGCTAATGATAACATCACCTGAATTTAGGTGAAGAAGATGAACAAGCTGTTACCTGATTCCTTCCTTGGCCTATTTTACAACTTTGGCTACTCTTGGAGGTTTGTTCTTTTGCCAGCTCTGTAATGTCATGTGTGCTTGCTCCTGCTTTCCTGAGGGATGTGGTGAGAATGCTTTTGAAGGTTCAGGAATGTGTCCCGTGGCACAGGGGGATGTTGATGCAGTCCCTGCCAGGCGCAGCTCCAGCTCCTCAGAGCTGCCCCCTCCCTCATCCTGGTGCAGTTCTGCACAGGAGCACCAGGATGGGAATGGGCCCAGGGTAAAACCAAACTTTAAAGGAAGAGAAAGGAAACTTAATCTTGGCTGGGGTCATCGCAGAGATCCAAAATCAGCTGTACAGCTCCAACCACAGGAGCAGTAAGGGAGTTGGGAATAAGTAGCTGAAGCAGGGACAAGGGAATGGGGGTAGCAGCTCCCACAAAAATGGCTTGAGAATTGCCTGTGGAACCACAGCCTTCATTTCAATAACTTGTAGCATTTTATTTGGAGAAAATAGGGAGAAAGGCATTTCAGTATCGACCTTTTGAAATCCCACATTGAGTGAAAAGCAGTTTTGTTTGGTCTTAGTGCAGCTCTTTGGAAGAAAATAGGATCTTTTTAGACAGGTTTCAGGTTGGCATGTATATGAAAGTGAAATAACTGCCAGTCCCTGGGTAAATTAATGTTTGTGTGCATCTTTCAAAATAACAAAAGAAACAGTTCTAAGCAGTCTACAAACCTATAAAAGAAACACACTCCCTTCCTCTTTCCCAGCTCAGCAGAGGTGGTTATTCCTGGAAGTAGAGAGGAGATTCCATATCACAGCTTTTGTGGAAATGCAGGAGAGATTATATTCTGCTGAAACAATGTATGAGACCAATCCCAAAATTAATATGTTTATTGTGTAGATTAAATGGGATTTGTGTCAAGAAAGTAAGTTACATTTTATTGGACGGATACTTCACTGCAAATTTAAGATGGAATTATATTGGAGAAAACTAATAACAAAGAAATTAATATAAAGAAAGGCAAATGAGTTTTAGGATTCAAAGAGAAAATGATGAAGTTCCAAAGGCTGCTATGCCATCTTGAAAAACCCTAGCTGTTTTATATGCATGTGTGTGTTTCCTCATCATTTATCTAACTGATCTCCTATAAATCAATTTCTTTAGATTACATCAGAGTCAAAAGGCCCCAGCCAGGATCAAGACTTATTGTGCTTAGTGCTGTGGAACCATATAAACAGACAAAGTCCTTTTCTAAAGTTGTGAAAATTTTATGATTGATTTCAGTAAGAGCAAAGTTAGGCCAATACTGAGCACTTCTGAAAATTCCATCCTTAAAGATTTATTCCAAGCAGTAACTGTTTAAAAAATGACATACTGCTTACATAAGAGTCTAAATATTTGATGGTTATAGTATTTACATCTAAAACACCAGAGGCTATGTGCTTTAATACCTCAATCTGTTTCCCATATACTCTGTCAACATGAGTTCCCTGCATTGATTGAGGGCACTCTGTGATCCCTAAGGTTGTATTCATGAAAGGTTACCCTTGGTACTACTTTATTCATGAAAGGTTTGAAGCACATAGGAAACAAATGGGTTTGTTCCTGTTAGGTGCATTTTTGTCACCTATAAATACTTAATTACTGGGGTTCTGATGAGAAATTCAAAAAATCTTAAAAGCATACAGTTGTGTGAAAAGAGCTCCCCATCACTGGTGCAAACCACAATGAAATTTGCAGTTGGGAGATTTTGTGGCAGTTTAAAACAACTGAATTGTAGGTTTTTCCCACTACAGTCCATGGTATTGAGTTTAATAGCTGCAAAATATGACCAGAGCTGTGCATTATATCCCATCCTGAAACAGGTCATTCTCTCTCCTCAGGTGATGGGCATTTGGTGGAACTGATTGCATGAAAAGTGTTCACAGAACTGGGTCCCTAACCTTGGCAGGTTTAACAAAAAGTACATAAAATTGAAGCTTTTTTTCCCCCTGAAATGAGTCTGTAAGTTAGATAAATATGGGCAGCACTGAGCTCAAAGTAGAGTCAAACTACCAAGAGGACATTGCAGCATTTCATTGCAATTTTATACTTTGGACTAATGGAGTGAAGCAGAATGAAAATCACCTCTGTTAAGAATGGCATTTATCAGCTGTAAGTACTTAGTAGTAAGAGCTCTACACAGACAAAGCTGAGTGTCACCAAGAAATGTACTTGAAAATCAGACTGTTAACACAAGACTACACAAATAAGAGCCAAAAACTGTAATCAGAAAATGTAACATCTCTTTAAGAATCTTTTAATGGTCTGAAGAGTCTTAGACAAGTTGAATTTAACAAGATGTAATAACCTATGACATAATATAATTGAGAATGCACCAGGACACAGCACAGTCAGGTTAAATTTTGGCTTTCCTTCACTTAGCCTTGCAACTTTAAAGATCTTTCAACACGGGATTTTAAAAATACATAGTCCTGTTTAAATTTACATATGACATAAAAGCATAGAATGTGCAATACATCAGAAATACAATTCTAAGCAAAGTTAGGATTGAAACATCCAGCCTAATATTTTTAAATGTTTGTTCGAATCATTAACAACAAAGTTTTTTATTCATTTGCTGTGAAGAAACAATGTTGAGTGCAGTGGAAAAGGTGTGAACTTCTGATAAATGTGAGACCGTTATCAGGTGCTTGCCTTATATTCGAGGTGCCATGGTAAAAGTCAAAGCAATGAGTTCAATTTCTCTTTTAATAGAAAATAAAATAGAAGACAAAAACATTTTGCTGTACTGTGGAAATTGAGAACTGTAGAGAAAATAAGCAGTAAATAAGTATGGCAAGTGATAATGCAGTATCAGAACATTAAAATAATAGGTGCTGTATATTGAACTTGGACTCATGGGATTCAACAGTTGTGTACAAACCCAAAAGATAAAAACCTGGTTTTTATGCTGTGATTACTAGGGATAAGTTATGAATTAACTTCTGTATGATATGGCACAGGTTTGAGAGAATTAAAATTTAATGATAATACAATAGGGATAAGATCTTTCCTCTATCTCTAGATGCTGAGGCAGTGGTTAAAGTTTGTTTTTAAAACTGCTTCAAGTAGGATTATTGAATTCCAGCTTGAAAGTGAAACTTCGTCTTCCTGCTTCACTATATTAAGCATCTCTGAGATTGAAAACCTAGCAAGAGCTCTCCTAGTGTGATTAGAACGTATCCAATATTTTTTGGCAGCAAATACTAATTCCAATCATTCTGTCTAGTACTGCTCAGGCAGCACGAGGATAACTGGCTGTCAGATGTTTTGGGTAATGGAAAGGTGAGGCTCCAGGCTCTCAGTGGAAAGCTGGCAGCTTTGCTGACAGCTCCCTGCCTCTGGAAAATCAGAGTGCTGGTGGGGAGGGCATGGGCTGCGCTGGTTCTTGGCTGGAACAGCATCCCTTTGGAAACCACGGATCTTTGGTAGAGGTCTGAACAACACAGTGCCTTCATTACCACCCTCAGGTTTCCTTGCAGGTTTCCCTGCCTTCTGCCGAGCAGCTCTGAGTGGGATGCGGGTCTGGTTTATCTTTATGGGCTCCCATCTTTATTGGGCAGCTGGTCTGGGGCATTTCCCGGTGCCTGTGGTGGCATTCCCAGGTTGGACATGGCCACAGCATGGCCGTGCAGGTGGGTGGGGGCAGAGCAGGTGGGACATGCAGGTGGGTGATGGGTGGGCACTGCAGGTGGGTGGCAGGAGAGCAGTGCAGGTGGAACATGTGGGTGGGTGATGGGTGGGCACTGCAGGTGGGTGGGGGCAGAGCAGTGCAGGTGGAACATGTGGGTGGGTGATGGGTGGGCACTGCAGGTGGGTGGGGGCAGAGCAGGTGGGACATGTGGGTGGGTGATGGGTGGGCGCTGCAGGTGGGTGGGGGCAGAGCAGTGCAGGTGGAACATGTGGGTGGGTGATGGGTGGGCACTGCAGGTGGGTGGGGGCAGAGCAGGTGGGACATGGGGGTGGGTGATGGGTGGGCACTGCAGGTGGGTGGCAGGTGAGCAGTGCAGGTGGGACATGTGGGTGGGTGATGGGTGGGCGCTGCAGGTGGGTGGGGGCAGAGCAGGTGGGACATGCAGGTGGGTGATGGGTGGGCGCTGCAGGTGGGTGGGGGCAGAGCAGGTGGGACATGCAGGTGGGTGATGGGTGGGCACTGCAGGTGGGTGGCAGGAGAGCAGTGCAGGTGGGACATGCAGGTGGGTGATGGGTGGGCGCTGCAGGTGGGTGGGGGCAGAGCAGGTGGGACATGCAGGTGGGTGATGGGTGGGCACTGCAGGTGGGTGGCAGAAGAGCAGAGCAGGTGGGACATGTGGGTGGGTGATGGGTGGGCACTGCAGGTGGGTGGCAGAAGAGCAGAGCAGGTGGGACATGTGGGTGGGTGATGGGTGGGCACTGCAGGTGGGTGGCAGGAGATCAGTGCAGGTGGAACATGTTGGTGGGTGATGGGTGGGCACTGCAGGTGGGTGGCAGAAGAGCAGAGCAGGTGGGACATGCAGGTGGGTGATGGGTGGGCACTGCAGGTGGGTGGGGGCAGAGCAGGTGGGACATGTGGGTGGGTGATGGGTGGGCACTGCAGGTGGGTGGCAGAAGAGCAGAGCAGGTGGGACATGTGGGTGGGTGATGGGTGGGCACTGCAGGTGGGTGGCAGGAGATCAGTGCAGGTGGAACATGTTGGTGGGTGATGGGTGGGCACTGCAGGTGGGTGGCAGGAGAGCAGTGCAGGTGCCCACCCTCAGGGTGAACCCATCCCCAGCTGCAGGTGGTTCAAAGCAGCCCCTCGGGGCAGCCTGGGGCACTGAGGCAGGAGGGCAGCCTCCTACGTCCCAGCCAGGGAGGGATTCTGTAGCTCCTACACCGCAGCAACATGTGAGTCCCTACCTGATTTTGTCTTTTAACCATGATGGGTGTGTGGGAACAGTTAAAATGTTGACAAAGAACTCAAAAAGTGTGTATTTTTGCTGGACTGCTTTGTTGGAAAAAAGTGCCCCGCATGTGCCCAGGCTGTGCCCTGCCCTGGGGGCACCTCCTTAGGGGCTGCATTGTGCCCTTTTCTAGGCTTATTCTCTGTTTTTTCCCCATTCTGTGCTCTTGCACAGACACTGCCAAGCCCCAGGAGAGGTTGAGATCCCCGGTGAGAGGATGTGGGACGTGCTGGCACACCCTGTCCCGTCAGAGGTACCTGTCGGTGTGTGAGCGAGGTGTGTGTGGCCAAAGGAACGGTGTCACGAGAGGCACAGTAATGAGTAGAAAGTGTCCCCTCAGCAGCTTGAGGACTAGACTTTTATTAAGGTTTGGTTGTTAATTTATTAGGGACTTGTACCAGCTAACTGGACTTGTAGTAAATTGTCATGAAATGGTAAAATTAGTAACTTCCCTAATAGAGAATTGCTCTTGAGTTTGAGAAAGAAAATGGTGTTTCTGTTTGCTTTTTGTTTGAAAGCATCACTGTTTTTTAAGCCTTTCTGAGGTGCTGCTGTAAAAAATACTGAATTCATTCTGTGGAGAATTCTTTTGGAATTTTTATTGGAAATATGTGATACCATTTACAAAATTTATAGGCAGGGACATTTCAGCTCAAGATAAAGAGATTCAACTTAAAAGGATAGTTTTGCCATTGAAAGAAATTGAGGAATATCCAAGTTAAAATAACTTACTGTGCCTTTTAAGATGTGATATAATCCTCTCCTACTATTTTCCTAGTGGAGTTAAAAAACACCAGTACCTCATGGCTTCACAATCAGAAGTGATATAATAATTTAGCTTTGATAAGAAAAAGAATTTTTTCTTTCTATCTCCTATGGTACTAGATACTTTAATGTTCTTATGGTTGTTTTTTCAAATGTCATTCAGTCAATGAAGGGGAGGCATGTAGCATGTGTATTTTTCTGTGTAGGTTTTATTAAACATAATTCCCTGGGCTCTCCTGAGGGACTGTCTCTATCCTGGGGGTACTGGTGGAAAGGATTGTGATGCCAATCCTTCCCAGGAAGTGTTTGGCTTGTTTCAACTCTGTGAACTTGAGGAATGACTCAGCTAGGGGAAAAGTGCTGCTGCATGTGCAGTCGGAAGGGCTTTACCTTCAAGAGCAGCTTCTGTAGCTAAAAGCAAAGTAAGTCAAGTTAAGTAGGGAAGGAAACACATTCAGATTCACTGAGTGTTAACCCCTGCAGGGAAAAAGCTGATTCTTACTTTGAAAGGAGGAAAAAAAAGGACAAATACTGTGTGTGTACCTGGTGAAATGAAGGGGAATTGATTTAGGTGGGAATGATGGATATAAATAGAATTTTCTGTATAAGTTAAAAAACAAAAAAAACCAAAAAACCCTGTGCTGTATGTCACACTCTTCAAGATGACATGTTCATGTTAACTGCTACATTCCTGCCTGAAATTTGGGGTTTTTAAAACCAGAAAATTATTTACAATCGGAGAATGTTCACGTGGAGGAAATTTCCACAAGAGTAGAAATCTCCAAGCTGATGTGAGGTACCTGTAAATCAGAAGTTAACATTTGTGATCTATGTGGCTGCAGTCTTTGACAAGAATCTCAGAGTACAGGGAAGTGAACAGAGCATTCTGGAATTGTCATTTCTAATACTCATCAACTTGTTTCTGTCTGCTGTGAAAGTACAGAAGCCAATAACCTAGATGAATCATAAATGTCTGCGGTGGGTGTGTTGGTATTTTCGTATGAGGATGCTCCTTCAGTTTGTTTCCCTTTCCTTTTCTTTTGGCAAAGAATTCCAAGGACCTGGGCTTTACAAACATATCTGGGTAGAGGAAGTGAAGGAGTGGATACAAATGGCAAGAAAATAGTAGCCTGGAGTAAAAGGAGTGACTGTGCCTGGGGCCTCTGGATACTAAGATTAAAAAAGGAAATAAATTACATGTTGACTGCATGTTCTTCTATATAGAAAAGAAACAGCCAACTTAACCATAAATAAGGATGGAAAACTGTATTTTAGTTCTTAGCAGCTGCTGCACAACAGAACAGAGTGTTTGTGTTCACAGTACTGCCACTGTGTGGTTTCCCCTGAAATTCTGCAGGTAAGGAAAGCTCTTCTCTAGCAAATTATCAAGACACTCAAAGCAGCACGTAGGTGTGGGAAGGAGAGTGATGGCAGTGAAAATGGCATGGTGCATTTCCAAAGGTTTGCTTTTTTAGTTTTGGTTTTGAGTTCAGTTTGCCTTCCTTTAAGGAGGGATTTCATGCTTGAAAAGTTTCTGCCCTCCAAATATAGGTTTTAAACACAAGCTGACATTTCAATACCCTAATATTTACAGTTGAAACTGAAGGTTTCCTTTTGTTCTTTGTTTCAAAGGTTGGTACACAATTTTAGGTCCAAACCAAACTTGTTATTAGAGTTTCTTTTGAAGGTTTTAGTTATTGGAAAGTACACTGCAATGAAATAAAGATATCCACTGACAGAATCTCGTGCTAACATAAATAAAGGCTGTTTGTAGCTTTAATTGAACATGTAATTAATAAACGCTATCTCTCTTAAGCCACCAAAAATGCGAATTAATGTTTAGAAAACCTTCTGGTAAGTGAAGCTGAGATACTTTCTAACAGATGCAGAACATTTACAAGTATCACTAATATGATCTGCCTGACAGCATAAGCCACATGCATGAGAGCTTAATGATCACTAATGCCTCAATAAAAGCTATTTATTGGAGTATATCTTTTAAGATATACCTTTAAGTACAGATACTTGATATTTTGAGTTCCAGTTTCAAAATATTCTTCTGTACTCATTTCTTATGTTGGTATCCTACATTTTTGCATTGGGAGGGGATTATAAACACTTTAAAATATAAAAAAACACTCTGTCCCTAAGTGACGTAATACAGGTTTTGTGGTCAAGCTTAAAAAAAAATATAATTTATGTCAATTTTATTTAAATGTAGATACATAAAAATATATCTTGTTACTATTCTAGTGGTAAATGAGACTTGAATCTGGACAGTTTTTGAACACTACTAATTGTTTACCTTCACTTTGTGCAAGATTCTGCTGGATGTCTTCCATCTTAGTTTCAAATGAAACAGTTGTAGTTTTAAAATGCTGGTCAATTACTCTTTTTTTCCTATCCTTAGGACTGCAACATTATAAATTGTCTCTTCATTTTTCCTGTTATATCTAAATGCGACTACATGTGCTAGAAACAGAAAATCTGGAAGCTAATCATGAACTGCAGTGTCTCTGAGATTGTTTGACCTCTCCTCCCCTCCTCCTGTTTAATACTGGATTTCCTTGAATGTGAGATGTGAACTTCAGAAAGCTGTGCCCTGGAAACAAGTGTGTTACAGTTCTGCAAATCCAGTCTGGTTCAGAAGCTGGCCATGGACTCAGTTACACCATAGTAACAATAAAATAATTGTGAAACTTTTTTTTTTTTTTTTTTTGCAAAGGTGCAAAGTTTTTATTGAGTAAGGATGGCATCTGTAAGAAATAGGGAATGGAAAAAACCCATGGTTCTTTAAATGATGGCACCAGACGTGGACTGCACAACAGAGCTGATCCTGCTCCCCAGCCCAGTAGCTGAGCTGCCTTGGATGTGGGTAGAGATGAAAACAATTGACTTGGACAGATAAAATGAAAGTCAGCTGAGGTGGAAGGAGAACTTTAAATGTAACTCGTAGTGACTTGATAGGTTTGGAAGAGTTAGGGTGATTCTGGTTAAATGTTTGGGGTTATAGAGTGTGATGCTGACTTTGGAAACTCAGCCAGCAAAAGCAAAGTGGTTGTAATGTTTTGCTGTTTTCTGCTCAGAGTCCCGTCCCAAGGTAGAATATCAAACTAGTATTTATTATCACATTTTACAGGAGGAGAGATAAAGGCTAAAGATAATAGATTTTTTTTTTCAAGGTCATTGTAAGGAGCAGCTTAGGTGCAACCTCAAAATTTTTTCATTTTATTTGTTTCTCAGTTCAGTGATCTGCAAGCAATAAAAATCTAGTACCAAATTTACTACATTATACTGTTACATTATTACCATAAAATTTCATGCCATACATAGATGGCTGTAAGCAGGTCCAACTTGGGTTCTGGGGCTTACTTATTTTGGTTTTTTTTCTGGAAATTTATTTGTTTAAAATCCTTGGGAAAGCTTGAAAGTTTCCAGGATTTCAGACTTCAGAAAATGGTTTGCTCTTTTTTCAGAAGCATAGTACTGATACTAGCAAATTTATCACACTTTATTAGTTAAAAAGGAATATTTATACTCATTTATTATAATCTGAGAGCTAGAATTTCCCTCTCACAATATTTACATGCAAGTTATCTCTTGCTAGATTACTGAAAAAGAAATCACCCTTCATCACCTCAGAATACTTGCAATTTCTTTTTTTTTTAATGTTTCAAAGCTGTCTAAAAATACATCCAGACACTCCAAGCTAAGCAACACAAAGGCTTCCCATAAGTTCCAGAACAATTAAACTCTGTGCTCCCCTCTAAATAAACCATGTGCTGGGTCAGGAGAGGCAGCCTCTTTAGCCCCACTGTTTGCAAAATGTTCTGCTGGAGCCCTGCACAGGTTTGAAGTTTTTCTCAGGTCTAACTGCCAAAAAAAAAAAACCCAAAAAAAACCAAAAACCTGCACATGGTTTTAAATTTAGCTTTCAGAAGTTTTTCCAACTAAGTTTGAACTGCTGAAATGAAGGTTCATAACACAAAGGTTGCCATACCCTTTGTGCAAATGGTGCCCTTATAATGTGGCATATTAAATATTTAACATAGTTTGCAGCAGATAAAAAGCAATTTTGTTTAATTTTTCCTAAATATTAATGCTATCAGGCATCTTAATCCTTTCATTATAACAAAAATTTGTTCAAGCTCATTCTTATTAAACATTTTCTAATTTATAATGATATGGATGTTTTTCTTCTGATCCTAATAATTAAGGCCAAAATGCCATTGTAAAGAAAAAAATGTGAGAGCTGGGAGGGGGAATCTTCACTGGTATATTGGGAAGAATTGCAGGCTAGAAAAATAGCTTTATTTTACCCAAGGATACCAAAGACAATGCCTATCTCTCAAGTAATCCAGCTCAAAGTTTTGGGTCAGTTGCCAAGAAATGAAATGGAATACCTGCAAAACACTCAGTGAAATGACCTGGAAAATAATGTATAAAGAGGTTGCCAGTCACTTCTGAGTGAGGACCATTCTTCCATCTCTATCTCTGAACTGCAGGAAAAGAAATAAAAATTTGTGAATTGGAATTAGTTTCAAATCAACTTTTCTCTGCATCCCAGAACAAAAATGTAGTCAGCAATTATTTATAATGCTAATTAAAGACCTGTTCTAACAGGGTTACTGGAGGCTGAAAGCCCTTGATACGACAGCAAATGATTTCCATAACCACCCACTGGCATTCAAAGACAGTGTAAATGTAGGGAAAGGGTAGGAACAATGAGAAAGAAACAACTGTAAGGAAATATTGTTTAGAAATTGAATATATTTAGGTGATTTTATACTTACTCTAAGCAGTGTGATGTGGCTTCACTAACTGCAGTAAAACTACAGCTGAAAAAAAAGGGGGACTGTGGCACATTTCTGTAGTGGGTCCAATATCTCTGGGTTGTTTTAAAAAGATGTTATGTTTATACTTATTTTTCTTCTTTCTCCCATCTAATTCTCATTTATGCACTCTCACAAAAAGACATTGACACATTTGCTTTATAACTATTTTTTTTGTTGTGCAGCTCTTCTCATGGAATGACTGTTTTTAATTTTCAATGTCCACAGCTTTTCAGCTGAACTGAAGAAATATTTCTAATTTGCTTGTATGCAAAGAACTTTATTTCTTTTTTTGGTAGATGCACTTTTAAAAAAAAATGTTTCTTTTAAATAGTAAGCTGCTTAAAACAGTCTTTGCATAATTCTTGGGTCTGCTGAATCCCATGTTAGTTGATTTTCTGAGCCAATATTACTCATGGATAGAATAATTATATAGATATTTCTCTTGAGAAAGTAAAGAATGAACTTACAAGATAAAGAACTGAGTGTGCTAGCTGTGGGGTTTGTGAATACTTGGTCAGTATTTATTTTCATATCAGGGGAAATCTGGAGAAACCTCTGGATTTAGCTGGAGTCATTTTTAGATTTAAATCAGTGTACGGTAGGCTCCTTTCCTCCATCATATTGTAGGATTTTGTGGTCTCAGGTGAAGCATTCACTTTATATTGAGAGTTTGATTGAAGTCACTCAATCAAAAAGTGGAGCACATTTTTAAATGCCTTGATGGATGTAGACTTCTCCCAAATGTCAGAAATGCACAGGTGGCCATCAACCATAAATCCCACCTGCTTCTGTTCCTAAGGACTGTCCCAAACATCCTTTGCCATGGGATCTGCACCCGTGTGTGAGTAGCAGCTGGCTGAGATCAACCTAAAGGCAGATAGAGATGGGGTTGTAGCTAAAGTCAAACTCTCCAAGGATGGGAAAGATTTTTATTTTAGAAAATTGTTCTGGATCATGTGCTACCTGTGGAAAATTGTGGCAGCATATAAAAATCCCCCTCAATTCACTTCCCTCAGTGGGCAGCTGGAACACTATTCTCTTCTACACTTGCATTCCTGCCAAGATGTGTTGTGAATACACCTGCAGCTTCTCTTCAGCTGTACCAGCTACTGAAGATTCTGTTGTGCTGCCTTCCTGGTGTCCTCAGAAAGCACTGGGAAGTTCCAGGTTTAGTCTCACAGGCTGATATTTGTCTTAGAAGCTGCCATGTGTCTTGGCTTAGGATAACAAACAGAGACAGGCTTGGTCATGAGTACTGAAGTTCAAGGTGAAAGAAGACAGCTCCTCAGCAGGGTTTGCATTTCAATCTCTTTTACCAGAACACATTGGAGGAGTGAGGAGTTTTGCTGTCCTCTATAAAGCAATGGAAAACTTCTCTCAGCAATTGTAATAAACAAGAGGAGAGAAGGAACAGAAAGTAAAAGGAAGAGATTTGTAATAGTAGGGGAAGCTCTAGGAGAAAGAAGGAAATATGCGAACAAATCACCAGTCCTAACAGAAGCATGATGCAAACCAGAACAATTTCCTCTGCAAAATCTGTATTGTACAGGATCCAGACCATGTTCTGTGCAGTCACAATAGAGACACACAAGTGAACAGACATTCATATTTTCTTCAAGTGAAGATTTAAGTCTAAAGGTGAAATAAGGATTTTTTTAATGGCCTAACTAAATAATTGTGGTACATTCTTTTTTTTTGGCACTAATAAACAAACCTCTATACAAGAGGTTGAATCTGGTAAATCTCAGTGGCTTCCAACTGTCAGAATGTACCTGGCAAGTTTAGAGGAGAAAAATGATAGTAAAGGGGAAGGAATAAGTCGACATTAATGTTACGTGCCCACATACTAACTTGGCTTAAAGTAGATATGGAAATTGAGGTCTAAAATATCTCTCAATGTCGTTAGAGGAGACAGATTTTTAATGTTTTTCCAATAAAAAAGGTTCTTTCAGTTCATGAAGAACTATAAAAATATAACTGTACTCTTCATGTAATTGAAACGTTAATTTCACCAACCTTTCCATGGAGTGCTTGAATGTCTCTTATATGCATGTCTCTCTTCACAAATATCAAGTTTAAAAGAATTTTTTTTCAACCTGTGAAGATTTCTTGAGTTGCAGAAAAATATGCAGGTTGTTACGGAACCCACAGCTCAGTACATGAAAAATATTGAAGCTCTATTTTAAGTATTACTTGGCATATCAAAAACTTTACACTGGTAATTGCATTGTCAATCATGTAGTGTCCCATTACTAAAGAAAAAGGTATAAATCCAGCCATTCTTTATTTTCCAATAGGTAAAAAAATGACCTTTATAATGAGCAAATAATACAAATTATTCCCTTCAAGAATTACACGGTGTATATTGCACAACAAAACTATCATAAGCGACAGTTAGATCATGAATTATGCTTGAAATATCTGCATTTTCCAGCTTCCTGCAGTCTTTTTTAAAAACCCTTTGAGCTACACTAATGCCCACTGCGTATCGCTCGAAACCTACGGAAGGTTTGTAGTCAGTATGAGCTGATGTGCTGTTGATCTCTGTTTGCAAGCTGTTTAATGTTAAAAGTTCTGCTGAAACTGTCAGTAGAAAGACTATGAATAATTTCAAAGACCCTCCCAGGCTTATCTGTTCACTTGCTTCCAGCATGCTGCTTTTAGTAATGAAACTATAGGTGCTGCCTGGCTGCTGGAAAAGTGACTTTGAAGCAGTTTCACCACAGCTGTGCAAGACTGAGATGGTGCCTGTACTTCTGGATCAATTACCACTCATTCCTTCTTGTAGTGATACTTGGTTTTCACCAGCCAGTGGTGGAAAAAATATTTGTATGAATGAAAAATATGAATATTTTTTATGTATGATCATTGATGTCGTCCAACTTTTCTTCCTGAAGCCTACAGGACTTGTAGGGTTGGTAGCTCCTGCAGGATGTATTTGCACGTGCTTCTATGTATGATGCCTATAAGTTCTCTTTCTAAAAGTCTGATTCTCTTTAGATCATGTAAAAGCCATTATTTGATGGAAATTTTGAAATACTGGTTGATCTCATAAGATATTTGCCAGTATCTTGCAAAAATCCTTCTGCTTTTCATAATCTGGTCTCTTCTAAGTTTGAAATAGATAGATTTGTTCTGTTGTTGATGAGAGTCTAGCAAGAAACAAGAGTGTGGTGATTAGGAGTCTGTATTTCCCATAACCACCCATTACTTATCTGATATTCAAATCTGTGAGGGTTTTCTTGTCGTTTTGGTTGGTGATTTCTCTTTATGGTTTTTTTTCTTTCTTTTTTCTTTTTTGTTTGTTTCTTTTGCTTCTTTTTTTTTTTTTTTTTTTTTTTGTATTTTTTTGGAGGTTTTTGTATTTTTTTTTCCTTTCTGAAATAACTTTGTTGGGAATTGTCTTACTCAATGGAAGCCTTCAAATAAGAAAAAAAGTTTAAACTGTGAAGGGCAAAAATTTTAGAAAGCTCTTGGTGGTTTTAGGTAATAGTTCAGTAAAAAAAAAAGAAAAAAAAAAAGAAGCAGTACTGAGGTGGATTGCTTCCTTTTCAGTGGAAGAGTAGTGCAGTAAAAGGTGATCTACTGTTGGAGAGTCTCTACTTCTCATACTTATTATGGTACCATGGTAACATCAGAATAAGCCACGGAAAATGGGGTAAGCAGCCTGGTAGAACATAATCAAGAGCACACAAACAATGTGTTACAGGGAATCTACAGGAGAAATTATTGACAAATATTGCATGGTTCTGGGAAGGAACAATGTAGAGCTCTTTGGGGAACAGCTTGAGTAGGGATTCTGTCTGTCTGTAGGAAATGTGGAATCTACTGAAAGAACACATTGTCTGGGCTGGTGAGAGGAGTGGGGAACACGACACTGCTACTACAAAAGGGTGGTGGCATTCTAGGTTGGGAAGAAGTAGAGACCAGTTAGTTTTTGGAATCTGTGAAAGGTGTGATTTCTTTTAGACATAACAAAACAATAATTCACTACTGCTCTGCCTGTGTGCTCAACCAGCAGGGTCATAATTAGGTCCTTTCAGTGATTTTTGTGTCTGTCTGAAAGCAGAGTGTAGGACTGTGTGTTGGAAGGGTTTTTTAGGGTAATCATCTGTCCAGACTGACTCTGCAGTCCCCACAGAAGACAGAGGCAGTCACAAGCATTGTTGGCAGTGCAGGAAGGCACAGGTAGCTTTGAGTCTGTAACTGTGAGGGATGGAACTACAGTACAGGGAATATATAATCCCAAATCAAAAACATCTGACAGGTCAATATTCCTGTCTGAGAATTCAGCAGCCCCAGATTATAAACCTGGGATCATGGGAAATGAAATTAATGCAAAATCATAGGCATGACTGCATGTGAGACATTAAATAGTGTAGATCACAGCAGACTGTTGTATTTTCATTTTTGACTGCTTTTGTTTCTCACAGGAGGTGTTTATGCACATTGTTTCAAAGGGTTTGTGTACACATTGTGAATTTACTACAACAATGTTGTTGATTTTTGTTCCCCAGCTGCTATGGGTAACATGGGTATCTTTGTACCACCTGTGCAGTAGGAGGTCCTTCCTTCCTTCAGCTGATTGCAGATTACAGGCTTGGATGTTATCAAATTAACCTTATGAACTGCTTTGGTTATTCTTAATCAACCTTTTGACCCACATGTCAAAATTGTTGCAGCTGAACGTGTATGAGCATGTGAGGATTAAGGTGTTGGCCATGTTATCCTACCATTTAGTATCAAAGCCAGCCTGGAAGACATTGCTTATGAAATTGATTGATCCTTCTGTTGTGAGGAAATGATAAGGTTGTGAGACACAGGGAGCATAAAAAATGTTTTGTGCAGAGCAAATACGTTAAGTGCAGTGCCCACTCTTACACTGGTTATTGCATTGCTGGTGTGACAGATTGAGGGACAAGACTGCAGAAGCTCGATCCCTCCAGGGCCACGGAGGAAGATCCAAGGTACTGTGGGGGCTGGCTGATGTCCTCTACCACTGTCCATCGCCTTGGAATGGAAATGGAAGCAGGGAGAGTTTCTTGTTGACTGGAGAAAGACAAATGTTGTCCTCATCTTCAAAATGGCCAAGAGGCCATTGCTTGGGGAGGCACAGGGCAGATGAACTCACTTTGGGCCCGGGATGGAGCAGGTTGTCTTGGAAGATATCTCTGGGCCTGTGAAGAGGAAGGCATTTGGATGCTTAATAACTTGATTGCCTTCTATTGCCTTTGTGAATGACACATGGGAAAGTGGTTATTTACCTCAGCTTTAACAAGGCTTTTGATATGGCCCTTGAGGATATTTTTGTAAGTTGTGTTGGTCTGAGTGCATGGACAATTAAACAGTCCTCAGGTATCAACTCAGGTATCTAAATGTAAAAAGAGACTACCAAAATATCTAAGGGAATTCAGTTAGTAGTCTTCAGAGAATGATTCAAAATTATTCAGAATGTTTTCAAGTGATAAAGTCAACTACTGTTTGCAAGGCTGCAAAGCATAAACAGTATTTGAATATTATTTATTAGGAAGGCCATACAATTTCTTTTTTTACACATAGAACTCAAGCCAACAGAAGATAACGAAGAGTATACATTAAAACTACAGTAATTGTGTTTGTTTAATAGTAATACTGTAACATTAAAACTCTTGTTATCACTCTTTATTAATAAATAATTACTCCTTTTGTTGTTCATTGTTGGTAGTACGAGGTTGTGAACTGGGAGGGCTGGAGGGGAAGGAGCATGTGATTTCCTCCACAAGGAAGTGGGCAGTGGCCACTGAGAAGGTGACAGGCACAGACGATCTGGACGGGTTTCCTCCCTCCCTGTACAGTAGCTCGTCAAACATGCCAAGAATTCACTTTCTGCACAAGATTTATGCCACATCAGTCTGCTGCAACCAGATGCTTCATATAAACTGTGTAGTATGGGGATGAGGACCAAGTCAAACACCAAAACAGCTTCTTTGTC
Source organism: Anomalospiza imberbis (assembly GCF_031753505.1). Taxonomy (NCBI): domain Eukaryota; kingdom Metazoa; phylum Chordata; class Aves; order Passeriformes; family Viduidae; genus Anomalospiza; species Anomalospiza imberbis. The sequence continues at coordinate 24,601,089 of NC_089689.1, read as the reverse complement.
ACCTTTTCTTGGAGTTGTGGGTGCAGCTCATCATTAAATTGAGTTAACAGCACTCTAAAGCTGACATTCCAGCATGTTTAAAGCAAGGATCTACAGCACACATAGGTTTGGCAAAGGCTTAGAAGCAGTCATGGGTTTAGAATGTGGGAATTTATAATATTGTGTTTATTTTTTCCTTCCATTTTTCCTCATACTTATGGGAGCACTGGTGATGAGAGAAACTTGGGATGGGTTTACAGTGTGAAATAGTGATGTACTTGTGCTTTTCAAGTTCTTGCACTTGTGTAATAGAGGATATAATAGTAAGCAGAATGTGGCCTTTCTTAAGACAATACTTTCTGGAGAGCTGCACTGAAAGCAGTTTCATTTAAATGAAGACATGGGTGGATCCAGTGAAGAAGTAACTGGTAACTGATTTAGCCTTATTAGATGAATAAAATAACACCTGATTCTCTGGAGTTGAGAAAAAAAAAGGTGAATATTGGAATATCTTTCCTTAAAAAGCAAAAGCAGGGGAATGCAATGGTGAAAAGAGCAGGCAGTGATTAAAAGGATTTAAAGTCTACAGGAGATTACACTGAACCATTCTGGAATGTGTGTGTATGTGCTGAGTCACTGGCAGAGGAGCTGATGAACGCTCCTGCCCACCTCAGGGGCTGTTCCAGCCACTGCCAGAGCTGTCTCCAGCCCTGGGGCTGTCAGTCACCCAAGCCACCAAACCCTGCCCTGCTCACTCTGCTGGTGGCTCACAGCTGCTCAGCGCAGCGTGGGATCAGCACCTGACAAGTGCAAACATCCATGCTCGGATGGCAGGGCCTAGGGATGTGGTGGGAGGTTGTATCCTCATTATGTAAACTGTGTTTTCTCTTGCACATACCCAGGGTTGCTTCTTAGCTTCCTGTCAGTTTGGTGTATTTTTTTTTTTTTTTTTTTTGATTAAAAGTTTGGATGTATTTTGAAATGTTTTGGCATGAAAGACCCAGCATAAACACAGAACTTAAAATGAAAATCTGCATGAATATAAGCTATTACAATACTATAAATTATTTATCTTGAATTAGACCCAGAAAAAAGATGTGATAGAGCCAAAGTATACAATATCAATGAAAAGGCAATCCCTACCTCTGCATCTCTCTGAGCTGTTACAATTTGATTTTTCTCTTTTTTTCCTTTAAATTTAATTAGCAACTCCAGATAGACACTCAGTCTCCGAAAGAAAGGCCCTTGACATTAAGTGTACTGAAAGGTCATTGAACAGTCATAGCTTTCTTTTAATTTAAATGCATTTATCCAAGAAAACACCGCACTCGTACAACATCTGCTTTTCAAAGGGACTCTGTCTTTTAGCTGAGCTGACTGAGGTTTACAGAGGTCAATTGAAATGCCTAAGGTCACTCAGAGTGTCAGAGTAAGGGATGAGTATCTGGAAAACACTGAAACAGCAACCTACTTCTTTTTTTCCCCAGAAATTACAGGATTCTCCTTTAAACTTCTGGGTAAACAGCAGTATGGTTAAAAAAAAAAATAGGAATGTTAAAGATGGTGACTCCTGCTGTGTTGATTACTATTGATACTGTGAGTTATTTGTAGAGGATTCTAAAAATTCCTGTCTAGAAAAATGATCAAGTTACATATTGCAAAAGCAACAAATACTCTGAAGGCAGAAGGCTGTGAGAGGGTTTACTGCATTGTTGCCACATACACGCTGCTTTTTCAAACTTGTTTTTTAATAATTTTTCTGTGATTGACTTCAATTAGATGGCACTGTCTAAACTGGCTGATGAGCACACTTATAAGATCAGAGCTATTTTGGGAATGAAAGATCCTTTCCCCCCGTCATTGAGCAGTGAAGTAGGATGCAGTGATGACTGTGATTAGCAGAATACATGCACTCGCACGAGGGAAAAACGCTACGCTGAGGATGAAGTACAATTTTAGCTTTGGAAATCTGCACAAAACTGTCTGCAATGTTGTAGTGATATCTTTCACTTTGGTGGCTTTTGACCCTCTGACTGTAGAAATTTTGTAAAGTTTCACCCAATTTAGTAAATGCTGCCATAACTAAAGGGAAGAAAATACAGGGATTTGTTTTAGATGGGTGTTTTGTAAAAGTGAATTCTGTTGAGGAAATGCATAACCTGTCAACACATTTGTGTAAAGAATGCTGAAGATTTGCTATGAATTAAAAGTAATTTATGGACAGTGATTATAATTCTGCCTTCTGTACATGCCTCAATCTCCCATTGACTTACATTAGCAAGGCTGTTTGAGATGTACAGGGAATGCAAGTCGTAAAACTCAGTGTCAAAAAGAAAGGCAGCTGTGGGATAAGTTATAGGAAGCAATCTTAACGATTAACAAATTTATTTAAAGATTGCTAGGGGCAAAAGCTAGGAACTATCTTCCAAGTAGTACAGTTCAAAGATAGCATGACTATCTTTCACCTTCGTTGCTGACAAAAAGAGCATTACTATACTGTGATGGCAAAATAGGGATTCATAGAGGCTGTCTTTGTAAGGTCAGCTGGGAAGGGAAAACATGAAGAGGAATACATGGGAAGTACAGCTATGCTTCTATTATTACAGCATACTGAAGAATGATCAAAAGAAATGTGACCTTTTCTGAAGGTGACTGATGCATTCATTGCTGGCTTTAACTTTTTCTGCCAATATTCTGATGTTTCATTTGCCATTTGATCCCCAAAAGGCTTATTTTTCACAGGAAATAGAGTGGATGTTAAAAATCTTGTTTGGGGTTCATCACCCACGCCACCCTCCCAACCACTCAGGAAACAACCTGGGGAAGAAAACCTCAAATCATTATTTCTCAGAAGGATTCTAATGTTATTTGGTGGGACACTTTGTAATCTTGTTGAACATTGCAGTTCTCTGTATTGACTTTACTTTGTCCAGCAAAAGCTCTCTGGAATATTTTTCTTCTGCTTCCAAACTGCTTGTACTGTGTGTGAAAAATGATTTTGCTGAAGTAAAATACAAACTGATCAATCACACAAACAAGACAAAACTCCCACAGAGCACATGGGAAAAAGAACAAAGATTATTTTTGTCTGTCTAGTTAGAATTTTACATATACTTGAATATATCTGACAGGTTGTTTGTGCCTTTTAGAAGATTAAAAAAATATAAATAAATATATAGCAAGAGTTCTGATAAGTACAATAGCAGTGTTGTTTTTCAGACATTTGGGGTGCTGAAACAAATCACAAGGGGTAAAAGCAGACCAAGTTGTCTTATGTTGTTCCCTGCAAATGAAGATAAATGCCTTGTTCTTTAGCACTCTGGGTTAGATTCCTGAGAGAAGGATTTTTAAAATGGATTTTTAGCTTTCTATTCATTTTTTCCTTAGTTATACATATATATTTAAATTATAAAGGAAGTATTTGAGGGTTGCTGTTAAAGCTGGGCTCCAGCTATGTTAGGCCCCGAAATTTTGCAGCTATTCTGAAAAAGACAAAAAAGAGAAAAAATTATGCTAATCCTCCTAGAATATGTAGACCTAGTGGGACTGTAAATTTCAGAATGTGATTGTAACATGTTTATTGGAGCAAAAACCATAAGAAGATTTATCCCTTTTTGCTGTAGTTAAGAATTATAAGAAAATAGAAAATAAGTTTCAGTACCTTATTCACCATATGGACCTGCACTGCTGTTTTTCTCTTGTCTCTACCGAAATGATGCCTCTTTAACACAGCTTTAGTGAACTTCCTTGTGTTTGATTCCTGTGTTTTCTTATAAACATTTTAAGACATCTTTGCTTGAAGGAGCGGGCATCCATTAAAAGCAGTGGCAAGTCCCAATTTTAAGCAAGTCCAAAAAAATATTGAGAGGGGCTCTAGGGGCAGCTAAAATACGTGAATCTGCCTGAGAAGCTATGAAAATCCATCTTGAATGATTATGCAAAGTTCAAACCATCTCTATTAAAAAAACAAACCAAACAACCAACCTCAACAACTATGTAGACAAAGTTCTGCTTCTCTGCCCTTCCACCTCTGCCTGGACCTCTGAAACACTTCACTTCATGCTGGATTTGAACCCTTGAAGTAAATATAGTTTAAAGAATAGAAGAACCCTATAGATGGAAAGTAGGACTGAGATGAGAGATGTGTCCTCTCCATTGAGATGTGTCCACGGTGTGGACTCTGTGTGAGGCTTCACGATGGGAATTGATTCAGACAGCTCCAAACCAGAGGCCTGGCTGGGTGGTCTTTGGAGAAGGGAGAGCAGATCCACTCAGCTTACAGAGAGTGGGATGGAAGAGATGTCAGGCCCTGGTCTCAGATATGGAAGATGGCATGAAGAGAGCTGCGTGGAAGCACAAGTGTTTTGTAGTGGAGGGCATTTATGAGACAACTTGCACGTCTGTTGGAACTCTTGTGGGTGTTAACTCCAAACCTCAAATGTGTTCAGGAATGCCTGACGAAATGAGTTTTGGATTCAAAAAAATTGCTCAGACTTGTTAATATTTGATGGTAGAAATTCATCTGTGTCTCCGTTCATGTGTGACCTACTTTGTATTCTTTTGGGAAATACATATGGGAAGGCCAAGAAATTGCACATGGTTCTTCTCATTGGTGTATGCACTGAAAATCTGCAGCTTGGGAAAATATGGTATTTTTCTTCCCTGTAGACCCCAGGGACATAGCCTTTAAAACTTTCTGCTTCTCTGAGATTTGTGTAGATCCAAACATCCAACAAGGTCAGTAAGTGTCACTAAGTGTCCCTGTGCCCTTGCTGTAACTGCACGAGCTCTGCCTTTCCCCACCCCAGGGGAGACTTGCAGCACCAGGTGCTTCCAGCCAGTTTGTGTTTCCAGGGTGCTCTTCAGAGAATTTGCCAGTGAAGATAAAAAAACCAAATACTACTTGTGGAAGTGTTCATCCTCCTCTGGCTGGAGGAGGGAATGTTTGGCAGCCTACCTGTCCTGTGCCTGTGGCCAAACTCCCCCCAGCTGCAAATCTCCCGCCCTGCAGAGAACCTTCTGCAGAGCCCAGCTGGCTGAGCCACAGGGCAGCTCCCTTCTGTTCCCAAGCAGAGATGGAGAGGGCTGGTGCAGAGGCTTCTGCAGATCACTGTGATTTACAACAGCACAGCAAAGAAGTGACTCTCTATACAATAACCTTTGGTTTTGTAGGGCTGGCTAAAACACAGTCAATTGAATGTGAAAGAAGCTAATTAAGAAACAGTAGACCAAAGTAGTCATCATTGTAATTTCTTTGGCTTCGGTGAGCTTATTGCATGGATGAGTTTTATTGGAGATGTTATTGCTAATACAGAAAGTATGTGCAAAGTTAGGAGTTATGAAGTCAAAGCTGTAATTCACCTGGGAATACTGTTCTTGATTTTCAAAGAAGGCTGAAAAAAGTTAAACATAAAACTTCTACTTTATTTCTCTTGCATTTGGGCACTTAATCTTCTTGAACTTTTAAAAATATCCTACCTAGTGAAGCAGTTGCTTAGCTTCTGCGAAGAGGAGTTCCCGGGATGCTAGGTGACATGCCAAGGAAGCTCTTGCATTAGTATTTCTCTGAATGTAAGTAGTCTGAATTTTTAGCATACTTGCTCAGTCAGAAAAGGATGGAAGAAGCTGCTTTGTGCAACTGTTTCTATTCCTGCACTTTCCATTTAAGTGGCACAGGAGATTTTGTACCCTTTTCACACTGAAAAGGCAGAGTTCTTCATTCCAGGCTAACTGGTTTGCCTTTCTTTTGGTTTTCTGTCTAACTAAATTCATTTATGGTATTCCAGAAATGTATTTTTTGAGTGCCTCAAACAGAGCATTGAACTCTGCCCATGAGTTGCTGTTCTGTGCTGTGAGCCTGAAGGGCATATTGGCTTCTCAGAGTTTTTTGCTTAATTGAGAGGGCCCTCAAGTGCACTGAGGTGATGCATCCCTGCCATAATCTTCACCAAAAGTAGTCTCCTATAATGACATATTCCAGGATAGAAAGAATAGTCTTGGTGTTCACAGCTTTGGTTCAGATCAGACCTGGAAATTTTAATTAGGGTTTAGATATGCTTAGGTTTGGAAACTGAAACAACTTTAAAATCTTTGGATATTTGGTGTCTAATTACCTCTTGGGGTTCTGGGACTGAGTGATTTACTTAAGGTCACAAATGGAGTAGAAACAGAAACTGAGCAGAGAATTCCCAAATCCCAGTCCTTTGCCATTTATCATTGACTAATCTGGTATCTTGTGATCTAGGTTTCACTTCAGCCAGCTGCCTTCATCAAGTTGTTGGTGTCATCCTACCCTGGGACAGCTGGCCGGAGTTTAATGCAGGAGGAAGTGTCATCTGCAGGCTCTTGTTTATAGCCATGGCATTATGGGATGCCTACTGGCAGCTCGGCACAGACATGGACTATAAAATGGGAAAGAACAATGTCTGTGGACCTCGAAGGAAAACAGAAAGTTTCTGATCAGAGATGTCAGAGTCTGAAACATAGAATCAAAACTGCCAGAGTTAAGTGCTGTTTATTTAGATAATAAATGTAGGAGCCAGGAAATTTAATCCCACAAAAAACATCTGCATTTCAGTGGTATATATGCAATGGAGATATCTAGGAGAATGAATTAGGAGTATGTCCACAGATTTCTGTGCCATTCCTGACCTTTTTTTTTTTATTCCTGCATGGCTAGGGAAGACTTAGAATGATTTACAAGGAAATGCTTTTCAAGAAATATTATAAGTAATGAAATGTAAAAAAAAAAAAATCCAAAGTATTGAAAGAATGACTTTTAAGTATTTAAAATCCAACCCTGATATTTGAAAAGAAAATGCTAAGTAATAAAGGGGATGAATTTCCACACAGCATACTGCACAGGAAATTTGCACATGCAACCTTTTATTTGTTTAATGGATTTTCTGTGAACATCTCCCATTTAATGTTTGTAAAACTTCAGCTTAAGAAATTTAGTTATGGAAGTGAAAGCATTTATATTCATTAAATGAGCCCAGACTTTTTGCTCATGATTTGGGTGGAATTTAAAATGATTAATGCAGCTTAAAGTAGTTAGGTGATAGGAATTTTCTAAAACATTTTATCTGTATCTAATAAGCCCTCTTGGGGATACAAAAGCTTATGATGCATATAAGGAAATTTAGAATCAGTTTATTAAAAACACATTTCCAGTTACTTCACTGGTGTTCTTCCATTGTACCTAAAGGCTTCCAGGTGTTTTACTATCTAGTGAAGTCAGTCCATAGAGAATAGAATCCTATAAACACCTATATCTGAGAGGCCCAGCCTTTTATTGTAGACATGGGAGTTGCAGCTGACAAAGGGTGAAAAGAATCCACGCATATGTTATAGATGAAGTTCAGAAGATCCTTCACAGAAACTGAAAATATCTTTAAGTGAATTTGTCTAGTGAGGAGCTCTTAAGCAGTATTCTGCAAAATCTTAAATGTAAATAAAAGCATCCGAGTCAGACTGTAGTCTCAAATTAATCCTTTTAAGTGGCTTTGTGATAAGGTAATACTAAAAATACTGAATGTAGCTGTTTATTCAAATATTCTAGAGGTGGGAAATTCAGATTTGCCTAAAATTCAATTAAGGACTTTTCCAAGTTTTTGACTGACTTTGTAGCGATAGAGAAATCAGTGTGGATGACAGTAATAAATCATTTACTGCGTTCATGGTGCAAATTAAAAGTGTTATACTTGGTGCTTTAGATGCCTGGTATAAATCAGCCTCTGCAAAGTCTCCACTGGCAGCATTCAAAGCCAAGCCCCTCTTGGATGGAAAATCAGCGCAGTGGTGTCTCAGTTATCCCAGGGCAGACTCTGCAGGTGATGGATGGGAACCAGGCTGCAGGTGCTGAGACGCTCAGTCCTGCCTGGGATGAGTCAGTCTGGTGCTGCTGTGAGCAGTGATGAGACCAGCTCTGCTGATGGCTGGGGAGCTCTGATTCAGCATTGTCACTGACCTCTCTGTGCACCATTTTCCTGCTGTGTCCTCCTGCAGCCTGATTTACAGAGGAAGAAGTACTGTAGGCAGTAAGGTGGCAAGTTAAGCATTTGTTAATCCAGTTTGTTGAATATCTCTCATGTTTATTGTGCATTTCTGACCTGCCAGGTATAATTTCTCTGAACTTCTTTGAAGAATTGATTTTACTTGGAGAAGCCAAAATTTTAGAGTTGGAGGGTAAAAAGCATGAATGAAATGAATAGCTATTCCACAGAAGTTGCGACATATATCAGTCTCTGGTTTCATGTACGAGGTCTATGCCCATAGTAGAAACTCTTTCCCAGGATAACATTATGATGGAGTCGCTGCCCTTTTTTTTGGTCACACTTTATGAGTATTCCAGTGAACTCTTCGAATAGCAGGGATTTAACTGGTACTTATCCACAACCATTACAGTGATGCTGGCAGAAATCTGTAGCCTTGACACAGCCTGAAACTCTGTTTACCTCAGTTCTTCCTGCCAGTCTCCTTCTCCTCACAAGGACTCACTTTAATGTGGCTATAAATTTTTTAAAGGAACATTCTGAACTGAATGCCACAGCAAATAAACCATTGTGATAGCACACAGTGATGCTTCATTTATCAAGGAATGATGAAAAAATAGAATAATTTGTTTTTTGTTAATATGTGCTCTGTGCTTGAAACAGGAAAAAACAACTGATATGTTTAGCTCTCCAATTTTACTGCCAGGTACATTAGGAAAGAACAGGACAAAATTGGCAAGGTGGCAGGATTCTTGTTGTTGATCCTCCTTGTTTCAGGCCTTGCTGACTCAGGGAAGCAGCAAAGTGTTGCCCACCTGGCTGTTTGAGGTGGTGTCCAGCCTCTTCTGTGTTGGCTGCCCAAGTGGCAGAGCAGGGTGTTTGCAGAATCAGCTGTGCAGGCCGATTTTGGGATGTGACAGTGAAGTCTCAAATTCTTCTGGACCTGTCATGACATGGATAAATGTTTATAGATAGGCTAAACAGAAAAATTAAACTCCTGGAGGCAGGGCAGAAGAGACAGGCTCTGAAAACTTACTCGAGGAAGAACTCTTTTGATTATTCAGTCAAAACACAGAAATAACAAATTTCAGGTAATTCCTTCTGAGTTGCTATTTGTTTGGTGTTCAGTGGCCTACTTTAGCCATAGCATGTGTTTAACAGATAATCCTATGCAGAGCAGAATTTTTCTACACTTAAATTCAAGGTCACGAATTTTTCTACACTTAAATTCAAGGTCATGAATTTTTCTACACTTAAATTCAAGGTCATGGAGGTGTTTGTTTCTAAAGATTTATTGAAAGGCCATCCGCTCTTTGGGCAGAGAAAGTTCTATCCCATTTTCTGCTGTCAAACTGTGTGATTCTAAATGTCTCCTTGAAATACACACTGCCTGTTTCTTTGTAGGTACAGATACTTTTAAAAGATGTCTTAAAATAGGTGCAGGGTGAAGAAATTGTCTGCCATCAGATGAGTAAGACTTGGCGGGGCTTCTCTCTTCCTTTCATCTGCATATGCACACCTCTACAGTGATAAAAATATCCTCTTTAAAACCTGCAAGGAACTACTGCTATTCTCAAAAATGCCTGGCTGTTATGGGGCAGTTGTGACTCTTCATAGCAGTGTAGGGTATAATGTGTGTAGTTCTGCTTCTGGCGGGAATGTCTCTGCAGGCAGACTAAAGAGTGAAGGCTGAACCAAAATTAATCCATGTTAATCTCCTGACATGCTGCACACAAGGACATTGTTGAGGCTTGATTGATGAATTCTGATCCTTGCTTATGAAGTTATAGGAAGTAGAATATGCTGGCTTGAAGAAGAGTGATAAATCCATAGGAGTAGAAACAATATGCCCCATACTAGACTCATATTCCCAACTCCAAATGCTCCTTTTCTTTGCATTCCAACATCCCAGATGGCAGATCTCCTTAGCACAGTTCAAAATTTTCAGCTTACTGAAACTGTTTTTTGTTTTTTTTTTTTTGTCTTCTTTTCACTGTCTTGTCACTTAAGACCCCTTCATTTAATGAGGATCTCCAGGGTCACGTTGGGAAATGAGCTGACAGGATGAATGACAGTGTACAAGGACAGGGTGAGAGATTCTACTTCAGTTTGCAACCTTGTTGGCACACAGTCCATAGCATCTCTAATAAAAAGGAGTCATAGCTCTCCAGATTTTTTCAATTATTGTTGTAATTTCTTTGCTCTCTTTGCTACTTCATCACAGCATGGGATGTAACTCTGATTATCTTTGTTGTAGCATTTTAATGATAAAAAACAACGCCCTAAATTCTGTTCTGTAGAACAGTTAAAACAGCTAAAGGGAGAAAGTTTACCCATCATGGACTTTGACTTTTTCCTGGTCATCTGGATTCCAATAGAACGAGCAGACAGTCATTTCAGGTGTTCTCATACCCACCAATCTATGACTATTTTCCACAGACAAAAGTATTGTAATTTTTTAATCTAGAGACATTATTAGTGATTTCATCAAATCTAATGAAAAGCAGGCATTTATTTTAACTCAGTAGTGATTTAGCTGAACCTTATAAACACAGGCATAGCTGCTGCAATTTACTTTCAGGAACACTTGAGGCTGAGGTCAATGGTATCCTGCATTATTTCTTGGAAAGTCAGCAACATGTGCAACCTCTTTTACTAAAAAGCCTCCAAGGTTCTTTTCACACAAGTAAGAATTATATAGTCTTAGTATTCCACTTATATCCCTCCAAAAATTTCCCTCAAAGTTCCAATTATCATCTTCCCTTCCTCTTCTGAAGAGCTGTCACGTCATGTTGTTTCTGTGAAATGCCTGATAGCCGCTTCAGATGTAGGACTCTGTGTTTTGCTTAGGAAGGAAGCCTTGCTGTGGGTAAGGGGTCAGATCCACCACCAGCATGTGTCAGCGTGATGTGCTGATTATAGGGAAGGTACTTTAAATATAGCAATGATGAAACTGAGCCTAAATATTCATGCTTAGGGTATGAAATGAGGTGTGAGTTTTGCTTCCTTTCACCATATTATCGGTGGTATTCTGCACTCTGAAAGCTCTGTTCTTATACCTTAATCATTGTGGCCAGTGTCTTTCCTCACTAGCAGGAGGGAAAAGCAGGGAAAAACCTTCTATGGTAAGGTAATGATACCAGCATGTGTATTGCTCACAGGATTAAAAAAGGGGGTTGGATACACCACTAAAATGCATGTCTGCAATTGAGCTGTACTGATGTTGCCAAGATTCTTGTTGTTGGCTGCTGTTGAAATGGAAACTTTTAAAAAAGTCAGTAGGAAGAGTGCTTTCATTTTTCTTTAGAGAAATGGGTGAAACACTTCTGTTTAAAAAAATAAATCAGAAGTTTGGTATTCTAGCTATTTAAAAATCCTTCAAAATGGGGCTTTGTAAGAGATATTAGATAGCTTTTAAGAAATATTGCAAATATTTTCTTTGCCATTTGGTTTATAACCATAGCTTCTTCCAAAGGATTACAAAATATGAGTGACAGAGATGATCAAAATACCTGGATGCTGGAAATTCTATGTGGCTTTAGGAAATTACTTCACAGAATCAATATTGTATTGTGTTGATAATGTGCTGGAAAGTGAGTCACCATCTTGAATTTCAAAAGTAGGGAGAGTAAATTATAAAATCAAGGTATTTTACAGATGTATCATGTTTTCCACAAACCACAACTCAAGGTGCAGATCCTTTCAAGATGCTGATATATTAAATAGGTATCATTTCTTTTCATATTAGTGCTTTCCTGAGCAATACTTTGTGACATGAGAATACATTTAGTTGAAGGAAAGAGTGGAGAAGAGAGGTTGTAGTGGGAGATACTCTCTTCTCTTTCACCTGCATATTGATAAGCTGGCTTTGAGGTATGTTTCCTGTTTGTTTGCAATTGCAAATTCTTACTAAATTGCAGTAGAACATCTTGTCTGCATTTTATAAATTCACAGCCACTCTACTTAAATACAGTTCTCACCCACACAGAGTTTCATTTGCACAAAAGTCATAGCAGCAGAATATCAGCAATTCCCACAGAAATGACAGCCTAAGCCTTTAGTTCATAATATTGAAAAATTTCCCTAACTTGCAACGTTTCCTGAGGGAATGTCAGAGTTGGCATACATTTCTGCTGCTTTTCTCTAATTTTTAACCTCTTATTACAAATGAAAGCTTGTAGGGCTTTTTAACAGGTGGTTTTTGCCTGGGAGTACATGACAGAAGTAGAAAGCCAGAGAAATGTGATAAAAATTAAACTCAGCAAATCTAACTAGTTCTAGTGAGAATGCAGTAGGGAGTTACAAATCCTCAGTGAAAAGAGCTAAAGATTTCTTAATTAAACAGGGTTGCAGAATTAGTTTTAACTTTAAACTTGAAATTTAAATGAATTTCTTTGGTGAGGAAACAGTGACTTCTTGAATGTCTTCCTAGAATTTAAATCAGAGTAGTCACTTATTTCACACAGAAGATTTCAAAATCCTGGAGAATAGGCTTTTATCACTATATTTATAAATTGTCTATAAGGAAATATTAAGTGATGATTAGAGGCTATAACCCAGGATAAAAACCCAAAAGAAAAGGAATTAACATCTTTGTGGGCTTTGAGTACTCAGTCACTGCACTGACTGGAACAGGAAATATTTAATATACATCAGGTTTTCAAAGCCTCATGTAACATGAGATTTCACAGATCTTGAAGACCCTTGGAATCTGTGCACAAGGATTTGTAAATACCAGTTAAGAGCAGTGGAAATGCTATTAGGAAAGCAGGTGGAGAGAAATTACTCTTGATGAAAGGTTGTGGGAAAGTATCTGAAAATAAATTTGGTGTTGCCTGTCCAACAGGTTGCATTTATGATTTGTTGTTTCCTTTGCAATTTGGGAGCTATAGGTTCCCCTACAAATGATATTTCTACCTGTTCTACCTTTTAGCTTATCTGGTAGACTTCTGAAATGGATCAAATGGCAATAATTGAATTTTGAGGAATAACCATTGACTTTATGGTTAACCCTCAGAAGTTGTGTTGTGGGTACAGGGTAAGCAGGACTGAATCAGCTTTGAGTATCTTGCTGCTGTCACCTGAGCATCTTTGACAATTTTCACCTGTCCAGATTTTTATTAATGTAAATCTCTGCCTCGTTTTCATCAAAGACTGTGACAAAGAATTTTAAGGCATTGGGCTTCATGGTTTCAGAGGTCCTTGGCATAGATCTTCCAGCAAAGGGCCCTGAGGCACTTTATCTGAAAATGCAAAAGTGATGCTGACTGGGGATGTTGCAAGGCCAAGGTGCCTTAGGGAAATGATGGTTCAGTGCTTCAGCAGGACAGCTTCCTTTGGATGATGCCAATTAAGCTGTAGCTGTCATTTAAAGTTGCTGTCTTCTGGATCGCACCTCCTGTGCACAAGCAGGAATCAATCAGTCTCTGGTGCTGTGTTATAAATAAAAATGAAGGTTCATGGTTTTGTAAATGTAAAAAAAGTCCCCAAAAACGACATGTACCCAAATGTTGCTCATTTCCAATAGTGGCAATTATTTCTTGGGCTCTTTCAGGAGGTACTGGAGTCTGTCATCTCAGAAGTTTCATGTACCAGATGAATTAAACTAAAGCCACCACTTAAACACCTTTATAAGGCTGTGAATTATTTTTAAATTCAGGCAGTGTTATATCAATAAACAAGCATGTAAAAAGCTATAGTGTAATCAGGTTTATTGTTTCATAATAGGTTTATACAAATTATGAATACCAGAGTTTTATTAATTGGACTTTTAATTATCTACTATAGTGAAGAGTGATGTAAAATTACTAATAGCTCTGCTAATTAATATGGGGATTCAATCGTTGTTAATTAAGGGCAAATGGGACAGGGCTAACACAATCCCCTTTTGACTATGATGAATAAAAAGTCAAACCAATAGCTTATTTCCAAATTAACATGATTGATAAAAAGTCAACTCTGAGCACAAGTCATTCATCCTAAGGGAGCTGCAATTTTGATGTTTAGATGGTACAAAAAAGAGAACATGTCTATAGGCCTTGAAATAAAGGGAAGAGCTGCAAAAAGCTTCAAAGGGCTAAACCACAGATTTTTAAACTTGCTTTTAAATATGTAACTTTGTGCACAGTGAGGCTTTTCAGATCACTTTCATTCCTCACAGATTTAAATAAAGCTGACACATGAATGATTAGCCATCTGTAATATATTCCAGGAAAATTATCATTATCTGTCTTCCTTTTCTGTTTATCAGATATTCTGAACAGCACTTTACACACTTAAAAAAAAGAAGGTGGTGGTGTTGAGGGAAGAAAAACACCTTGCCAACAGCTGGTTTATCATCCTGTCTCTGTGATCATTGCAGTCTGTCCCCTTCTGATTGCTGCCTGCTCATTACTTGCTTTCCTGTGTGTGGCTAAACATTTGAAACTTGTGTGTAAAATATTCATGAAGTCAAATCTGGGTGTGTATGTCTAGAAAAACCTCCAAGACAGAATCCAGAGTGTTTGGTGTTGTGCTTATGTGACACAGATACTGTGGGATGTATTGAGAGTTTTCATCTAGTATGTGAGGTCTCGACTTTGGCTTCCCCTTTGCTGAAGAAGGTTAAAACTTGCATTTCCCATGATGAATGAGTACCAAGGTAAAGACTGCTTTGTTTTGGGATTGTTTCTGCTTGTTCTGCTACAGAAATGTTGTGTAACAGGAGCAGTGAGTACCTAGGACATGAAGTCAGATGTATAAATGTGGTTTCATGAGCAAATATTTAAGGCAAGTTTGAGCCTATTAGGAAAAACAAAAATTCAAAACATTGAAAGCTATAATTGAGACATGCTGAAACGAGAGGAAAAACAGGAAAACATTTTGATCTTTATGAGAGAGAGATATATGTATGCTGTTTGACAAAGAGTGAGCATAATTTGCATAGTTGAATATGAATTTAAGAACATAGGATTGGAAGGAATCTCCTGAAACCATATTGCTTGGTCTTCTTCTATCACAGGCAATTATTTCACATAAAATCTTCACAATCTATCAGATTCCAAGTTAAAAGAAGCATCTTTTTCTACCTTTGGATGCTGAGTCTGTGCTTTGGTTCTCTGATGTGTAGAAGCCTCCTAATCCCTAGGCTAAATTTATTCATGACTGGTTTATTCTGATTTTGTTCATGACCATTTGTTTCTGTTCCAGCTCTGGTTTTTAGCTTGATTTTCCCCCTTGAACAAATATTTCTATCTACAGGCTTTTTTGACTTCCCAAATGAGGCAATTCATATTTGGGCTCCTTTTATTTGATAGTTTGACCCTTCCTAATTCCTGTATTATACTTCCCTGAATCTTTTGCAACTCCCTCCTCTACACAGGAATCCAGGCAGGGCCTTGTCAGTGCTTTAAGCAGTTCTGGGAGGATTTTTTTAAGCTCTTTGGGAAATGAACTGATTGATGTATTCTATCTGTGATCATATTTGCCATTTTTAAAAACTCTATACGTATCATCCTATATATCTTTTTCTTCCTCCCCTTTTCAGTGTCCTGCAGCTCAGGTTCATAATTTTTAATCTCCACTTACATACCCTTCACTGCACTGAATCTCATCCTACCTCTATTACTATATTCCTCAAAGTTTTCTTTATATGTGATAACCCAATCTTTTATGTTCACGTTGTCTCCTTTTTTTTTAATTAGGAACTTTAATTTTATTCTTACATTTTTGATTAATATTATTATGAAAATATTGATATACTAACTTTCATTTTGATAAGGATAGAGCTTATTTTTTAATTTAAGAATTTGGTAATAAATGTCTGTGGGGAGTGGCCTTCCCCCTGCTTTGTATTTCAGTAATATCATAATAAGGTACATTTCTAGAGTCAATATGTGCCGTGTTATTGGGAAAAGTTATTGTTCTTGAAACAGGGCATGAACTATGTCATGTGTAGTTTGGATTTTTGAATGTTTAGCTTTTATTACTGCCAATACATAACAGCACATATATGAAAAGCTATATTAGCAATAACATTTTCTTTAATTAATTTTTCCATGAATGAATTCCTATTAGAAATTCATTCTTACTACACTGTATTATGTTGTGATGCACTTTGGTGAAATTAACTCAAAGAGCTGCTCTTTGCAATTTTAATATTCCGCTGGGTTTTCCATTCTAGAAAACTCATTATTATACATGTACAAAGCTGAAAAGAAACAAGAGAGAGGCATATTGTGTGAATAACAGTCAGGGAAAAGAGACAGCTGGCATGATAATTTTCTAATAAAGCTTAGAAAAGGCTGCTGTGTCTTGAAAAAAATGAGAGTTTTAATTTGAGTATTCCTTTTGTTTGGATTTGCTTTGTACTAAAAAGTTCTGAATCCTATTCACACCTTTTATGAATATTAACTGAAAAACAAATATATCTTGTCAAGCCCTTCTACTTGGTAGGTGCAAAAGAATCAGTGGTGTGTATCCAGCGGGGGATGGTATTTCTTGTTCTTCTTATCCACTTATTCTCCCCCAACCAGACTGTGCAGTTTGGATCTTGGTAAATAGAGATTTTTCTGAATCATGGACAACTTATTAACACATGGAGCCTTTAACTATCTGTGTGCCAAACTGCAGCCTCTGAGAAATGTTTGTACCTTTCTTAATTCCTATCACATTTAAGATCCTGACCTTTGGAGGCTGTGCCTAAAAGCCCGATAGTGGGAGGCTAGGAAGATTCTAGACAACAGTCATGGAAATTAATCGTTTCACTTCTGACCTTTGAAGTCTTGTTATTTGTAAGTAAAGCTTTAGGTTTTTTTCAGATATGACATTTTTAAAGACTACGTGCTACTTTCTTACAGAATTTAAACCACATTATTTAAAAAAAATGTACTAAGTATTTACATTTAATTAGAAATCTCAAACACACAGCTTAGAGAGGCAAATTAAGGTGAAATTTAAATTAGTATGAGGGAGAAAAGTTAATCCCTTAAAAGTGAAAATTGAAACACTAAATTCTGTGCTTGCTGCTACCTTTCAGCAAGGGATGGCCAAGACATCAGGTAGCCTTCCCTAATCTGCATTTCTGACTGCTTCCTTGCATTTTGTAAGGCTTTTAGAAATGTAACAAATGCAGTTTTGAACACATTATCATAGCAGCATTTCAAAAATGTATTAGTCGTTTAAAATATTTTCTGTTATTACTTGGCTTGATGTACTGTTCTAAAGTGTTGCCCTGATATTGGATTATTCTAACTCGTCTCTATTTTCATCCATTCATCCTTTTTATACAATATAATGTTATTTGCATTAATGAAGTTACTGCTAATTTATGTCACAGTGAGAAAGGAATCAGGCTTGTTATATCTGGTATCACAGTTCATGAGAGAAGCAGTTAATTGCATTCCATTAGTAATTAACATAGAGGAATATGAAATACTAATGTTTTGTAAACTGCACATGTAATAGCCCTTATTTCCAGTAACCACAGGGCTGCAGGTGGCAGAGGAACAAAGGTCTCCACCTATAGGTGGGACCTCTGCTGCTCTTAAATGAAAACCACTGACAATGGTTTTCTGAAACCACAGTATATAGTCATGGACCATGTGCCACTGCTACCAAACTGGAGGCATTTATCTGACATTTGGTTTAATTATAAAACAAATTATTAATTGGTCTCTTTTTTCTATGTAGGTTGAGGTTAGTTAATTTAATATTTTTAAATTTTTGTCAGCTTTTTTGGTACTTGAAACATTTTAAGAAAATTTACTTGTTCAACCTTGTCTCGTGAACTGTGTGTATCACAGTGGGTTGCTGTCACTGGGTTCATGTTCTCAGAACCCTACCTATACCCAGGGTTGTTTCATCAGGTGCAGTGCTGCAGGTGGGAGGTTATAGCAAAAGGGTCAATTTTAACCATGCTCCTGCTCTACTGGAGGCAGAGATTGAGTGACCCAGCAGGAAGAAATCCTCATGATAAAGTCAAGGGAGTTCAGGTTAAGAAAACTTTCAATTTAAATTAAACACTGTGGGCTCTGTTCTGTTGGGAGTGTTTGAAAGCTCCCTGCTAAGAGCCAAAGCCACAGGTACATGAGATAAACACTGAGGCCTCTTTCCCACTTCTAGGTCTGTAGAATTGATGCATACAGCTTCCACATGTAGACAAAGATCTTTTCTTTAAATTTCTAAATGCCATTCACATGTATTTTGAATTTGTTTAGCCTCAACTATTCCTTCATTTAATTCAGTCTACTAGAACAAAGATTTTAATTGGGCTGTGATGATGCCAGGTTTTATGGCATTGTGAAATACTTGAGTTGCATGCTTGAGTTTCATGTGGAAGAGCACTGGGAGTTTCAACATGAGTCTGCTAATGGAGTGGCTTTGCTGTTTAGAAAGCAGTGCCTAGATTTCTTCAAGAGATTTTTTTTGCATCCTCATTGTTTCAGTAAGGTTTATCTATGAACCTACTTTGTGGCTGGTCTTGGATAGGTATTTCCTGTGTTCACTGGGTGTTGAGTTGTCTCTCTTAGCCCTAGGTCCATCCCCATATCCATCCTTTTTCTTGGTCTTTCATTCTCAGCCATTTCCTCATTGCTGCAGAAAAAAAAAATCCCCAGACATTTTGTGTGCATTGCAAACTGATTCACTTAATAGATGATACTGTTTTAAAATACAGTGTATACAGTCTAGCTGGGAAAAGGGAAATGTTTTTGCAAAAGCCGTGAGCAATTAAATTTCAGTTCATTCCTGGTGGAGACTATGTAGAAGTCCTTTGAATGTCAGAACACATTAAAAAAATATCAGCAGCCTCTAGAAGGACCCAGTCCACTCGATCAAGATGTAACAAATGAAATCAGTCTCAGTTTCATTTCCTGCTGTTGTAAGTGGCATTGTGTCATCTCCCACTGATAGGTCTGATGAACTCCATACATGGGAAGGCTGAGACCACAGTATCAAAGTAGGTATCACAGTAGGTATCAAACTTTGCTGCCAGAGATGGTTCTGGAATAAGTTGAATTTTTACTGCCATTTTCATGACCAGAGCAGTAAGGGACTCTGGCTGTTGCATATTTGAAATATGGGGGACTCAGAGCTTTCCTGTTCAGGATTTCTCATCTGGGAAACATCTTTATGTAAAATAAGTATAAGCTCTTCTTCCATGTCCTCCTTCAGTGACAGTAGGTGAGGCTGGGCCAAAAATGAAAAGTCATGGCTGAATACTGAATTGTGCTTAACACATCAAAGAAAGCACTTGTAGCTGCAGTAGTGGTGCACCCAGTGTATTTCCTCATCACTTCATGGCTGCACTGTTTGCTGCTACTGTAAAATCTGGGTGTGAAGTGTGTATTTAAACAGTGTTTCTTTATTTTCCCCAACTAATTTTAGTCTTTGACTTTGAATGACAGTTTATTTGTAAATTAGGAATAAGTGTGAGCAGGAAGGAATGGATAGCCCAGGTGATAGGTAACAGATAGAGAGCCTTTCATTTGTAGCTTGCCAGTTCAAATTTGGCTCGAGTCTGTATTGACAGAAATTCATTATCATCTGATGGTTGTTTGGGAGTCTGTGTGAAAGGAACTGATGGTATTCACATTCAAAAAAACAACAACAAAAAACAAAACCTGTCACAATTACATTCTTTTTGGCAGCTTCTCTGAGCATGAGGATGAACTTCCCTCTGACATCTTAAAGCAGTCTTTCCAGATAAGGCTTCAGGCAAATTGGCAGGACGGTGTGAAATTTGCAGACACTGTCCAAGTTTTATCTATCCTTTGTCTAATCAAAGGATCCTAGGCCTGTAAATGATGAGAAACAAAAGTGGCTTCTACGTGGCCTCTATCTTTTGCTCTTTCAGGTGCCCAATAAGAAATTGCTGCCCTCTGATCACCAGAGAATATCAAGCATCCCCAGCAGCTGAAAAGAGATAATTTGGATGAGCCACTCTAGCTTTAAAAATACTCATCTGAGAGATTTGCCCTTGGTCAAATGTAAATCTGCCAGACAGTCAGAAATATAATGGAGTAATTTTTGTCCCTTAGTCTTGTCTGCAGTTTGGCAAAATTAACTGCTAAATGCCAACACACTGCCAAAATCTTGTAGCAAAGGTAGAGACCAAATCTCTCAGCAGAGCATTTTCTGAGTGTGGTGATATTTAACTTAATTGGGAAAGTGCAGTATGTCAATATGAACTTTTCCCACCCCCCTATCTGTCTCGCTCTGAGGCAGTCATACAATTTCATTTTAGCAATACAGAAACCTTCAACCACCGAAGGATGTGCCAGCCAAAAAACATCACTGCCAACAATTATATGCTAGATGTGTGTGGGCAATAACATATGCACTTAAAAGGACTGAAAAAGAAGGTATGCATGGTTCTTAGCATTTTATGTTATCTTGAGTTTCAGTGTCTCCCTAAAATTAGAATTAATTTCAAACAGCAAAAAGTCTCTGGAAAGAGAACATGTAGGAGCCTTGTGATGAGACAGGAGATTTTCAGACCACAGTTTTCTTACTTTCACAAGGGAAAGCATAAGCAGAACTGTCTTCATTACTCTTTTAAAGAATTAATGCTTTCAGTATATTTCAGCATTGATTATCTGACCAGTTAGAGTACCTTATGGTATTTTTAATTTTTTTTTTTAATTTCTTCTTGAAATCTCTAATAACCCAAGCATATGTTGATGCCCACGTAGGTATAAGAAGTAGGATTTTAGTGGTGACTGGAGTGTGACATGACTCATCTCCAACATATAAAAAAATAGGCAAGATGTATTATAAAAGCAGACTTAATGCAAAAAACCCCAAAAAATAGCAAGTGTGCAGGATACTTCTATGCATGTATAGGAAAGAAAACGAGGAGATTCAAAAGGTCCTTGATCGGCTGGGGCATTTTCTATTGCATTTCTAAATATATTTCACTGTTGATCCAGCATTAACTGGATTCCCTTCTGTCTGTTGAAAGTCAAACCCAGGCCAATTTATATTTTTGGCCATTCAAGACCCAGTTAAAATGTATTTTTTAATACCTCCCACTTCAGCCTTCTTAGACAATTAAACAGTCACCCTATAAATTACTACTGGGGCCAGGATAGGAGGAATGAAATATCATAGGCCCAGTTTTTACTTTATGCAAATACAAAGACTTTTTATCTACACCTGTGCACTTCTTAGTGTGGCTTTTGTGGATCAGATGTCTGTCTCATTTTATGGAACTATTAATACTATACCCAATGAAGAAAGTGGACTGATGGCTTGGAATTACTCATACAGAGGATGTAAATTTGCCCATGTATGCCTTGTCTTTCTCTTCTGAGTATGTAAAAAGTCACTCTCTGGGCTGAGCTGGGGTATACTACATATTTATTAAAGCCAAAGGATACTCTGTAGAGTACTGTGTATGTTTTTTACCATATATTTTCATAAAAGGTGACTGCCCTTGGCACAGGTACAGAGAAGATCAGGGAAGGAAAGAGCAATCAAACAGAAGAACTTTTTTGTTTATTCCAGTAAAGTGAAGTCAGAGAAAGGGTAAAATATGCCCTAGTAATATAATTTAGGAGTGATATCCAAGAGGAAAATTTGCCATTAAACTAAAACCACATGGGTAACACTGTCAATGAATAAATTTAGACTGGAAATTAGAAGATTTCTGAATACTGGAGGAGAGAGGTTTTGAACAGCTGTCCAATAACAGGAGAAATAATTCTACCTCATATTTTGAGACAGTTATGAAATGACATAAATAATGTGTCACCTTTAGTCATTAGAAAATTAATGAGTCAAAAGCTCTTTCTAGTTGAGGCCCAAGACAGGAGAAACAGAAGTTCTTATTCTTGAATTCTTACCCCTATCTTCTGGATGAACAGTTTAATCAACAGGTGGATTTTTTTCCCTGTATGGGTCTTTCACAGTAGAATAAGAATTATCCAAGAAAAATGTTTGAGATCTTGTCACAAGAAAGGTTCCTGACAGCCTCAGTTGTTCTGTGGGCAGAGACAGCATTTGCTATCTTGTTCTGGCTGTGCCTGTGCTTGAGTTCCCCAACTGCAGAGCTTAGGAGCATTAGGGATTCTGGCACCTGAGTGTCAGGAGCACTGGAGGAGCTATTGGCCACTTTTTTGTTGTTGTGTAAGAGGTGCAGGCATGGTCATTCTGTCTGTATTTCCTTCTCCCTCTGGTATTGTAATCAAACATAGATATTCTGTAAAAATAACACACTGTTTGCCTGGGTTTAGCTCTGGTTTTAATGCCAGAGTAATTTTTAGCTGCAAGCACAGTACAGAATCCAAATTAATAATCAGTGTTCAAATGCTATGCAATTATCTATCATGTTTAAAGGTTTAGCTTGTGCTGTCAATGGTTTTACATTTTTAAATGTGATGGTTTTTGTGCTGAGTTATTTCTGCTTCCCCAGTTTTTGTTTTTGTTTTTTTTTTTTGATGCTGCTAGTATATACAAAATGGAGATTTTACATTTTAAATTTGCTTTTATTCTACAGTTGATTCATGCTTTCAAATATAAAGTTTACCCTTTTAACTTATAGAACTATGGCAGAGATTAATAAACTTCATATAGTGTTTACTATCACAGTTATAATTAAAGCCAAATTATATTCAGGTTGTGTCTATGTATTGTGGTTTGAGAGAATCACTATGCCAAAGACTTTACAAATTATGCAATTTGTTCTGTTACTAGTAAAAACTGCAGCTACAAATATATTCCTTCAGCATTTGACTTTTAATCCTAGTCTATTAAGAGGTTTGTTAGCCTCATGCCTGAGTAACACTGAGCATCAGTCACATAACTGAGAGTTATTGATAAACGTCCAAAGCTGTAAATAAAATGTGCCTGCTGTTCTACTCTGCTGGCTTTGATTGCAGATGCAGCATTTCCCCAGATGTTTCACACACTCACAAGCTCACCAGTATTGTTTTGTGGTGAACAAACCATAAATGTTTGAAAATAGCTCTAGCAAAATGTCAATGCTATCACAATCAAGGTATTCATCAGAAAACTAATGTTTACATGTGTGTCACTGTATGCAAAACTCACTTTAAATGATGGATCTAAATGACGGATCTAAATGATGGATTTAAATTATGGATGAACAGGGATCCTTTTATTACCTTGATCTTCATCATCAGGGTTGCATATGGTGCTTAACTGGAAAACAGCAAGTTCTGGATTGCTTCACCTGGTTCCTGATCAACACAAACCCTGCTGCCAGTGCTGATGATATGGACATCTCTCAGCCCTCTTGTCCCTGGAAAACAGAGCTCTGCCAGCTGAGTAGGGCAGGGATTGCCCAGTGCCCAGCTCTGTGAGAGGAGAGGAGAGGAGAGGGGCAGTGATGTCAGGCTGTGCTGCAGGCTTTTTTCCCTCCTGGGATCTTGCTCAGGTGACACATCCCCATCTGCAAGTGGAGAGCCCTGGGTCTCTCTCTGGCTTTGTGGCTTTCTCTGCTGCCAAAGGTGAGCAGTTGTCTTAGTGCCAGTGCAGATGGCTGAAGAATCAGCTTGGCTGTCCGTGGTTTGTGCACTTGATTGTACATTCTAGCTTGATGAAGTTCTGTGATTGTTGTATTGGAATGTAGTTAGCCAAAATTATTGAACTCAATTTGTTTAGTTTTATACTGATCACAAGGTCACGAACAGCAAGACAGCCAAGTTAGCTAAGTTGATTCCTCCCAGTCATGGCCAAATGTGTTAGAATTTTGTAGTTAAACAAATCTGAATAGAGTGAAAGGGAAGATCATTCCTACACTTCCACTCCATGGGGACACTTTAGTCCTTTGTCCTGCTGGTTTCTATTTTGAAAATAAATTGGAAAAATCTTTTAGAGGAAAGACTTTAGAATATAAAGCCTTTGGGAATTTCCAGTTCGAGAAAGAAGCGTAGCTTTATTTGCCTTTAAATAATAAAGTTTATTTTTTTGTGTTTAAGTATTTATAACAAGTGAGACTGGGATTTACAGTATACAGTGAGGGATTCAATTTTTCAGAATGCCCTATTACATTTTAATTGCTTTATGTTTTTAAAAAGTCATAATATAAAGTGCTTAATTATTCAGATTAATGAAACAATCTATGTAGAACAGGCCACTACTTTCTATGAAGTTTGGTTTATATGCTATATATCAGAGTAGCAGCTGTACATCCCATGGCCAACCTTTTATTCTGAAAATTGAAGAGGAAAATAAAATCTGTTTAATCTAGGGAAATTCCCTATACTTGCCCTGAATTTTTACAATGGTGCTTTCCTCCTTGTCTGTTAATGTTTCTGAATTCTTCAGTATTGAAAACACTCTTTCATTGACTGTATTTTTTTGTATTAATCTGGCAGTCCCAAAGCAATTCATTAGCTTTAATTAAATTTTTATATTACCTAAAAAGTGACTTTTGGAAAATGGTATTGGGGGAATACAGGAACTAAGAGGTCATTTCACAAGATTATTACTATCCTGAAGTGCTGCTGAGATTTAGCTTTTGGTTTCTCTACCTTTGGTTTAAATTTAACAGATGAAAAGAACCAGTTTGAAATGTCAGAAATCAAAATATGTCACTAGAGCTAGCAGAGTTCAGAAATACAATAATATGTTTGCAACCTCAAAGAGCATTGCAGTGATTTGATTTTTAAAGAAGTATTATACTGAAATGCCCAAAACAATTAAGATTTTCCAGGATCAGTACCTGAAGTTGCTTTGCTTATAAATGGATGTGTAAATCTGTTTGGCCAGTGGGCAGTTGTTGATAAAAATAAGCCCCAAAATATTGGAAATAACATGGGTAAATAGTGGGTTCAAGTGATTTCCTCACATAATAGTGGTGTATAATCACTGGATAGGAAAAAAAAATATTGGAGAGAGGTTGCATAGAATGAAGAGTATTCTGGATACAGAGTACTTCAGCTTTTTTGTTAGTTTGGCTCAGACTCCTTTCCTCTGTTGCTTCTCTAGTAGTGAAGCTGGAATTATAGCTCCAGTTTCTCTCTAAAGTCGGTGTCTGTGCAGTCTGGATAATCACAGAGTATTGCTCATGACTCATCAGTGTTTTAATGCAAAGGTGATTATTGATGAGATCTTGGTGCTCTTGGCTAGTAATTTCCTTAAAGCTTACGTGTTATGCACATTCCCATCTTCGTGACTAGACCCCAAAAATATTTTTGCTGGCAGCTTAAGCCAGGCTGTGATTTAATATTGCACTGGTGCTATGTGTGTGGGGTTAAATTTAAAACCATATCTCTGATGGATGATACACAGGAAAACCAAATCAATGTCAGTATGAATGTTGATTTAACTCACCAAGTCACCTGATCTCCACCCTGGACTCCAGAGCAAATTGATGGACATTGCCTTTCTGAGCTGATAAATAATTTTGTGACCATTTAAATGCAGATTTCCCATCTTTAAAGGGGGATGATGCTTACCAGTATTGCTTTTTATTTTTTTTCTGCCATGAGAAAGTGAAGTGTGCCAGGAGGCACTAGGTGTGGGGCTGTCCCTAGTCCAATGAGCGGCATCTGTTCAGCTCCTTGCCCTTGCTGAACTCAGGTTTTGGTGGCAGTCACAGGGTGGGCACTCTTAACTCCCCGATATGCTACATGTCCCTGCTGCTGTTCAGTGTCTGACACAGCTGTGTGGGCCAGGGGCTGCTCACCCCTCATCTAAAACCTGCTGCTCCTCATCAGTGCTTTTCAGGCAGAGCATCCTGAACGTTTCCAAACGTCAACCCGCAGGTCGCGAATGAAAGGGCTCTCTCCAAGTCCTCATTTTGTTAATGTTTGTCCTTTATTAAAAAAAAAATAAAAACCACCTTCTTGATTAGCATTCAGTTCCAAAGGGACCCAGGCCCCGAGCAGAATGGGAACAGAGTGATTCAGCCGGCGCAGAGCGAGCGCGGCGTGGGGAGGCTTTTGCAGCGCCTGCCTGCAGCAGGGAGAGGAGCCTCACTGCAGAGAGAACAGATGCATTTCACAGTCGCCCGCCAAAGGGAGTATATTATGCTCCCTTTTTAAACTTTCCCAAACACACACCATCTGTTTCACACTAGATACTTACAGGGTTTGATCAAATTAGAAGTCATACTGAAAGGAAAAACTAAGGTTAGCATGGACAGCTTTCTTAAAGCTACAGAAGCGGCAGCTCTGTTCCATTAAAGCCGGAGTATTAACCTCTGTAAGCTGGATGAAACATTGCTGCTTAGTGGCACTGCCGATTGCATTTGTTCACTTATCCAATCTCAATCAGAGTAATATTTGCAAAAGCAAAATCGAGAAAATATCCTATAAAATGACAGCAGGAGAAAACAAGAATGGTGGACACGGAGTAGCTGATAAAATTGAGTTAAAAGTACTGAAACAGATGTTGGCTGTTTCAGAATAGCTACCATTAGCTATGCCTGACTGCAGAATCAACCTCTGCAAACACTGGAGCTCAAAAATCTTCTGGCACAGGATGGAAGGATCTAGTCCCTAAATCTGGGCTGGGGAAGTCACCCAGTATGTACACTAATTGTATGACAGTGATACAAATGAAACTGAGACAAGCGGAGGAACCAACACATTGTGATAGGATGAGAATAGTTTTAGTGCTCAGAAAGGAAGGTTAAATAAAAAAAGGATGGAGGATTATAGATCTCACAGGTTTTTGTCCCTGTTTCAGTTCTGAGGTTGCGATTTGCAAAAGTATTTAGTTCTTGTTTCAGCACGGCAATATGTGGCTTGTATAGCTAAGGCACTGAGGCTCCAGGAAAATCCATCACATCTGAACACAAAGTTTAGGCTATTTGGAGTGTGTCTCTTTTTAAGAGCAGTGCTTGGGTTTGGTTTAAGATCTCGTAGCTAAGTGGCTTGAGCCAAATCCAAAAGAATTTTCCTGCCTGTCCTTAACCCCTGCTCTGTGCTCCCTGGCAGAGCTGGGTGCCACTTTTACCTCTACTGCAATTTTTATACAAAAACTGCTGTGATGCCATAGACAGAGGATAAACCAGGTGGGCACTGCTAAGCTGGGGGAGCCCTGCCCAGATCCTGGGCCTCAGCTGCTGGTAGTGAAATGTTGTACAGGTCATCTCCTTGTCCAGAGACAAAACAGTGGGAAACCTGAGACATGAATGTGAAGAAATCCTTATCAAAAAACTTTGGTTTAGCTGTGTCAAAAATATTGTAGTCAAATTTGAGACATAGTCACAAAGAACATATGTCACAAATTATCTTGTTTTGTTAAGTGTTGTTTGGCTTATTTGAGATAATTCTAAAATAGAACTATAGACATATAAAACACTTCTAAAATAATGCCAGAATGCCATGGAAAAGGCTGTGTTGAAGACATTTCTAAGACATTTTGCAGCCTGAAGTAGAGGAGGAATTTTTTTTTTTTACATCCAAGATCCAGTTATTTTAAAGATGCTAATCTTCAAAGTAAAATCTTTTGATGGTGCTGTATTAACTGCCAGATGTGGATAATTATTTAAGCCAAACATCCAAACTCTGTAAAGTTCATTCATAACTTCTCATTGAAACCATTCATTTAATGTCTATTTTAGTAAGAGGAGCCCTAGTTTAAGGCATGCTTTTAAGCCATAAATGTTTGTAAAGGCCCCTTGGGCACGAGTGGGACAGATTCGGTGGGCAAATTTGAAATAATGTCTTGATTTGTTACTCTGTAAAAATATTACCTGCTTCTTTCTCTTTCCTCCAAAAATAGACAGGCACAAGACACCTTACTAGTTTGGGGTTTTCTTTTAATTACATATGCAGAACTTGGCATAAAACTGACAGATACAAAGGAGATTGTTCTTCTCTTCACTACCCTTCTGAAACCAGGAGGCATTGCAATTTCCCATGTGACATCTTGATTACATTCCTTTGGAAGATAGCATTTTTCTAAAAATTAATTTGCTTTTTAAAGATCATTTCACAAGCCTACACTGACATTCCACATGAGCGGAATGTGATACTGCCAAACCAGATAATCTATACCACAAAGTCTTGACAATATCTGCTCAGAGGACTTTGAAAGCACAGAGCTGCGGGGGTTACTCGTGGCCTGTGGGCTAAGGGAATTTAGACCAGCAGTGTTGCCAGGATACTCTTTGCTGATTAGGAATTAATTTCAGATCCTCGCTCCCATGATAAATTTTGTACACTTCCACATAGGTATGATCTAGAATATATAAATACTACAGTGACACCATGGAAAAAGGGATTGGCGAAACAACCCCGCACATCTGTCAAATTTTTATCTTTACCTTGAATTATTTTTGAATTAACCTTTCTTTTAATCTACAAGCCTCTTGCTTGAGGCAAAACAGTCTTTACTTCATAAAACCATCTGCTTGGCTTCAAGACTTTGATGTCAATGGACAGACCTAGAATAAGGCACCATGTAGTGGTAGGCAATTTGACAGGAGCTTTGACAAATTGGAGATAAATTACATGAACATAAAAAAAATACCATTGATTGCTGAGTGATATACTAATTATATTTTTGTGCTTTATGAGTGAGAGACAGCTAAAACTGAAGGCAAAGTCACCAGTCCCACTAGTTGGGAAGTGCATTGAGAGCATTGCATACTTCATCAGACAATCTGGAAGTTTGAGTTTAAAGCTTTCAGAAAAGGGAACAGACATTTATCAAGGTAAAACTTTGTCTTCAATTTTTGCATATCACAAACCAAGGAAATGAATTGAGAGTAAAGCAGGTTCTCTATCAGGCAGTGGTATCTGCATAACAAATAGTCTACTCCTGTTGTTGATAGTGTTACCACTTTTTAATACCATTCAAACTAAAATCAGCTACCTTGTGCAGCAGTGAAACCCAACCTTGAATCTAGTGCAAAAAATGTCAATTATTCTAGCATTTTTCATAGAATCATGGAATATCCTGAGTTGGAAAGAACTCACAAGGATCACTGAAGTCCATCTCCCAGCCCTGCACACATCAGCCCTGAGAACCCCACCACGTGTCTGAGAGTGTTGTCCAAACACTGAATGTCTTAGGAGGGTGTGCTCTAGAATTTCTGGAGGTTAGGGAAGAAAACACAATGTTTGGACTGTTCATGGATTTTTATCACAGCTAAATAGCAGACAACCCCTCCTACTCTTTTTCCGGAACAAATGTGGCATTGGTGAGATCAAACCCAGTGTGAGATGTCATGGTAGTACTTGGGAATTCAGTGGGACATCAGAAACAACTGGTAATGGACAGGAGGTGTCTGAACTGAAAAATAAAGGTTGCAGTACAACTGTAAGCAGAACATATCTATAATATTCACATCATGCATCCTTTCCAGCTGGGCAAGTTTCTGTTATATTTGTACTGTGCCTTGCACAGTGAGGCCTTAGTCTGTAATAGGAGCTTCTAAGCACACATAAATATCAGTGTTTCTGTTGCTCACTGAGCAAATTTAACTAAGAATGCTTTCTTCAGAAATGTAATATGGGGTGAACAGACCATGAAAACTGTCACTGGGCTTTTTTTCTATAATCTATCAGGTTTTATGTGCTGTTCCTGTAGTACTGGGTTTAGCTGTAACGTCTCACAGGGGCACTTTTCAAAGATACACCCTGTTTTTATTTGCAATTAGAGCTGTTATCACTCTCCTTAAATAATGCATTTCATAATTTAAAGCAGACAGGGAAAGCTACACAAACATGAACTTAAGTGTATCTCTACAGCACTCCTGCAAGGAAGTTCAAAATTATGATATTGTTGTTACTTTCATTGCTAAATCAATGTACCAAATACAGTAATCAAATTTTAGACAGGGGTTGCTAAAGGAGTTTTCACTGAAAATTGCTTGCAGTGTTTGGCATTATGAGTTTGTTTATTATCTAGCAAGCAGTTGGCAAACATTAAAGATACACCTATTTTTACGACATCTTCCAAGTAAAACATTTCCACCAGATCTTTAAATTTCACAAACCACTGCTATTAATTTATGAGAAAAGATAACAATGGAGTAAAATGAAAAGAAAATGAAGACTCACTCCGAAGTATACCTGCAGTCAACATGGTATACAAGTCCTTTTCCAAAGGTTGCTAGGGACAAGGAGGATTCTTTCACTGTTTTCACAGAGATTTGGATTTTATCCACTGAGAAAAGTTAGAAACTCTGTATTTAGAAATGTTGCAAGGTCTTGCAAAGGATCAAAGGAGAAAAGAATTAGTTGGGATCCTATCTTGTCTCCTGGACACAATGAGGACCTTTAAAAAAATCATTAGATTCAAGTGCCAAAAACTTCTGAGAAAGTGCAAATCTGGATGAAAAGACTTTGAAGTGCTTCTTACCTATCTTGATGATAATTCCAGGTATAACCTTCACTTAGAGAGGAGAGAATACAAACAGCAGAATTATTAAAATATGAATAAAATATCAAAGACTAGACTCATCTGTTCACAAGTGTCTCATGTTTGTTTTAAAGAATTTACATTTATTTAAATATATATTTTATACTATATTGATTCAGGGTCAAATTTTGTAATTCTTACCTGAACCTCATTTCAACACTCAATGTTAAGCAGTTTGGTTTTTTGGTTTTTTTTTTAATTTATTTAATTATTTACTTAAAAATATTTGGTGTTTTGCTTGGAACTTTCTTCTTTGGGTTATATGAATACATTGAACTGGTCAGTGTTCCCTTAAGGCAGTATTTCAAATACTATTTTAGAAAGTATCCATAGACGCAGACAGACCACACACATTTCAGTTCACATAATTTATTGGTTTCCTTCCTTAGTAATTGCCCCTTGGATCTTACAGCTTCAGTGTAAAATCCTAAGGCCCTCTAATAGAGGTCACTCAGTGGTTTCCATAGACTTCAGCTGAGATAGCTTAAGCTATGTGTACCTATTTTGCAAACAAATTATATACTGCTCTGTGCATATTTATCTGCACTCACAGAAATGGATCAATTAATAGAATATGACTTCCCAGAATTCCTGTTCCTCAGGAAAATGCACCCTGACTTGTTGAGATATTCCTGGATTCTCAGCAACCAAAGCAGTTCAATCAGGCAAATGAGCAAAACTCCCTTCAAGAGCAGGACAAAAGGAGTTGAAACAGAATTTGGGCAAAAATCATACTGAAGTCGGTGAACTTTATTTTAGTAACTTCGAAGTAACAAGGGTGTGGGCAAAGGAGCCTAGGAGTCAATTCCATATGTGACAGAAAAATTTGTGTTTAATTATCCAATTCAAATATTGCATTGCTATCAAATCTAGATTGCAGTGCATGGGAGTGGTAAACACCTGTCTTTTCAAAATTACTTCCCTTTCACTCTTTTAGTGATCACAGTGCTCTTATTTGCTGTGGCAGCAGCATTGCCATGCAGATCTGCCTTTTGCTGCTGTGGGTTGTAGTGGGGAGTGAGTCTCTTTCCACTGCCCTTCATCCTGTCACAGAGCTGGGAGCTGCTGTGGCCCCTCATTAGGCAAACCTGGCATCTGTTGGCCCCAGATGCCTGTCACTGGGAGAATTTTTTTCCTCAAGATAACATATGGACTTCAGCATCCCTGTGTGCTTTACTTGCTCCTTTCTGTGTCTCTCTACTTCTCCACAAGGAGCTGAGACAGTACTAATGTTATTTTCTCAGTGATTTCCTGTCCTGTTTTTGTCTCGTTTTATGTGTACCCATCCACACTTTGTTTACATTGCTATTTATGAATATATGGAGAGTTCTTTAGTAGTTGGAAAGGTTCTAGCAAAAATGTACAGGATCTTCATAGCAAACCATGCTTGGTAAAGCATGTTACTCCTCTCTTACAGCATCCTGGGA
Organism: Anomalospiza imberbis; assembly: GCF_031753505.1. Classification (NCBI taxonomy): domain Eukaryota; kingdom Metazoa; phylum Chordata; class Aves; order Passeriformes; family Viduidae; genus Anomalospiza; species Anomalospiza imberbis. The sequence continues at coordinate 24,569,366 of NC_089689.1, read as the reverse complement.
TATTGAATATGGCGAAATAGAGCACCCTCTTCATAGCGCTGCATCAGTTTATGCTGGGTATGAATGTGCCCTGGAGAAAGCAGATACAAGCAACAGCTGAGAATAGCTTGGTGGGCATACAGGCATGGCAAATCACAAAGAACTGATGTAAAGGCTGCCCTACTGATCTAAGAATAGTCCACCTAATATGCTGCTACATTTGTGGAGTCATAGTAGAAGAGTATGGGACATATGTGAAAAGGTATCATTGATTTATACTGAAATACGCTAGAGGGAAATTTTTCTGGATTTATTTGTTTGTTGGAAAGTTTTGCTGAGTGCACACTAATTCCTTTGGAACTGCCATCACTGCCACTACAGTGCTGTATTTTAACAATTCTCACTTTTGTTACAGCTGTGAACCTTTCATGGTTTCTTTGTCCTTAGGATGTCAGACATGAAAGGGAGGCAGTGTCATGCTGTTCATGAATTCTAGGTGCCTTGATCCTTGATCACTTTGTTAAATCATTAGAGAGAGGTCCCTCTGGGAATTATCAAAAGTCTCTGAAGAGTCACTTATGAAAATGAATGTACCTCTCACATAACACATATCACTTCCAATCCTGTCTTGAGTCTGGCTTCTCTCTGAAATGTTTCTGAATGTTAATCAGTAATCAGGGCACAGATTGGCACATGCTGCTGGGCTTTGAAGCTATTCCTATTGTATGATTTGTCACATCCTTAGTAGTACTTTGCATGATTTACATACATATCCTATTAGACTTTCTTGCTTTTAAGGACTGTAGATTTCAGCAAAATACTTGACAGCACCCAACTGTTGGACATTCTTGAGAGTTTCACATTAGCCAAGTACAAGGTGCCACTTGACAGCTCCAATTGACTAGAGGATTGAGAAGTGGGTTATATTGCTCATCTCTGTTGTAGCATCACTGCTGGATAGCTTTTCCGAATGTCAGGGCATATCTGTGCTTCCCAGGCTGGATGCTATGAGATTGCACCCCAGCTATCCTTCCCATTGCCTTGACAGGAGACATCCCAATATTATTTGCTGTGGAGAGTTCAGCACAGCTGCTCCCCCAGGGTGGGCAACTAGTTTTATTATAATGTAAATTATCTTCTCTCAGAGAAAGGGTGAAAATCACAGGAATGGTTTATTGTTAGTTGATGTTTCTGTGTAAGCACTACTTGGAAATAGCTAAAACATACCTGTGCTATCAAAACTGTTTTCAACAAAACCCAAAATATAGCTCCATACTGGCTGCTATGAAAAAACCTACTCTGTCACAGTCAAAACCAGGACAGTATATTTAAAACTTCTTAAGGAAATGTTTAAATACCTTTAAAATTAGAAAAAAATCCCTTTCTCTGGTCTAGTTATTGCCATTCCTCCAGGGCAGAATCTCTGCAGGTGATTTCCCTTTTTTTGCTTCGGTTGGGGTATGGTTTTTTTGTGTATTTTTTTTGGGGGGGGAGGGAGTTGTTGCTTTTCTTGTTGTTGGGATTTGTTGGTTGGTTGGGGGTTTTTTTTGTGTATGTGGTTTTTTGTTTGTTTGTTTGTTTTGGGGTTTTTTTGTGATTTTTTTTTTGTGATTTTTTTGTTGTTTTGGTTTTTGTGGGTTTTTGTTGTTTTTTGTTTGTTTGAGTTTGTTGGTGGTTTCTGGGGGGGTTTTGTGGTTTTTTATGGCTTTAAACTGACAGATGGTAGATTTAGACTGGATAGTAGGAAGAAATTCTTCAGAAGGCAGGCTCTGAGCAACCTGGTTTAGTGCAAGGAGTCACTGCCCATGGCAGGGTGTATGGTGATGATCTTTTAAGGTCTTTTCCAGCATAAAACATTCTGTGATGTAAGAAATAAGCTGCAATTCAGACATATTTAAGGAAGGAAAAAAATTCTTGTCCTATTTTCAGCAGTGTATTTTTGAAATTTCAATTTTAATTTTCACATTTGTTTTAGACTTTTATACCCATCTTTAATCACTTCAAGTGAAGGAACAGTTGAGACTACCAGCTGTAGATTAGTGTTTGTGATGATTCTAACATAACTGAGAAATCAAATTAGTTTTTAGCAAAGTCTAAATTTTAGCAGTTTTTCATTATGTTTATAGCAACTATTTACTCTCACTTCCTGTGTGTATGTATGCATAGGGTTTCAAAATATTTCTAGAACAGAAACTGAACTTTTTGTTATTAATATGACTGCCTGAAGGGAATAAAAATATCTTTATGAAGCGATGGGGAAAATATTAAATGTTGATTAGATAGTGTTTGGTTCTTTATAAGATTGGGATGGCGGGGGGAAGAGTCAAAGTGCGAAAATTATTTTGAATTAATTACTGTATCTGTTCTAATATCAATCATGTCACTTGTTTATGCCTACTGTTAAAACATCTGGAGAATTCCTTAACATTTAAAATCAGTTTTTATTGTGGACTACATTTACTGACCACTAAACAGATCAGACCTAGCATATCCTACGTAATTCTGCTCCTTTTGCTGGGAACACCCTCTGGTAGGTGCCCCTCTAGCCATCCCCTGCAGGAATGTAAATAAATAATACAGAAAGAGGAAATGCAGAAACTCTTACAGTGGGGTTAGCTGAGCTCCTACTGAGGAGATCAGTTGCTTTGTTTGCGCTGGGCAAGCCAGAAACTAAAAAGGGAATATGTGGTACCATTTCCTATCACAGTTGGATAAGGATACTGCCTTCCACAGTTGGGTAAGAGACATTTACTGAAGAAGTTATTCTGTAAGGAAATAACTAATGGGAAACAGACCTGCAGTGGACATAAGAAGTATCTAAAGAGGCTCTTGGGAGGAACTTTCAGCTCTGCGATGTTAGCAGATACAATTATAGAGGATTGTGATACCACATCTGCCAACTGAAATAACTGGCAGTGAACAAAAGATGATGAGTGGAAGAAAATAACCATTGGCATGGTTGTGAAATGCATTATCTAGTCATTTCCAGCATCTGTAACAGAAAGCACATTCCTGTTGTATTTGTGGAAGCACAAGGAAGGTTCAAATCTGATGGTACAGCAGCGAACGAATTTGTAAAATTTGATATTATGACTACGATATTGTAAGGGATTTGAAAATCAGGTGTATTTATGTAGTGTCTAGAGTTGCAAAGAAAGATTTGTACTCTGGAACAGGTTTTCATTTCTCTTTCATTCTCTGAAGTATATATTGAAGAATGATGACTGGTGCATAATTTAATGTCACTGGCTAAGTCTGACATGACCCTGTCAAACCGTCAGGGTCACTTTCTCCACTTGAAGAACCAGTTTCCTCACAAATAAATAAAACAACACACAAACCTTCCAATAAGACCTTACCTTTGAACACAGTAGTTTTCTTTCTGTCATGAAAGAC